>NC_056686.1:13636153-13941250 GCF_018350215.1 Panthera leo
TCCAGCTGCATTTTTTGAATTGCAATTTAATTTTGTCTCATTAACTTTTGTGTTTTGTCTCGTGCGTAAGCTTGAGGGCAGGTACCCTGTCTTACAGGGGCAATGGTTTGGTGTCCTCAGCGACAAAAGAGACACAAAGGCGGCATGGGCTTGTTCCGGGATGAGGTTGTGGCTGTTGTGTTAATCTGCTGCTTTTGATTTGGTCATAAGAGCAAAAACCCTCCCCACGTTTCCTTCCCTCAACCGCAGCTCCTTGCTCCCTGCCAAAATGGTCTCACCTTGACAACACTCAGCACCGAAACTCACCTGTCTTGAAACCTCTCTCTGCTTCACCCAACCCAGCGTGGTCAGTTTTCTTCGCTCTGTTCTCTCAGCTCTTGGTGATTTTGTTTATCTAATCGAAAGAATCAAGACCCCTTGGCCTTAAAGCAGGAGTTTGAGACCCCCTCCCCCAAGGAGGCTCTGGATAGAATTCATGACACTGGGATGGGCAAAAGTTATATCTTTATTTTCATTAATCTCCAAATGGTATTTAGCATCTTCTTTGACCGTGAGTGCAGGGAACCGGTAGAAGTCCCTGTGATTTGTCACTAAGGGAAGTCAAAGATCTTTTCATATCGATATTATAGTTACTGTACATATTTCAACATATGATTTAAGCTACCACAACTCTGAAATGAAGATCATATTAGACCCACCACTAAATCTTATTGGTGTGTTAGTGAAGAAGCACTATATCACAAACTGGTTCAAATTTTTTGTGATTGTATTTTAGTAAAAATTGTTTTATTATCCTAATGCCATTTTTTTTTTTTTTTAAGTACTCTTAGGGCTTCTGGGTGGCTCAGTTGGTTTGAGCATCCAACTCTTGATTTTGAGTCTTGATCTCAGGTCATGATCCCAGGGTCATGGGATCAAGCCCTGTGTCAGGCACACGGAGCCTGATTGGGATTCTGCCTCTGTCTTCCTCTGTCCCTCTCCCCTGCTCCTGCTCTCTGTCTCTCTGTCTCTCTCTCTAAAATAAAATTAAACAACATTATTCTGAAAAGAGGTCCATAGGCTTTACCAGATGCTCAAGGGGCCTGTGGAACGGAAAGGGTTAAAAAGCCACACCTGGGGAGTGGCTCCCTGCAGCCTGTTCCTGGAAGAATATGTCCTACCAGCAGCATTGTCCTGGAGTTGGGGTATCAGGGGCACCCAGCCCTGTCCTGGGCGCTAGAGAGATTCAGACATTCTATGATCATTAACTGAACCCTTGCGTCAGCACAGGCTCTCTGCTTATCAGAAGGCAAGAGTTTAAGGAATGCCGGGAAAGCTAATGAAGGCTACCAGAAAGACCCTCCTGAGGCATGGGAGGGGTGCGAGAAGGGACACTTGGCCTAGAGGAGGTGGCTGAGTAGAGAACCAGAAGATCTGAAGGAAATGGAGGAAATCATACCCAGAGGGATTTCCAACTCAGCCGTAGAAATATACGTACAAACAAAATGGCTAGAAAATGGTGCTGTGGCCATAAAGGAGCCAAAGTGAGATGTGTGTCTTGCTTTTTATGGGTAAGATGAGAGGGGAGGCTAACCTGATGTCCTTCCAGTAGAGTGACCAACTGTCTTCATTTGCCCAGGACCCAGGGTTCCCCTTGATGCAGGACTTTCAATGCTAAAACCAGAACGTTTCAGAGAAACCAAAACAAGCCCTTATAGCTCTGGCGACTTCTCAGGCCAGAAGTCTTGGTCATCAATGTCAGCCAGATGGGGCTCAGAAAGAAGCCAGCCTAGGGGTGCCTGTGTGGCTCAGTCGGTTGACTCAGGTCAAGATCTCACGGTTTGGGATGACAGCTCAGAGCCTGGAGCCTGCTTCAGATTCTGTGTCTCCCTCTCTCTCTCTCTGCCCCTCCCCTGCCCATGCTCTGTCTCTCTCTCTCTCTCTCAAAAATGAATCAATATTTTTTAAAAATTAAAAAAAAAGGGGGGACCTGGGTGGCTCAGTCGGTTAAGCATCCGACTTCGGCTCAGGTCATGATCTCACAGTCTGTGAGTTCGAGTCCTGCATCAGGCTCTGTGCCGACAGCTCAGAGCCTGGAGCCTGCTTCAGATTCTGTGTCTCCCTCTCTCTCTGCCCTCCCCTGCTCCTGCTCTGTTTCTCTCTGTCTCAAAAACAAATAAGAACATTTAAAAAATTTCTTTTTAATTAAAAAAAAGAAAAGAAGCCAGTCCAGTGTTCCCAATTTACAGACAATAACATCAAGGTCCAAAGAGGGGTAGGGACTAGCCCCAGGTCACCCGAAAAAAAATTGGTGGCAAAACCTGGCCTAGAACTCTGGTCCTACCCTCTGTCCAATGTTCAGCCCTCCCCCAAGCTTGTCAGTGAGGTCAGTGCTTCCATCCGTTCAACCCTGGACACCCTCACCTCGCCATCCATCATCCAGAGAGAACACAGGTGACTCTTTACTGGGTGGGGGGGTCACCCAGACAGACAAAAGGAATATCCCCAAGAGGGATGCCAGCCTCCACTCTCTGAATTAGGATGGGTTTTCTCCTCAGTGAGGATGGGCATAACTTCACCCACGGGGCCCTTTTTATAGTCTCTGCCTCCTTGTCACGGCCACCTTGCCTGCCCTGTCAAAGTGCTGGGGACACCTGACAGGCTCTCAATAAGCAGTTGCTGAATGAATGAATGAATGAACTGATAAATGAATGGACAAACAACTTCATTCTCCCCACCCCATTCCTTTGGCATTTCACCTGGTAACTATCCCTCATCCTTCAGATTCCAACCTCATGCACAAAACCTCTGTCCTCCCAGCATCCTCCGGGTCAACAACCTTGAGCCAGGAACAAGTCAAATTCCCTATAGCCCCACATCCGGGCATGATGCCCAGCACATAATAGGTGCTTCACAGAGATGAGTTCAGGCAAGCAAATGTGCTGTTAATACGAGAGAAAACTCCCGTCAGGTGCAGAGTAGGTGCTCAATAAATGTCAGATTTTTCTCACTTTAACTACAGTTCTTGGTTTTACAACCATCCAGCCATAGTTTACTTATATCATTTGCCCATTTCAATGGATTTTACTAACCTTACCAAGCTGCGTGACCATCACTATGAATCTGTTTTAGAATATTTCATCTCTCCCAGTAAGATCCCTGGTGCCCTCTTACTGGTATTCCCTGTTTCCACCCCCTGCTGAGGCCACCGCTGATCTACCTCCTGTCTCTGTGGACTGGCCTTTTCCGGTCATTTCATATAAATGGAAACATAAAATACATAGCCCTCGTGGATCATTCCTTGTTATTGACAATCTCTTTTTATTTTTGTTAATTTATTTTAACGTTTATTTTTGAGAAACAGAGAGGGAGCGTGAGTGGGGGAAGGGGCAGAGAGAGAAGGAGACACAGAAGCCGAAGCAGTCTCCAAGATCCCGGCTGTCAGCACAGAGCCCGACATGGGGCTCAAACTCAGGAACTGTGAGATCACGACTGAGCTGAAGTCGGTCGCTTAACCAGATGCCCCGACAATCTCTTTTTAAATGCTGATAGTTGGGATTTTTCTTTACCTTACTTACCGTTCTGCACTTCTGTTCCTCATCTGGAAATAGGACCAAGTAAGACTATCTCCCTCACAGGGAGGTTGTCAAGGTTAAATGACTGAATACGTGGAAAATCGGCATGTAGTACCTGCTCAATAAATATCAGCTATTAGCACCGTGAATTTTCTCCCATCCTTTTGCTTATGCAAATATAGAAAGCCCAAAAATGTATAAAGAGGCAAGGGGGAAAAAGCATCGCCCGCAATCCCACACCCAGGGACCCCGTCTGGCGTCTCAGTCCGGCCCTGCTGCTGGGGGGAATAAGCTGCTCCCTCTCCCCTGCGTGTTCCCCATCCCACCCTCAGCCTGTAGCTTCTAGAACATTCCCATGAGGTTGCTTCCTGGTAAAATGAAAGAGAGCAGCAGTAAAACACGATGGCACAGAAGAAAGGGAGTGGCTGCAAGCCCCACATGATGCTGCAGGTGAAGATTAATTCTCTGAGCAGCACAAAGTCTTGAGATGTCCCGTCTCTCTTCCCAGAAAATAACAATGACAACAATGACAGCCAAAAAAAAAAAAAAAAGATTTGGCAGCAGGGTGACTCTGGCTGGGCCCGTAGCAGCAGCGCGTTGCTAGGCCTCAACCCTCCTGGGCACCTCCGGGCTTAGAAGCGGCTTAAGCTGCGCGTTGTCTCAACAATTATTCTGGGTGGGTTTGCCTTCCTTGAAAAGGGCGTGGGTTTCGCCACCGTCGGGCGCCAAAGTGTCCCACTGGCTGCCCAGACAGCACTGATCTTGGTCAGCAGCCTTGGGGGAGCCCCAGCAGCCTTTGGGGTGCTTCCAGCACCTTCCCCAGGCCCCTGCAGGCCTGTCTCATGAAGGCCAGCCCGGGCGGCTCTGTATAATCTTGCTGTACGGCAGGGTGGTGATGAGCAGGGGATGCAGAGCCAGCTTCCATCAATTAACCGTGTGACTGTGGGCAAGGCAGTCAACCGCTCTGTGCCTCCGTTTCCCGCTCTGTGAAATGGGAGGGTAGTGGTCCTTGAGGTTACTATGGGGATTAAACACGTCCACATGTGTGAAGAGCTTAGAACAGTGCCTGGCATGCATGAGCGCTGGCCATCACGAGCCAACATTCCTCGAACCCCTGCCAGGCACCATTCTAGCTGGTGATATGAGCTCCTTGTGACAAGAAATCAAAGCTGTGGGTTGCAGAGACCTAATGAGCGCCATGATGGATCACCCAGGGGGAGCCATGACTTTGGGCGGCCCTTGCTTCCAGGCTTTATCGACTGACTCCCAAATGACAGCAACTGTTGAACAGCTTTCATCAAATCTTTTCACCAAAACTCCATGCGTTAAAGACCCCTCTACCCTCCTTATGGATGGGGAGACGGAGGCTTGAGGGGGCGAAGGGGCCCTTCCAAGAATAGGCGTTTCATGACACAGTTGTGCTTTGGCTTTTTGTTTGTTTTGTTTTGTTTCTATTTTTTGAGAGAGAAAGTGCAAGCTGGGGAGGGGCAGAGAGAGAGGGAGAGAGAGAGAGAGAATCCTTCAGCAGGCTCCACACCCAGCGAGCAGGGAGCTCAACGTGGGACTCAGTGCCATGACCACGAGATCATGACGTGAGCTGAAATCAAGAGCCAGACACCTAACTGACTAAGCCACCCGGGCAGGCGTGCCCCCCGCCAGTTGCGCTTTGAACCCAGCTTTGAACCCCAAGTCCTGTCCATCCCTCTCTGGCTATAAAACTCAATGGTGGAACATGCAAATGCAGACTGGCAGAGTGAAGCTGTTTCTGTCAACCTGTTCCGCGGCAGAAACCTTCAAATGAGTGGAAGGAGGCATGGAGAATGGAGGTGCAGGAGCATCATTCAAGGAGCCCAGAGCCAAGATGAGCAGCAACCCCATGCACTCCCGCCACTGGGCCTTTGCACATGCTGGTTGCCCCTCTGGGAACACTGTTCCCCTTTCCCACCGGCCAGTTCGTACTTGTCCTTCAGATCTCAGCTTTGGTAGCCCTTCTCCTTCTTCATCTGTTGTCTTGTTTTGACTTGGCATGAGGTGTACCTTATGCTCAGTAAAGTATGCAAATATTACGTGTATGGCCCAGTGAATTTCCTCAGATGCACACGCCAATGTACTCACCACCCAGATCATTCCCCACACACCTGAAGGCTCCCGAAGGTAATCAGATTCTGACTTTTCTCACCATGGATTTCCTTCCAGCCTCGTGTAGATGGAATCATACAGGACGTTTTGGGCTTCTTTTGCTCAGTCTTTTTTTTTTTTTTAAGTTTATTTACTTATTGAGAGAGAGAGAGAGAGGGGCAGATTGAGAGAGAATCCCAAACAGGCTCTGCACTGTCATTGCAGAGCCCGATGCCGGGCTCTGTCCCACCAACCATGAGATCATGACCTGAGCTGAAGTCAAGAGTCAGCTGCTTGGGGATCCTGGGTGGCTCAGTCGGTTAAGCATCCGACTTCGGCTCAGGTCACGTGCTCACGGTTTGTGGGTTTGCGCCCCACATCGGGCTCTGTGCCGACAGCTCAGAGCCTGCGGCTGGCTTCAGATTCTGTGTCTCCCTCTCTCTCTGTTCCTCCCCCATTCATGCTCTGATTCTGAAAAATAAATAAACGCTAAAAACAAAATTAAAAAAAAAAAAAGAGTCAGCTGCTTAACCGCCTGAGCCACCCGGGTGTCCCTTGTTTTGCTCAGTCTTATCTGTGGGAGATCCATACGTGAAACTGTGTGTAGCAGCTTTCTGTTCTTTCCCTTTGCTGCATAGTAGTAAACGGTAGGAACATGTCACTATGTATCCTTTCTACTGCGGGTGGACATCGGGGTGGCTTGTCGTTTGGGGCTTTTCAGTGTATTGTAGAGAACTCACAAACCTGAGATCAAGAGTCCCAAGCTCCACTGACTGAGCCAGCCAGGAGCCGTGGTCCTTTTTATTTTCAACTTTCTGGGAGTGTGAAAGGTAGCACCGCCTGGGGAAGCCAGAGTCTGCACCCCCAAAGCAGAGAAGGGGCCTCCTGTTCTCCCCCAGGGCGGGTTCGTTTCTCTGTGGCATTTCCAACCGTCACCCCCATCTCATGGAGGGAACTGCTCGTTCAAATGCCATCTATTGAGTCCTGGGAAGGGTGCCTGGCAGGGGGTGGCTCTCTGAGGTCACTCTAGATCCCGCAGCCCTCGCAGAGGAGACGCCTCTCCTGCCTCTCTTCTCATCTCACCCGAAAGCTCCATAAAGTACCCAACGCGTCCATAAGGCGACGTGTCCTTCTCTGCGCAAAGCGGCGGGTCCCTGACCTCGAGGGCTAACAGGTGCCGAGAGCCTTCTCCCTGGTCCCCGTAGGGCATCTCACTCATTCGTCCTGCTACCCGCTCGGGTCCGCCCCAGCAGCTGCAGTCTGCGTGCGAGCCTGGTATGCTTCGTCTCGTTCTACCCTAGCCTCATCGATTCGGGGGAAGGACCGCCGTTCCCCTTTTACAGATGGGGAAACTGAGGCTTGGAGAGGAGACGCTGGATTCTTGCCCCCTTTCCCGGGCCCAGAGATCGTAGGTCTGAAGCCTTAAGTCGGGTCCGGCGAGGACACCGCATTGCCCACACCCACGTCAGGGAGCCCTGCAGCCGCGTGGGGGACCAGGACGAGCAGATGGTTGCCAGGGAGGCCCTGGCAGGTCCAGAAGCCGCAAGGCAGGACCCCCGGGGGGCCCCTCCCATGTTCCGCGCCTGCTGCTCTGCCCCCATTAGGAGGCAAGCGGGGTAAATCCGTACCCACCTCACTTCTGATTTCTGGTCTGCAAACGGCTGCCTCCCATGTCAGGGAAAGTCCTCACAGTCGGGCAGGGCGGGCCCTCCGCAGCCTCGTGGCCCTATTTCTGCCGAAACAGATGTCCCTGCAATGGGGACACCTCCTGGGAAGTGACTGCAAGAGAGGGGTGGCTCACAGGCCTTCTTCCCGGAGGACTGCCTGCCCCTTCCAGCCATGAAGCAAGGAATGTGTCTGAGCTCATCCCAGGCCCCGGTGACGGGCCCGGCGCCCTGATTGTCCTTAGCGCAACTGTGAAATTACTCTCCACAGAAGTTGCCGTGTCAGCCTCGGGGACTTCCCCGATGGCTGTTACGTAACCGCAGGGCCTCAGCCAGCCGGAGGCCTCCTTGGTCTACACCTGCCCTGCCCCTTCCAGCCCAACTGGAGGGCAACAGGGGACAGACTAAAGTAAGTCACGGCACATCCATAAGAAGAAACACCCCAACCATCCAGAGGAAACTACACGCTGCTGTTTCTCGGCACAGGGACGGGACCGCCATTTGCACCGAAGTGAAAAGACACACGATACACTATGAAACCCATCTTATTTATTTATTTTTTATTATTATTTTTTAATGTGATATATCTTTGAGAGAGAGAGACAGAGACAGAGCGTGAGCAGGGGTGGGGCAGAGAGAGGGAGACGCCGAATCCACAGCAGGCTCCAGGCTCCGCGCTGTCATCACAGAGCCCGACGCGGGGCTCGAACTCACAGATTGTGAGATCATGACCTGAGCCGAAGTCGGACACCCAACCGACGGAGCCACCCAGGCACCCCAAAACCCATTTTAAAAGTGTTTATCTTCTGTCCGTGGGGCTGCCTATGTGTAAATATAGAGAAAAAGTCTGTAAGGACATCCAGAAGGTCAGCAGATGGCTCTTCTTAAAAAATGCCATTTTGGGGGGCACCTGGGCGGCTCAGTGGGTTAAGTGTCCAGCTCAGGTCATGATCTTGAGATCTGTGGGTTCGAGCCCCGCGTCGGGCTCTGGGCTGACGGCTCGGAGCCTGGAGCCCGCTTCGGATTCTGTGTCTCCCTCTCTCTCTGCCCCTCCGCTGCTCACGCTCTGTCTCTCTCTCAAAAATAAATAAACGTTAAAAGGTCGGAGCGACCCAAATGTCCAACAACAGATGAGCGGATAAATGAAATGCGGAATAAACCTGCAGTGGGATGTCAGTCAACCTTAAAAAAGAAGGAAGTCCTGACGCTACGACAGTGTGGATGAACCTGGAAGACACATGCCAGGGAAATAAGAGAAAATAAACCAGTCACAAAAGGGTAAACACGTGAGGTGCCTAGAATAGGCGGGTTCATGGAGACAGAAAGTGGAGCAAAGGTTACCAGGGGCTGCGGGGGGGGGGGGGGGGGGGGGGGGGGGGGGAGGGGCAGGGCTGGGGGAATGGGAACTTACTGTTTCATGGGCGCAGGGTTTCAGTTTAGGCTAATGAAAAAGTTCTGGAAATGGATAGTAGTACAGCCATGCGATATTATGAATGTACTTAAATACCACTGAATTGTACACTTAAAAATGGCAAATTTTATGTTATGCGTATTTTACCTCCATAATAAAAATGTTTTAATGTTTATTTATTTTGAGAGAGAGAGAGAGAGAGAGAGAATTCGCGAGCAGGGGAGGGACAGAGAGAGAGGGGGAGGGAGAGAGAATCCACTGAGCCCGACACAGGGCTCAAACTCAGAAACCTTGAGATCGTGACCTGAGCCAAGATCAAGAGTCGGGCGCTTAACTGACCCAGGCACCCCTAAAAAAATTTTTTTAATATCATCTGTAAAAAACCCATAGGAAGGTTACGTGAGACAAGATGTGAGTCCCCTTGTTCTAGCACATTCTCCGGCAAAAGAGATGCCCCTGCACGATTCCTTGCCAAGAAGGGGCAAGAGACCCACTGAAGTTCACCAACAACAGCCACGCACTCTGCTGAGCCCTGCGGCAGGCCCGAGGTGGGAGAGAGTTCGTCCACTCTCCACTGGACCCCTGCCCTCAAGGAGCCTCCACTGCCCGGTGGAGGGACCCGGCAGGCTGCCAGTGATGCCCACAGCAGATCGAAAGTGATGAGTGACGAGGTCCAGGGTGCTCTGGAAAGTCAAGGGTGTTCAGAGGTAGGAGTGAGTACACTGGGCTAGGAGGGGGAACAGGGGCAGGATGGACTATTGTCCCATAAACCAAAGCCTTGAGGAATTTGAAAGTAAGGACAAGAACCGTGGGGCTGCTGGGAATCTCGGGAGGCTTCCTGGAGGAGGTGGTTTTGAACTGGGTCTTGAAGGAGGCAGATGTGGGATGCTCCGGGGAGATCTCAGCTCTCTAGCAACCCCTCTGTTTAGGCCGGAGGCAGAGAAGAATTATTTATGGAACTTCTACCGGTGCCTAGCTCATCCATGCCCAACAGTGACCCCGCAAGGCAGCTGTCATTGCGCCCGTGCCATCGATAGGGAGGCCGAGGCTCAAAAGGCTGAGTTACATGTCCAGAGTCGCAGTGTGAAGGCCTACCTGACCCCCTAGCCCGTGCCACTCCCCAGTACAAAACTGCTCCCAAAGAGTTACGGCAGGTCCCACGCCCCAGCCCACCTCGAGGTCTGGGCTCCGTCAGCTTTGCGCTTTGCTTGCTACGTCGCCTCGGGAAATGTACTCGAATTCTTTGATCCTTGGTTTCCTTATCTGAAAATACAGAGCATGAGAGTCCTTACTCAGAAGGACTTCAGGAAGATTAAATGGGATACTGTATCTGACATGCTCAATAGAGTCCCTGGCAGATTATAAATACCCAACTGTTGATAGCTACTTTATTATTATTATTATTACTTATGATGGTGGCAACTGTTGCCATTACTGTTAAGACAAAGAGCATCTCTAAAACAGGGATCACTCCTTCAAATGCCTGCCGAGGCCGAACAGGCAACATGAATCTTCGAACTGGGTGGTGCACGGGGGTGGGCGGGGGGGGGGGGTCTGTGGCAAAGTGTGGTGTGCAGCCACCTGCTTAAACACAGTCTGTGGTGTAATAAAAAATAAATATTTGGTCTCTGTCCCTGGTTCCAGGTTCCAGGGACAGAGCTCCTAAAAACCTTGGAATTTTCTGTTTCATGTACACTAATGAGATGAGTCACGGGGAATGGGGGGACAAGGTAGCTTCGCGATGGGAGGCTGGCGGCCAGAAAGCCCAAGGTACGATTGGGAGGGTTGGGACCTTCAGCCTCCCCTCCCCAGGCTCCTGGGAAGGGAGAGAGGCCGGAGATCGACTTCAGTCACCAATGGCCGCTGATTTTACTCAATCATACCTACGTGACAAACCCTCATAAAACCCCTACACAACGCGATTCAGAGAGCTTCCGAGTCGGCGTGTACACAGAGGTGCTGGGAGGGTGTGGTGAACGCGAGGGGTCCCCCACGGATCTCTTCCATTCGTCCGTTCCTGAGTCGTGTCCTTTATAACAACCCAGTGAACACAAGGAAAGTGTCTTCCTAGTCCTGTGAGTTGTTCTAGCGAATTATCTAACCTAAGGCGGGGGGTCACAGGACCCCTCGATTTACAGCCAGTTGGTCAGAAGTACAGGCGGCCCCCAGGACTTGCCATTGATGTCCGAAGTAGGGGGCAGTCTTGAGAGACTGAGCCCTGAACTTGTGTGGTCTGTGCGAACTCCAAGGCCCTTAGTGTCAGAGCTGAGTTGGGTCCCTGGTGTCAGAGAATTGCAGAATTCATGTGGAAAACCCCCACACCATTTGGTGTCATAAATGGTAGCAGAAAAAGGACACCATGTCATGAAAAATTTTTTTTTAAAAATACAGTGTCGGGGCGCCTGGGTGGCTCGGTCGTTTAAGCGGCCGACTTCGGCTCAGGTCATGATCTCGCAGTCCATGAGTTCGAGCCCCACGTCAGGCTCTGTGCTGACCGCTCAGAGCCTGGAGCCTGTTTCAGATTCTGTGTCTCCCTCTCTCTGACCCTCCCCCGTTCATGCTCTGTCTCTCTCTGTCTCAAACATAAAATAAACGTTAAAAAAAAAAATAAAAAAAAAATACAGTGTCAAGTGATGGGAAGAGGCACGAGGGGTCTCTGGGGGCCCCCCATGCCGTGCACTCTCTCTTGGCCCGGTTGCTGGTTACCCAGCCTGCTCACCATGTGACAGACCGCTGAGCTCACTGATTACATATTGTGCATATTTCTATCTGTATGTCATACTTCATAATAGGTAATAAATCCCAAAAGTTGCTTTTTAAAATTTTTCTTTATTTTTATTTTGAGAGAGAGATAGAGAACAAGCCGGGGAGGGACAGGGAGAGGGAGACAGCTCTGAGCTGTCGGCACAGAGCCCGATGTGGGGCTCGAACTCACGAACTGTGACATCATGACCTGAGCCGAAGTAAGAGTCGGACGCTTAAACGGCTGAGCCACCCAGACGCCCCCAAAAGTTGTTCTTTCAAATTTTAACCATCCCGGTTGAATAAACACAGCTAAGGGTCAGAGCTGGGCCCCGGGCAGCAAGTTTGGAGTGAGTGAGGTACGTTCACCCAGATGAAGAGTGCCCAGTCACCAGATGACGGGACACATCAGGGAAGAGCTGGTAGCACTTAGATGGGGCCTCACGAGCTCGTCTGGTCCAGCCCCTTCCTCCTGCACATAAAGTATTATTATTCCCATTTCTCAGATGAAGCCACAGAAGCCCAGAAACCTCCAACGAGAGGCCACTTGTCAGAAGCCACCATCTCACTTGGGGCCTTAAAAATTCCCCACATCCTGGGGCACCCGGGTGGCTCGGTCGGTAGGCGTCCGACTTTGGCTCGGGTCATGATGATCTCACGGCTCGTGGGTTCGAGCCCCGTGTCGGGCTCTGTGCTGACAGCTCGGAGCCTGGAGCCTGCTTCGGATTCTGTGTCTCCCTCTCTCTGCTCCTCCCCCACTCACACTCTCTCTCTCTTTCAAAAACAAATAAACATTAAAAAAAAATTTTTTTTAAATGCCCCACAGCCTGACTGCTGTCTCCTCTCCATGAGCGTCCTGAAACCCGACACGGCCTCTGCCTGGAAGGGGCCACGGGGGTCCCGAGGCTGTCCCCCTGGCTTTTTCAGCAGGCCTAAGTTGCTTTTATATCCTTGACCTACCTTTGTTGCGATTTTAATGATCATATTGGTGATGCTTTTAAAAGACGCTCTGAGGCCTTCGGGCACTAACATCTCATCAATAGAATTCACCCACCATTTCTGTGATTAGTATTTTATTAACAATAGTAATGCCTGCTCTGGACACCAGCTTGTCTTCAGATGATTCGAAACAGTTAGCAGAGGTTGACTCACGCCCTGGGCTGGCCAGAGGCAGCATCGTTTTCCTCCCCAGATAGTCAGTGACCTTGATAAGCACTCAGGACCCCAGCACCACAGCCGGCCACGATGCTAGACCCTTAGGAGATCACATCTGGCCCAGGCCACACGAGGCGCTGCGGCAAAATAACGCTGGCTTCTAGAACGAGATACCCTCCTGTCCATTCCTTTTCCATTTTTGTCCTGAACTGGAGCCGGAGGACGTCCCAGTCTTGTCCTCATTTGTCCTTGACACCTCTCTAACAAAAGAGAGAACCGGCCCCAGGCTCGGACCCTTGGGCTGGACCTGGTGAAAACGCAATGATGCCAATTTGCTTGTTTATGCTATTTTTACAGTCACCTTCTATTTATGTTAAGGTGTGTTTGTGTGATGTAAAGTTTCCTGTTCATCAAAGGAAATAAGTAAGTAAATAAATTGAAGCAAGAAAAGGGCGAATCTAAAGAAAGTGTTAGAGAAATCATAGTCTGGGTCGGGGTCAGCAGACTGGGGCCCGCGGGCCAAATCTGGCCCACGATTGCTTTTGTATGGTTCACAAACCGGGAATGACTTTTACATTTTTAAGTGGCTGGTGGTGGGGTGGGGGTGGGGGAGGTTCAAAAGCAGAATACATGATAAATCCCCGGGATTCAAATTTCAGTGTCCACACAGAGTTTCATTACCACGCGGGGATGCCCGTTCATTCACGTTTCGTCTGGCAAAACACTTCGTCTGCTTTCACACTACGACGGCAGAGTTGAGTAATTGCAACAGGGACCAAACTATTTTCGCAGTGTCCAACATGTTTGTTATTTTGACCCTTCATGGAGAAATGTTGCCAGCCCCTGGTGGAGGTGTTTGGCTGATAGGGCGAAGATCTTTGCGATGGCACCAGACTGAGAGAAGCCCTCGTCTGAACTCTGGGAGGTAATAACCACTTGCTTCTACCCATTTTACAGATGAGAAGGAAACAGGCTCCGAGCGGGTTAGTGACTTGCCCAAGGTCTCACGGCTGATCAGCAGCAAGTCGGGATTTGAACCCAGGTCAGGCGGCAAAGGGCTTTAGGTAGGCAGCGCTGAACGTAACACGCACTTCGCTGATCTCTCTTCCCACACCTCCTGCCCCGTCATCCTCTCCGTGTCCCCGGAGCACAGCTGGCACTTCTGCGCCTCAGCACCTTTGTTCATACACCTCTACCTCCCATTATTCACCCCCGACAAGACGGCGCCTCCTCCAGGAAGTCTTCCCCATGGCCCATCCCTCCCAGACCCGGGGCAGGCCTCCCTCCTCTGCCCTCCCCACACTTGTACCTACAAGGCTGAGGATTATTCACCATCATTCCTGATGGCATGGCTCACCTCCCCAAGCTCAGGTAAGGCCCCTGGAGGGTGGGGACTGTGACTTATACAAAGAGCAAATGATTTAGCAGGACAGGGCAGGCCCTCCGTGCCTTGAACATGGTCTATAGCCTCACCTCGCCTCTCCCCTGCTTATGCTTTATGCCCCAGCGATATGGAAACCCATCCTGCTAACCTGGGCCCGTCTACCTACACACAGGCTGTTCCTTCTAGCAGACCACACTCTGTAGCCATTCTGCATCCAACTCCTATTCATCCTTCAAAGCCCCAATCAGGCATCAGTATGAAAACCGCTGTGTATCCCACTCCTACTCCCAGCGGAGCCGGCTCCCCGAGGCTGCCTCCATGCCCCCGCTTCTGGTGAGGCTATAGAGGGGAAGGCTTAGCCTCCGGGCTCCGGAGCCAGACGGACTGGGTTCAAATCTGGGTCTTCTCGGTTCTAGCTCTATCGCTGGACAAGTGACTGAGCCTCGCCGTGCCTCAGCCATTTTGCCTGTAAAATGACGGCGGCAACAGCAGGCTGTGCCTGGAGTCAGTGTCAGGACTGGGTGACAGGACGCCCGTGAAGCCCCTACATTCAGCAAGTGCTGAGAAAATGCTCGCCATTATGACTCCACTGTCCTTATAATTGGCAGTTTCTTGGTCCCCCACCCTGCAAAGGCCAGGGGTTCCGTGGAGATGGGAAGTGGCTCTCAGTGCCTGATGCCGCAGCAGGTCTGGGCTTAGTACACAGTAAAAGTGGGGTCCCTCCCCGCTCTTCCTCCTGTCCTCCACCCCAACCCCTGCTGTCAGCCAAACAAACTGAACTGGCCCGGGGGTAAGGAAGGGATGGGGTTGAGGCCCCACCTGCCCACGTACGGGTCTGTGTTCTCACGGGGGTCCCTGACCTGAAACCCAGGGCCCCGGGCCCCAGGGTCATGCCAAAGGCTGCCCTCACAGCAGCCCTTCCAAAACCAAGGACAGGACTCCATAAACACGGTTTATGGGTCGGGAAGCAGATTTAGAGGCTTGCCTTGTTCATGAGTCAGTGGGACCTCAAAGAAGACCACACGAGCGTCCTTGTTCCCCATCCGGTCCCCATCTCTCCCGAGAGTGGGTTCCCCCGCACCATAAATCTGTACAAACACAACCCAACCAAAGACACACCTGGATGGTGTCCTTACCACTGGGCTCGGGGCCAACGCGGCAGCATACAGAGCAGAGCGGAACCTCGCCAGGAAGACCAGACTCCCGGGAAGTCTAAACGGAAAAAAGGTGGGTCGCTGTTTGACACGGCTCCGTGAAAGGCAGGCTGGTGCGGCGACGAAGCAGTCGGGCCCTGGTTTCGAATTCAGACATCATGGCTTAGGAGCTGTGTGGCCCGGGGCAGGTCACTTTACCTCTCTGAGCCTCTGCTTCCAACTCAGTCGACTGAGGTGCAGAGCCGCTGTGAGAATAATACCTGGGAGGTACTTTGCACACAGTGCCAGGCACCAAGCAAATCTTCAGTTCATCTAGTTCTGTCGTCATCTGAAGAATCCTTGGGTCCTTCTCTTTCCCTCCCTGGGCCTTGGCTCCTTCCAGGGCAAGTCTTCCCTCCCTCAGAGCAGAGGCTGGGGACGGACAGCACCCTGTCCCGAGCAAGACCGAGACAGGCCAGCTGGGGTCACGAGACTCGGCTCCATTAGGACTGCCGTCCCAGCTAGTGCTTCGACCCAAAATAAGGGTTCGCTGCCTGAACCCATAGTTTATTGGAAAGGTGAGCCCAGGAAATGCCAGTAGGGGAGGGGGGACATGAGATGCCCAGTCAGCTAAGCTCTGGGCAGGTGGAGCCCAATGCGGATGGGAAAAATCTGGGAGCCGGTGTAGAACCCAAGCTGGGCAGGCTGGGCTCTTTTTTTTTTTTAACATTTATTCATTTTTTGAGAGACAGAGAGAGTGTGTGTGAGCAGGGGAGGGGCAGAGAGAGAGGGAGACCCAGAATCTGAAGCAGGCTCCAGGCTCCGAGCTGTCAGCACAGAGCCCAACGCAGGGCTCGAACCCACGAACTGTGAGATCGTGACCTGAGCTGAAGTTGGATGCTTAACTGACTGAGCCACCCAGGTGCCCCAAGGCTGTGTGTGTGTGTGGGGGGGGGGGGTCTTGATACACCAACTCCTGGTCACCATTGTGATGGCAGGAGGGGTTAATTCCCCAGCACTCCACCCCTGCTGTGGATGTGCATGATTTCTCAGTCTCCCAGCAGCCTTGCAAGGTGGACATCACTGTCTCCCTCCCCTTTTCTCTGTCTTTTAAAACATTTTTTGACTTTCAATAGATCCCAGTGAGGATCCCTCCCCTTTTAAATAGCTTTATCGAGGTATAATTTGCACGCCACAAAACTCACCCATTTTAAGTGTACAACTTAACATCTTAATGTGTTTACAGAGTGGGACACGCCAGTGTAAGAACATTGCCCATTTATGGTGGCTCCCCATTCCCCACCCCCCCCCTCAACACCCCCACCAGCCTTAGGCATTCACACATCCATTTTCTGTCTCCACAGATTTTTCTCTTTGGACATTTCCTATAAAGGAAATCATACAAGGTGTGGTCATTTGGGTCTGGATTCTCTCATCCAGCGTGATGTTTCTGAGGTTCATCCATGTTGTAGATGTGTCAATAGTCCTCTTTTTTATTGTCAAATAGTATTCTGCTGAATGGATATACCACATTTTGCTTTTCCATTCACCAGCCAATGGACACTTGAACTGTTTCCATTTTTCGGCTATTATGAATAACGTTGCTATGAACATTCACGTACAAGTTTTTTGGGTGGAGGTATGCTTTCATTTTTCTCGAGTAGATACCTACTGGGTCCTATGCTAACTCTGTGTTTACCATTTTGAGAAAATGTTTTTCCAAAGAGACTGCACCACGTTGGGCATTCCCACCAGCAATGTGTAAAGGTTACAATTCCGGACTCTTGTCCAGTGGGTGCAAAGTCTTATCCCATTATGCTTTTGATTTGCATTTCCCTAATGACTAAAGATTGGCCGAGCGGTTCTCCTGTGCTTACTGGCCGTGTGCGTGATCTTCTTTGGATGTGGATCTATTCCAATCATTTGCTTGTTTATATTAATCAAAGGAGAGTTGACGTGCAATGTTTTAGTTTCAGGTGCACAACACAGTGATTCAACATTTACGTACGTTACAAAATGCCCACCACCGTAAGGACAGTTACCACAATATTACTGACTATATTCCCCACGCTGTACTTTTCATTCACCCGTTTCACCCATCCCCCTATCCTTACCCCTTTGGCAACCACCAGTTCGTTGTCTGTATTTATGAGACTGTTTCTGGGTTTTTTTCTGTTTTGTTTTTTAGATTCCACATGTAAGTGAAATCATATGGTATTTGTCTTCCTCTGACTTATTTCACCGAACATAATGCCTCAGTCCATCCACGGTGTCACAAATTCCTTTGCCCATCTTTAATTAGGTTATATGTCTTCTTCATCATGGCCCATTTACAGACGAGAAATGTGGCTCAGGAAAACAGAGCTGTTGCGGGCGACAGGCTGCCTGAGCCCTGAGCTCTCCCCTTGGCACTATTCCAGGCTGCGTCCAGATGCCCATTGGACCTCGTTCCCCAAAGGCATGTTTGGAGGTGTTGGGAGTTGAACGCTTGGTTCTTTGGAAATGAAGGGTTGGGGGGCCCCACATCTCTCCTACCTTTAGAGACCCAAGATTCCCAGAGAGAAAGGTGCCTCGCTGTAGCTCCCGCCTCTCCCCAGCACAAGGACCAGGTGACAGCACAGAACAATTCTGCCAGTTGCACAGAGTCTGAAGATGTATGTCATGAACCATGAGGCTCCCGCCCGCCTGCTCCCCACTCGCTCCCTCAGCCTCCCCGCCCTCCTCCCTCTCAGTGCTGCTTGGGAGCATGGCCTGCTTTCTCCTGACCTCAGGCTTTGGCTCTGCTTCCTGGCTGCTGTTCTTGTCTCTTCTCCGCAGTCCACTGATCCCACTAATGGCCCTCTGGGTAACACCCCTGCTGGCCTGACCCAGCTCTCCTCCAGAAGCCATAAGTCAGTCCTCTCAGCAGACACTGTCTTCGCACCTGCTGGGTGCAGGATGCCAGGGACACAGAAAGGACAGGATGCGGTCTGTGCCCTCAATGAGGTGGACAAAGCAGAACCAGAAACAACTGATAGCCAGCGAAGTTTTGTGGGAGCTGTAACAGATGAGAAGATTCTGTACAGGGAACCAGGGGGTGAGGGGCAGGAGGCGGAAGTGAAGCAGATTCCCTGGGCAGACTCTGTTGGAGGGGTGCTCGCTGTTGGTGGGTAGAGGCAGGGAAGGGCATTCTAGGCAGTGAACCACAAGAGCCATCGCAGAGAAGTGTGAAATCTGCTTGATGAATCTCAAGTAGCTCTGAGTTGCTGGGGTGTAGAAGGGATCTAGTGGGGCTAAAGTCATGGTGACCCTTGAATGCCACGCGATGGAGTGTGCAGCAGGGGAGTGAATGAGGGTTTTAAGCAGGGGAGGGACATGGTCAGATCTGTGCTTTAGCAAAATACAGCCATGCTGATCAGTCTCCCATTAACTTCAGTCCACTGGCATCCCGTGTGTTTTGTGCTGCCCGATAATCCATTCCATCCAAATTCCCACTCCCCTAGATGACCGTGTCACATCTTCTCTCTCTCGTGGCTCAGACACCTCCTCCCCATCCTCCTTCTCAGCTGACGACCTTCCTTCCTATTTACCAAGGAAGCAAAGCAACCAGAAGAGATGTCCCATGCCTACCCATCACCTCATTCCAACCTGTGTGCTCTGTCATTCCCCTGTTGCTACGAGGGAACTCTCCAGCAATACCTGAGTCCCGTTCCTCCCCTTGTGCATTGAACCCCTTCTGCTCTCCCCCACACAAGGACATTGCCCCATGAAATGGCCCCCACCTTCTGGGTCATTGTCATTGTCATGTAAATTTCCACCTTTCCTGAAAGTGACTTATCATCATCACCATCATCATCATCATTTTGACCTGACACCCCTCTCCAGCTACTGGCCCACGTCTCTGATCATTTCCACAGGAAAATTTCACAAAAGATCGGTGAACTGTTCTCCAGCCACATTCAACGTAAAGAACTGTATCGATTAAACAGAGAATCAAACTGAACAAGGAATAAGCGATTATAAAACTGACCATGGAGATTTGAAAAAGAACCAAATAGAACTTCTAGGAAAGGAAAACATATGAAGCAGAATTGTCAACATCAACGGCTGGATTAAACAGCAGATGACGACAGGGCTGAAAAGATCATTGGGGAAAATGGAAGCTATATCTGAGGGAACTATCAAGAACATAGCACAGAGGGATAATGTTATAAACTATGAAATAAAGACTAAAGGCACGGGGCAGAGACAAGGTGTAAATACACATCTCAATGGAGTTCAGTGCGGGGGGCTGAAAAATGCCTCCCCAGCCCTCCCAAAGAGATTTCCACGTCCTGATGCCTGGAACCTGTGAATGTTACCATATATGACAAAAAAGGGTCTTTGCAGATGTAATTGAGTTAAGGGTCCTAGCTAGGATGGGGAGATTAGCCTGGATTAACCAGAGTCCCTAAATGCAACCATATGTGTCCTTCTAAGAGGGAGGCAGGGGAGATTTGACAACATACAGAAGAGAAGCCAATATGAAGACAAAGAAGAGAGAGGCTTGAAGATGCTCTATGCTGGAGCCTGGAGTATGTTGCTATAAGCCCAGGGGTGCCTCCACCATGAGCTGGAAGAGACAGGAGTTGATTCCCCCCTAGAGCCTCCAGAGCAAAGCATGACCCTGCTAACACCTAAATATCAGCCTAAATATACTGATTTAGGAGTTTGGGCCCCCAGAACTGTGAAAGAATGAATTTTTACTGTTTTGAGCCACCAAGTTTGTGGTACTTTGTTATAGTAGCCACAAGAAATGTGTACAGTGGGAGAAAAGTAATAATCAAAAGGATAATGGCTACAAATTTTTCAAAACGGATGAAAGATGTGAATTGTCCCATTCAAAAATCACAGTAAATCTCAAGCAAGATAAAAGTTCAAATCCACATCCACATAGAACATAATGAACCTTCAGGAGAGCACGGTCAAAGAGAAAATACAGTCAGAGAAAAAGAGATTTACCAATCAAAAAAATCCAAAAAAACAAAACAAGTGTTTGGAAACAGCTGACCTTTCAATTGTAACAACTGTAGCCAGAGACCAAGGGAAAATAACCATTAATTAGAATTGTATACCCAGCCAGACTATCTTCCAAGAACAAGGACAAAACTTTAAAACAAGCCAATATTGGGTGTGTTGACCACCGATAAAGCTTCAACAAAGACACTTTTAAAGATGTGTCCCCGGGGCGCCTGGGTGGCTCAGTCGGTTGGGTGGCCGACTTCGGCTCAGGTCATGATCTCTCGGTCCGTGAGTTCGAGCCCCGCGTCGGGCTCTGTGCTGACAGCTCAGAGCCTGGAGCCTGCTTCATATTCTGTGTCTCCCTCTCTCTGACCCTCCCTTGTTCATGCTCTGTCTCTCCCTGTCTCAAAAATGAATAAACGTTAAAAAATAAAATAAAATATAAAATAAAATAAAATAAAATAAAATAAAATAAAATAAAATAAAATAATAAAGATGTGTCCCAGCGGGAGCCTGGATGGCTCAGTCGGTTAAGTGTCCAACTTCAGCTCAGGTCTGATCTCGCAGTTTGTGAATTCGAGCCCTGCATCAGGCTCTGTGCTCACAGCTCGGAGCCTGGAGCTTGCTTCTGATTCTGTGTCTCCCTCTCTCTCTGCCCCTTCCCCGCTCACTTTCCTTCTCTCAAAAAATAAATAAACGTTAAAAAATTTTTTTTAAAGATGTGTCTCAGGAAGAAGGAAAACGATCTCAAATGTAAGGTCCAAAATGCAAGAAAGAAAAATGAGAATAAAAGAGACAACCACGCAGGTAAATGTGAATAAGTATTAACTATATGAAATACAATTTCCGCACAAATTCATTTTCACTCAGTATGGTTCCAGATGAAATCCCCAAAAGGTGTTAATGAAATATGACAATCTCTTTCTATACTTTATAAGGAAGAGCAAAAGGAGTCGAGACATTCCTGAGGAATTACAAGGAGTAGACTTTGGCCTACCAGATAACAATATGCACGATAGCAAATGATCATTAAGATCACTTTTGTTTCAAAGCGTTAGTAATTGGAGTTGCGTGGGTTTGGCTCACAATAGACCAGTGCATCCAACTAGAAAGCCTACAAGCAGACTCAAGCATAAACAGAAATGTGATCTAGAGAAGAGGTGGTTTTTGCAAAATAATGCAGAAAAGGAAGTATTCAATAGACAAAGCCAGGATGGCTGCTTGTCCACATGGAAAAAAACTGAAACTGGATCCTGTTTATACAAAATCAATTTCAGGTGGACCAAAAGACCTAAATGTGCAAGATGAAACTCTCAAAAGAAAATATAAGACATGATCTCTAAGACCTCAGGGGAGGGAGAGGTTTCTTTAAACAGATACAAAAAGCACAGACCAGAAGGGATAACGTTGATACACTCTAATATGTTAAGAATAAGAGCTTCTGGAACACCTGGATGGCTCAGTTGTTTGAGCATCCAACTCTTGATTTTGGCTTGTGTCATGATCCCAGGGTCATGGGATCAAGTTCTGCGTTGGGCTCCACACTGGGTGTGGAGCTTGCTTAAGACTCTCTCTCTCTCTCTCTCTCTCTCTCTCTCTCTCTCATTCTCTCTCAAAAAAAAAAGTGAAAAGACAAGCCACAGATTGGGAAATGACACTTGGAATGCACATAATTTACAAAAGATTAGGATCCTAATATGTAAAGAGCTCCTAAGGGATCAATAAGAAAAACACAACAGGGGTGCCTGGGTGGCTGTCGGTTGAGCAGCTGACTTCAGCTCAGGTCATGATCTCACAACTTGTGAGTTCGAGCTCCACGTCAGGCTCTGTGCTGACAGCTCGGAGCCTGGATCCCCCAGATTGGCACCAATGTTAAAATCTGACAACACCAAGTGTTGTTAGAGCCGTGGAACAACGCAAGCTCTTATACACTGCTGTAAGAGCGTAGATTCGTACAACCATTTTGGAAAGCAACTTGGCATCATCGGGTCAAGTTCAGAGGCACACACCTTACTACCCAGCACTTCTCTTCCTGTGTGCCTCACCTGGAAACTCTTCATCTCATCAGGAGATGTAATAAATGTGGATGGCAGCAACCCTATGTCCATAAACAGGAGAACGGATTGATGACTTGTGGTTTATTCATATAATATGGTGCGTTATGGCAGCCAAAACAAATGCACTATGGCTACACTCAACAACACGGATGAATGTCACAAACAAAATATGCAACAAACACACACTCGCTGTAGGAAAATGCACCCCGGTGCTATTTCTCCAAAGGTCAAAGGCACGCAAAGCTAGACAATATATTGTTCAAGACTGCATCCAACTGTGAAAAAAATGTAAAGAAAAGGGTAAAGGGATGAAAAATACAAAATTCAGGGTAGTTATTGCCCCCAGATGGAAGGGAGAGGGAGAGCTGAGGAGGCACATGGGGAAGCCTCAGGATTTATCAGCTCTCCCAACTTGGAGGTAGGTACGTGAGTTTATTCATATTATCTTCATCATTACTATTAATATCCTGCATGCAAGGTATATTTTGCATGGGTGAAATGGTCTTAATTTCTCTTTTTATTTTTAAGATTTTATTTTTCAGAAATCTCCTACACCCAGCGTGGGGCTCGAACCTGCAACCCTGAGATCAAGAGTCTCACGCTCCACCGACTGAGGCAGTCGGGCGCCCCTGAAATGTTCTTAATTTCAAAATGGAAATGCACACCTAGGCACACATAGGCTGGCAGCCGTGACGATGGTGTGGACTCCGGACTCCAAAGGACAGGGAGACCCACTGTGAGGCTGTTACCTGCCTGGGGTCTTGTGAACACAAAGTGGAATCACCAATGTTACGGTGTCTAAAATACTAAGCTCCGGGGCGCCTGGGTGGTGCAGTCGGTTAAGCGTCCGACTTCAGCCAGGTCACGATCTCGCGGTCCGTGAGTTCGAGCCCCGCGTCAGGCTCTGGGCTGATGGCTCGGAGCCTGGAGCCTGTTTCCGATTCTGTGTTTCCCTCTCTCTCTGCTCCTCCCCCGTTCATGCTCTGTCTCTCTCTGTCCCAAAAATAAATTAAAAACGTTGAAAAAAAAATTAAAAAAAAATAAATAAATAAAAAATAAAATACTAAGCTCCATACGAATCTTTGTTCTTATGGCAACGATGAGGGTGTGGCGGGGGTGATGGTAGGGGGTATAGAGGGAAAAGAAATATATTTGAAAGATCTTTGCCACTTAGAGTGACTGCAAATGAGCGGGAGAGTCAGGAGTCGACAGTGATGTTATGATTTCATCGCGCTTAGGAATACACTTTACATTTGCAGAAAACCAAGCAGGGACCAGCAGAGGAGAAGCAGTTGGGGGCAGCAGGGGTGATGGGTGTTCTGGATGCATGTTTGGGTCGTGCGGATGGTTTGGGGTTGTTTCTTTTGTTTTATTGAGGTGTAATTGACATATACTATTGTGTTAATTTCAGGTATACAACATAATGATTCGATATTTGTATAGACTGCAAAATGATCATGGGAACGGTTACTTTTGTCAATATGTCACATGCACTAGACCGAAGAAAGGTAGATGGGGAGCTTGTATGAAGGGTGGAGAATCGAGGATTTGCTGGAGAAGCTGTCCCCAAGCTGGTCCTGGCAGCCACATGCGGAATCCACAGCCGCTTCAGCCCTCTGGCAAACTCCGGAGAATTACTGGTCACGTCTTGGGCCCACCACAGAAGCCTTCTATCACATGACCTTGTCCTTACCTCTTAACAATGTCCGGCATCTCGTCTGGGGAGGCATACACGCTTTGTGGGGTGGCTACACTTGGAGAGACTCTGTGTTTGTGGGCCTCGAGGGAACTTGACTCCTGACCCGGGCCCTCTGAGGGCAGAGTCTTTGGAGATCCACCCAGGGGCTTTGGCACTCACAGCCAGGTGTCCAGGTTAACCTTGACACAGTTTCCATGATTTTTCTTCTTGTCAATGGAACCTCACATCCGTTCTGGGAGGGGCTTCAGAGGTCACCAGGGTGGCTCTGCCTCTGAAGATCAACCTGGACAGACTGACAACTCCTCCGTCTCCTGAGAACTTTTCTCCCTTTGGACAAGAAGCTCCTCTTGAGGGATGTCTGGGTGGCTCAGTCGGTTAAGCATCTGACGTCAGCTCAAGTCATGATCTCACAGTTCGTGGGTTTGAACCCCGTGTCGGGCTCTGGGCTGACAGCTTGGAGCCTGGAACCTGTTTTAGATTCTGTGTCCCTCCCTTGCTCGTGTTCTGTCTCTGTCTTTCAAAAATGAATACATGTTAAAAAAATTTTAATTAAAAATAAATTTAAAAAAAAAAGCTCCTCTAGAAAAACCTTGAGGCAAAGGGGACATGTTGCCCTATTCAGTCTGCAATGGCTTCCCTTTCATGGAAGGCAACTGGGCATTGCATTCCAAGAGCTTCTGGGGGTGCCTGGCTAGCTCAGTTGGTGGACCATGCGACTCTTGATCTCAGGGTTGTAAGTTCGAGCCCCCTGTTGATCCAGAAAGCTTACTTAAAAAAAAAAAAAAAGACCTACAAATTACCATAACCCACATAGTTTCCTAACAAAATTCTCCTAATAAAGGAAAATCAGAAATATGCTGTGTCAACCACAGAGGATTTAAATATGTAATGGTAAAACCCAGCAGCATAGGACATTGCATAAAAATTTTAAAAATTAAAAAAACTTGGCTTGGGAGATTATTTAATGACATGGAAAGATGTTCACAATGCAATACGAAGTGAAAGAAAAGCAGGTCATGAAATAGACTGTTTACTAGAGTCATATTTTTATGTCTTAAGCATGGGAAAATGCAGGAAAGATCTAGACACAAAGACCTTAATAATGGTTCTTTGGGATGTAACATTGCGGGTATTTTTCTCCCTTTCATGTTGCAAGGCTGCATTTTCAGAGGGTTTGCAATGAATAGATGTTTCAGTTTGAACTTTTTAATTACACCAGTAATGCAGGAGAACGGACTCACGGTGAGGTATGCAAGCAAGATGCCTAAGGCCAGCATCATCTTTAAGCCCTGCCCCAGTGCCCATGCCCCACCCCCCACAACCCCTCCACCCCTCCACCACCCCCACCCCCTCAGTGACCACTGTTAGGAGTCTCATGTCATTCCTGTGAATCCTTTTCCCGCGCATTCTGCACAGATATGTGTGGACATTTAGAAATATGCAGCATTCTCCAGGTTTTTTTCTTTTTTTTCCATAATTGGTCTCCTAACGTGTGTACTGTACGGATATATAACTCGCTTTTTCACTTACCCAGTGGCCTGGGAGATCTTTTCGTAAAGACACCTACTTCAATAATTTTAACTGTTACGTGGTTTCTACAGTACAGATGGACCGCGGTTTGTCTACCTATCCACAACCGATGAATATTCACCGTTGCTGATGAACGCAAACATCAGTGCAGTGAAAATCCCCGTCTACGCTTACACACGTGCAGGTACATACCCATTTCTTAGGAGGAGAGTCTAAGAAGTCAAATCTATGGTCATGCATACTTTAAATTTAAATAGGGCACCTGGGTGGCTCAGTCGGTTGAGTGTCCGACTCTTGATTTCGGCTCAGGTCATGATCCCAGGGTCGTGGATCAAACCCTACATTGGGCTTTGCACTGAACGTGGAGCCTGCTTGAGATTCTCTCTCTCTCTCTCTCTCTCTCTCTCTCTCTCTCTCTCTCCCCCCCCACCCTTTCTGCTTCTTTCCCCCACTCGTGCTCGCTCGCTCTCTAAAATAAAAAACAAAAAGATAACCTTGAAATACCCTCCAAAAATAAGATCTGCCTGTTGGTTTTCCCACTAATGGTATTCGAGATACCTGTTTCTCCAAGTCCTTGCCAACGCGTGACATCATCGATCTTTTTACTTTTTTGTGTATTACTTCAAGGATAAGGAAGAAAACAGGGCTATCAAAGCTTGCCCCATTTAACCCCTCCCCCTTGACTGGGTCTATAACACCATCCAAGGGGTCCACCAGGCTTTCTTGCCCACCTCAAACCCCCAGGAACACAGTGTTGCGCCCAGTGCCCTGGGTGGCCGTTGTCATGCGTCATTGCCACATCTGAAGGTGGGGCCAGGAAGGCCGGTGGGGGTGTAGATAGGGGGAAAGTTCCAGAAGTGTAGGAATCCTCTTCCATCACCAGACGCTGTTCCAGCACGATCCACTTCGACCTCCAAAATAAATGTCAGATCTGTCAGCCTCGCCTGCCACCATAGCCACTGCCCCGGACCCAGCCATCCTCATCCAACATGTGAACCCTGAAGTGGTCAGCCATTTCGATCCTCCGGTTCTCCCCCCACCAGCTAGAGAAGTCTTTCTTGCCGTGTAATTCAGACCACATGACTCCCAAGCTCAGAAGAGTCTTGGAGCTTCCTGCTGGGTTGGGAATCACGTCGCAGCCCCTTCCCCCGCGGTAGAGCCCTGTGCCGTGTGACTCCGCCCACTCCGTGACGGCATCTCCTCTGGGGTCGCCCTTGCTCACTGCAGCCCAGGCAGCCTGGCTCCCATCTACTCTGCATAGACACACACACGCCCCCAGCTCTTCCCTGCCTCAGGGACCGTGCCTGTGTTGTGCCCTCGGCTCAGGACCTCCTTCCTTCTCCTTCTTCCCATGCTCATCTTTCAGGTCTTGGCTTCCACATCACCCAAACTAAGATGGGTCTTCCCATCTTGTTCTTACGTTCCAGCCTTTGCCTCCAGAGCTTCTGTCTCAATGGAAACTCAGAAGCCGATCTGTGTGGCTGTGTTGGGCACTTTGGGTCCATCTTCCCACCAGCCTGAGAGCCCATGAAGGCAGAGACTTCTTCCCTGTATCTCCAGCACCAAACAGGGTGCCTGGCATATGCTAGATGCTCAGGGAGGAATGAATAAGTGAATGAGTGAATGAATGAATGAATGAACGGGACACCCCTGGAAAGGTGGAGGAGAGACCCTGGGTAGCAGGGAGGAGGAATGGGGTAGAAGTTAGGAGGTACAGAACATGGAAGGAGGCTCCAAGGAAGCCTTGGTTGGGAAGGAGCCCTGGGAGGCAGTGGAGGCCCAGAGATAGCTGAGGAAGGGCGTCTGATGTCACTTTCCCATTGTTTGCTGTTCTGTGACGCCATTCTCTCCGCGACCCCAAATCTCAGTAAAAGCCCGTGCTGCTCAGGTGAGTGACACCTTGAGAAGGAGTTAAAGGAAAATGAGCTGCTCTTGAGTCCACATGGGGGTGGAGAGGACAAGGGCAGGGGGTGACTCAGACCCTGCCCTTCCCCAAGAATCCTTGCTGATTTGGGCCAGGTGGGGACACCACAGGTCCTCATGGCGGGGACTCACTGACAGGGAGAGTGGCCACATGGCTAGAGAAATCCGGTGATTCCATTTTTCTAGTAGATTCACCGTCTACAACTTCCGAGGAAAAGAGGATTAGGAAAAAAAAAATCAGAAAGGACAAAATAAAGGAAGCTGACTCCTCTTGGCGGGAGAGGTAGGCAGGCAGAGGAACGAGTCCGAGCTTTGGACTCAGCAAAGTTTGGGGTTCAAGCACCAGGTATCCTCGGCATCTCCGTTTCCTCATATGCAAAGCGGGCACCATAGTCATCGTCTACATCCAGATGTGGACGGATTGCAAGACATAACAAATCTCTAAAGCACTTGGCACTAGCCGCTGTCCTCACCAGCAGAGCCCTTGTGTGTGGTTGCGGGTGGAGGGTTGGTTTCCCGGACTCGGGACTCAGGACCCGAGCAGTCGTGTAGGACTCTAACCTCTGGGCCCTGCACTTGATTAACACTCTGCTTTCATACCACCATCTTGATATTCTTTTTTCTTTGTGTTTATTTGTTTTTGAGAGAGAGAGTGCAAACGGGGAAGGGCCAGAGAGAGAGGGAGACACGGAATCCGAAGCAGGCTCCAGGCTCCGAGCTGTCAGCACAGAGCCCGGCGCGGGGCTCGAACTCACGAGCTGCGAGATCATGACCTGAGCCGAAGTCGGACGCTCAACCGACTGAGCCACCCGGGCGCCCCCTTGAAATTCTTAATCTTGGAACAAGGGACCCTGCATTTTCACAGTGCAGTGGGCTCCACAAATTAAATTATGTGGCCATGGTGTGTGTGTGTATGCGACAGAGAGAGAGAGAGAGAGAGAAGGAGAACACAATGGAGAATGGAAGAGAAGGATGCTACTGTGGGTGCTCAGCGAAGAGGTGAAGAGACGTTCTCATCAACGAAGCAATGTTAACTGATGACACAGACACCCAGCCAGTTCCCACGCCATGGTCCTGAGCCAACCCCACACACCAAAGAGCTAAGACTTCACCTAACAATAGCCCCTCTCAGTTCCAAACATCAACACTCAAAACAACCCCTCCTAGCCTTGGGGCTGTCACCCAAACACCCCCACGCTCACAGGCCAAGGCCCAACACCCAGGAGCGCCAGGTGTGGGCTCCCTCTGGATTTTCCCAAGGACTCAACCAGCCCCGGCGGCTGCTGGTGGTTTCCAGCCAAGAGGCACGCCATCCGCCCGCTCCCACAAGCACTTGCCCCCACGCCATCCTGTGCGCACCCTAAATGATGCATTTACTACCCTGTCCCCCTTAGGCCGGATGGGGAGCCTCTTGAGGGCAGGAGCTGGGTCAGTCTCATCTCTGTGCCCCAAGCCTGGGTGCAGTGCTTAGAACACGGAGGTGTTCGATCGGCGCATGCTGTTTGCTGATGCATTTGTGCCCTCATTCCAAACACATTGATCATCCAGTGGCAGGGATGGTCACAGACAAGATTGACAGAAAATAAAGGAACACTCCTTACAGTCTAAGCAAGAGCAGGAATTTGAGCCTCAGCAATATTTGGACTCCCACGACCTTTGTGCTGTTTTCCTGGTTGGTGCACAATGACCTGCTCAGAACAGGGCAGGCGTAAGGTGGAACGGAGAGGCCCTGACAGAGTCAGGAGACCTGGATTCTGCTCCCGCTCAGCTCGGTGCCCTTGGAGCGCCACTCCCCACCCTGGACGTCACTTCCCCCTCAGTCTGGCAGACATATTGGCTCAGGGCTGTGCTATTCAATATGGTAACCCCTCGCTTAAAAGGTGGTTAGTGAGGGGCGCCTGGGTGGCACAGTCGGTTAAGCGTCCGACTTCAGCCAGGTCACGATCTCGCGGTCCGTGAGTTCGAGCCCCGCGTCAGGCTCTGGGCTGATGGCTCGGAGCCTGGAGCCTGTTTCCGATTCTGTGTCTCCCTCTCTCTCTGCCCCTCCCCCGTTCATGTTCTGTCTCTCTCTGTCCCAAAAATAAATAAATAAATAAAAATTAAAAAAAAAAAAAAGGTGGTTAGTGAGATCGAGGCAGTGAATTTGAAATTGTATTATTAATTAATTAATTAATCTGAATTTAAAAACGGATATACAGGTCTTTAATTATTGGAGAATTCTCAAGGACACCTTGAGAATTCGCAGCACCTTGGGTATGGGAACCTACTTTTTCCATTGTAAATTTGATAAAACCTAAACATAGATCAAGTATTTCTGGGGAAAATTTCGCTTTGGGGCTAAGACGTTCTATAAGGGGGGGGGGGGTGCCTGGCTGGCTCAGTTGGTAGAGCGTGCAACTTCCGTTCTTGGGGGTTGTGAGTTCAAGCCCCACATAGGCTGTAGAGGTTACTTAAAATTTTTTTTTCATTTTAATTTTAAAAAATGTTCTGTAAGTACAAAATACAGATTTTGAAGACTTAACATGAAAAAATAATGTAAAATATTAATGCTTTTTAGATTGATCACCTTTCAATATGACACTTTAGACTCTATAGGTTAAATAAAATATATTATTAAAATTAACTTCGCCTGTTTCTTTTTTTGTTGTTTGTAATGTGGGTACTAGAAAATTTATTTTTTTTTTTAATTTTTTTTAACGTTTATTTTTGAGACAGAGAGAGACAGAGCATGAATGGGGGAGGGTCAGAGAGAGAGGGAGACACAGAATCTGAAACAGGCTCCAGGTTCTGAGCTGTCAGCACAGAGCCCGATGCAGGGCTCGAACTCACGGACCTCGAGATCGTGACCTGAGCCGAAGTTGGATGCTTAACTGACTGAGCCACCCAGGCGCCCCAGGGTACTAGAAAATTTAAAGATACATTTGTGGCTCACATTCTACCTCTATTGGACAGCACTGGAATGGGGACTCTCTTTAGGTATTCCCTAAGGAATTTCACCCCTCCCCTCCCTTTTTTTAAATTTTTTAATGTTTATTTATTTTTGAGAGAGACAGAGTGTGAGCTGGGGAAGGGATGGAGAGAGGGACCCACAGAATCCAAAGCAGGCTCCAGGCTCTGAGCTGTCAGCACAGAGCCTCCCCCCCCCTCCACCTTTTTAAATATTCTGATATTCTTGGGGCGCCTGCCGGTCTAGGTGGCTCTGCCGGTTGAGCCTCCGACATCTGCTCAGGTCATGATCTCACGGTTGGTGGGTTGGAGCCCCTGCATCTGGCTCTGTGCTGACAGCTCAGAGCCTAGAGCCTGCTTCAGATTCTGTGTCTCCCTCTCTCTCTGCCCCTCTCCCACTCGCGCTCTGTCTCCCTCTGTCTCAAAAATAAATAAACATTAAAAAAATTTTTTTTAATATTCTGATATTCTACAAGTCTACGTCCTTCTAATGCTCGGTTATCATTAAATTCTGCAGGTTAGCTTGTCTGGCATTAGCACCTCCCCCAGCCCGCTCCCGAGTGGGCACTTTGATTATCCAATCGGAATTTACCTCCGTTGGACCCATCTTCACACCTGCTGGGGGGTGGTCATATGACCCAGACCTGACCAATCAGAAGAGTGCCTTCCCTTTGCCCACAGTGATTGGGTCAGGGATGACACATGACCACCAGGCAGAACCAATGAGACTTCCCCAGTTGGAAGGATCAGAAATGAATCCGGCCTTCCCGTTGAGATCGGGGAGCAGGAGGAAAGCCTTGATCTTGAGCCTCTGAGAGAGCAGACTGCCTGGCAAGGGAGCCAACGCAGACAGAAGGGGAACTAGGAGTGAAGAGAGCGTCCAAGTCTTGTATCTAAAGCGAGCATCTATCCGTGGACAATTCAGTTACATGAGGGGAAAGGTCCTTTTTGTTTAAGCCAACTAGAATTGGAATTCTGTCCCCTGAACCCTGGGTGACACATGGACCCTTAGCCCCTTAACCCAGACCAGGTGATCCTGTTCCGAACCCCAGGCTGCCCTCAGCCTCTCTCACTGCCTTCCCATTCACCCCAGCCTCATCTCTCCGGGCCACTCTCTTACCCTCCCCTCATCTGGAACAACTTGTAGCCACATGAACCAGCCGCACTTGACCTCTGGTGTTTCCACATGCTCTTCCCGATGCCTGGAAAACCCTTTCACTCTCCGCCCCCACCCTGCCCCCTACCTCACAGGACCTGGCAAACTCCTCCTCTTTCAAGTCTCAACTACTCTTATCAAGGTCACCAGTGACCCCTGTGTTGCCAAACCCAATGGCCAGTTCCCTGTCCAGCTGTTATGTAACTTCTTGACAACATTTAACACAACTGACTGTTCTCACCTTCTTGAATCCTTTCTCCTTCTTTTGGCTTCCATGGTACCTGTCCTCCTCCTCCTATCTCATTAGCCACCCCTTCCTAATTTCTTGGTTCATTTGTGTATTCTTCCACGTGTTCCTTCAACAAATATTTACCAAGAGCCTACTACTTGCTAAAGTCCTTTTCTAGACACCAGGCAGTCAACAGAACAAAGCCCTGCTCTGTGGAGTTTACATTCTAGGGCATTCTTTATTGATCTCCACCTCTGCTCAGCCTCTCAATGTTAGCATGTGCCAAGGCTCACCTGGGAGCCTCTTGTCTTTTCCATCTTATCCAGCAAATTCCATCCACACGTTGATGACTCCCGTATGTCTATCCCGAGCCCTGGCTGTTTCCCCTGAACTCAGCCTCATGGATCCAAATGCCCTATTTGATTTAACCACTTGGATATCCACAGGCTGTCTCAAGCTTAACATGTTGAAAACAAAAAGTATTTATTCCCCCTCTCTTAGCCTAAACCTGTTTCTCCGCCTGCCATTCTCCATCTCAGCCAATGGAACCAGCATCCACCCAGTCGCTCAGGCCAAAAACCCGAGAGTCATCCTGATTCCTATCTTTTCATCTTGCCCCACATCCAATCTATCAGCAGGTTCCGTCAGCGCTACCTCCAAAATGTATTCTGGAACTGTGCACTTTTCTCCATTGCCCCTCCTGCCACCCTCGTCCAGGTCACTATCATTCATCCCTGGACCACTGTGATGACCTTTTAACTGGCTTACCCACTTTCACTCATGCCCCTCCTCACTCTCTATTCTCCATACCATAGCTAGAGTGATCTTGAAAAATGTAAATCAGAACATGTTACTCCTCTCCTTAAAACCCTCCAGTAAACAGCGTGGGAGAAGAGATTTGCGACATTTAGAAAAGACAATGGTTTAGTAACTCCAATATATAAGCAGCTTCCACCAATCAATTAGAAGGAGACAGCCCTGTGGGAAAATGGCAAGGGATGTGAACAGACAATTCACAAGAGAAGAAACTCCCAAGAGCCAGTAAATACAAAATTACATGTTTAACCTCACTAGTAATCATGGAAACACAAATTAAAGCGAGTTGCCGTTTTACACCCAAAACATTGTCAAAATCTTAAAAGGCTGAAACTATCAACTCCTGGCAATGACATAAAGAAATGGGGACTTCCAGACGCTGCCAGTGGGAATGTAAATTAGCACCTGAACCTTAGAGAGCCATCTGGCAACTTCCCGTAAGGCTGAAAACGCGCACAGCCTTCAACCCACTGATCTTCCATTTCAGAGTCAGATGTAATCATAAAACAGGACACAGCCCAAATGCCCATCAATGAGAATGGATAAGTATACTCACCACGTAACTCTATACAGCAGTCGAAAATTAATTCAACATCTCTCAAGCGTTGTCAACTAGAAAAAGGCGGCTGTGAACAGAAATGCACACACAGCTTCCATTTGCACACACTTAAGATTCAGAAACATGGCTTCCCATCACCCTGACGGCAATATCCTAATTCCTACCCTGGGCCACAAGACCTGTGTGACATGGCCCTTGCACGGCAACCTCACCCGTCTCATGCCACACTCACTAAGTTCCAGCCACGCTAGCTTTCTTTCACGCATTCCTCAAGCCCTGTATTTTCATGGCCACCTCAGGACTTTTCCATTAACTGTTCCCTCTGCCTGGCACTTCCCCTGAAGCGGGCTCATCGTCCCCTCCACACACCCCTGTGTTCACCGATTTGTTTGCTTGTTAATTTTTGTTGTTGTCGTTGTTGTGTCTCTCCCCACTAGACTGTAAGTGCCAGGAGAGGAGGAACCTTGCCTTTTTCTTTGGTTGCATATCACCAATGGATGACATTTCACAGGCTCGGGAAGTCTTTGTTGAAAGAGTAGGTGAGACTTCCTCCGGGCAGTCTCTCCTGAATTCCTAGACCAAGGAGCATCCCTCAACTCTACACTTCTACAGCCCCCGGCTTGGCTGTCTCAGCAATTTCCCCGCTATGATTGAGGAACTCTCTTGACCTGAGGCTCTTGAATGGATGTCAGGGGAATCCGGAAACATGGTAAAATTGTAGGCAAAATTTCATGTGCGTGTGCTTATTACATTTCCTGGGAAGAAGTTTATTTTCTTCAGGTTCTTAAAGGGGTTATGCCACAAACACACAAAAGAGTTGTCAAGGGGCATCCGGCTGGCTCAATCAGAAGAGCACGTGACACTTGATCTCGGGGTGGTGGGTTCGAGCCCCAGGTCGGATGTTGAGCTTACTTAAAATTAAAAAAAAAAAAACTCATCATAACACTGCTGTTTTAGCTGGGATATAATTTGACCAGGTCCTCTAGGTTGTGGGCTGCTTGAGGGCAAGTCTGCCATTGTTCCCCCAAACGCTAGTGCAGGAATCTCAGTGAGATCTGGAATGAATACATAAGTGAACGAATGCATGCTTTTGGAGCCCAGGTACCAGGCCCATATTCACGCTCAGACCCTTTGGCAGCCTGAGGCATCGGGAACCGGAACAGACTGGAACAGACGGGGAACAGAGCACTGGCCTCAGAGCCAGGAAGGCTAAGCGCCCAGGTGGGCAGGACCCTAGATGGGGCTCTCCTCTGGCTCATCTTGAGCCCAGCAATCCTCACCCGTTACAGGTTTTTGATCCAGGCCCAGTGCTGGCTGCGCCCTCCTCCCAGCTCCTCCCACACCGGAAGGGGAGCCGGCTTTGGTACCAGGGGTGTTGCAGCTGAGATCAACGCAATGTTCAAGCTCAGGCAGCCCCATGGAAACCCCACAACAAGGCACCAAAACAGAGACCAAACCCTTCCTGGAAACTCAAGGGGCAAGGAGGGGTGCCTCCTTCACCGGTACCTTAGGAATCTAGAAATTCCAGCAGGGCCAACTGGGAGACAGGTGTGGGACACTCATTCCATATAAAGAAATCCCAAGCTCCCAGATAAATCCCTATTTGCCATGTGGCCAGGGTCTTTCTCCAAGGCCATCCAGGGGCACATGCTTCCCTGAGAAGTTCCTGAATGAAGTCCTCAGGTACCACCGGGAATATTTAGTAATACTACTGGCTACGATTGATTGAGGTCTACCACGTGCCAGGCCTTGGACTACATGATCTACGTGTTTAAAAATTTAAACTTCACAATATCGCCATGAGTCCCATTAGACAGACGACAAAACTGAGGCAGGAAAGGCCAAGTGGCTCACCCAAGGCCCCTTGGCCAGCAAGTGGCAGAGCTGAAATTCGAACTGATCACCTGATTCCTACAACCTTAACCTCCACCCTAGAGCTGCCATTTTGGTCACTCAGGACAACACCTGATTGCCTTCAGGCCTCATAGCAACCTTGGCAGGGAAATCGCCATTACATTCCCCCATTTTACAGATGAGCCACCAGAGACTCTGAGAGGCTAAGCAACCTGCCCAAGATCACTCAGCGAGGAGAGTAATGGCAGAGACCCGTACCTGTCTGACTCCAACATGGTCACTCTTAATCCCAGCCCGGAATGGTTTTCCCCACGAGGGCTGGGCTGGTATGGCCACCCCCACCTCCCCGTCCAGAGTGTAATGAAATCATTCTCTAGGTAGAATTGCCAAGACAAAAACCAGAGGCAAAAACAATGGCTGGCAATGTATGAATGAATGAACAAATAAACTAACGAATGTTGAATGAATGAATGAATGAATGGACTTCTCCTGACTGCATTTTTCCCTGTCAGTAAGAGAGAGCCTTTAATTCCTGCCGGGGAGGCAGACCCAGGTGCCCATCAGACATTCTCCCCTGGGGGCAGGGGAACCCCTCTGTGGAGTGGTATAGGAAGAGGTGTTCCTGGAGAACTAACCCTGTTGTCTGCACCGTAATCACCAACCCTTAGTTCCCAGAACACGTCTGTACACATGTTCTCATGGATTTCTCCCCACAGCCACCGGGAAGGAGGCACCACTCTCCCGTGTTATAGGCTGACAAGCCTGCAGGACAGAGAGGGGATGTGAGTTGTCACACAGGAACAGGTGGCAGAGTGGGGGTCCCCTCTCCTCTGGCCTGTCCCTGTGGATCAGGATCTGGCTGTAAGGAGCCACGGGTCAGGGATGGGATTATGGGATTGCCAGAAGTCAGTCCCTGACCCACAGCCAACAGGTCCGGGAGAAGCATCTGGGTCCTCATTTAGAGGAAAATGAAAGGGAAACAATCCCACTTCCAGGGGGTGTGCCCAGAGGTCCCAGTTAGACAGCATAACAGGCTCAGAGAACTTCAGAGAGCTGCATGGCGGACTCTCAGGTGAAGTCAGGCCAGAAACCAGGCAAACCAGGGCCACCACCCAGGGTTGACAAAACAGGTCCAAGCCCGGCCAGAGGTGGCCCCGGGAACCTGGGCAGAATTGGCAATGGGCTCCTGTCTGCCCTCTGCTCATCCCTCCTGGTAGGGCACATTGTCATCCTGGATAATGGGCGAGGAGGGCAAAACGTCCCTGTGGCATGGGCACAGTGTCGTGCTGCCCAGTGCCCTCATGCCCGCCCAGCCCAGCCTAGCCCAGCCAGGCCCTCACTAGACAGCCAAGCACGACAGCTCTCTCCCTCCGGCAGGAGAACAATTCAGCCCTTTCAGGCTGAGAGCCACCAGGCTGGCATCCCCTGCACCTGTTTCTCTCTGGCTCCTGCAAGTGAATCATTCAGATTAATGACCCTGGGAACAATGAATGAGGAGCAGGTCTGAGTTCTTGGGCAGATAGAAAGCTGGGTCCCAGGCACACCAGCACCACTGCTGCTGCTGATCAATGAGGTAAATGCTCCAGGGTCACAGAGCCACACAACAGTGTCACAGAATTGCTATTGACTGTGGCCATCAGAACTACAGAAGGTTAGGTTCACGGCATCGTGGATTACTCAACAGCTATGGATTGTTCTAATCACAGAGCCACAAAAAGCCAACATCCCCATACCATCAGTTCTAAGCCTAGAATCACCAGCTAAAGGAATCACAGACTTCCAGGCAAGCCATCAGTTGCCAGAACCCAGCTCTTTAGAGCAGGAAAAGGCCTTAGAGACCAACCTGAGGCTTCGTTTGCAGGTGGGGAAACTGAGTCAGCTGATCGAGGTCACACAGCTAGGGCGAGGACCCAGACCTCGTCAGTGCCCATTCTTGCTCTATTTCCAGGGAAAAGTGGGCCAGAGCAGCAGCAGCATGAGTTCCTGGACACTCCAGGACTTGTCCCTTGGGGAATGGGCTGGCCTCACTCTGGGGGATCATGTGACACTGTCAGGGCACCTGTGGTCAAGCCCTTCCATTGTGTCAAGATCTGAAGGCTCTGTGAGCTCTAATGTCAGGATGATGTATTTGGCAAGTCTGGACAGGCTTGGATTCTTTTAACCAATTGCTTGGTCTCCTGCCTAATAAGGGAGAACTGTGCACCCTCGTGATTTTACCTGGGAGTATGCCTACTGTTGATCACACAGAGGAGAGAGCCGGTCCTCCTGGGTTTCAGCTTGGGATACCCGTGACCTCATCAGGGTCACTTCAGTTCACTGCCACACAAGGAAACTCAGCCTTGCTTCCCAAGGGCCTATCATGTACTACGCTCAGAGAAGCCACTAAGAGAGACCATGTGCTCACCTTCAAGGCCCCTCTAGTCCATTGAGTCACATACATAAGTGATTATAAGTCAAGGCAGAGTATGCTGGTAATAAACACAGATGAGACGGAAATTAAGAAAGGCTTTATGAGACAGGGGTAGCATTTAAACGGAACCATTAGAGAGCTTTTCTTTATATCAATTCCTGGCTTCTGCTTCTGGTTGTGATAGAGTAATAAGGATTAAATTCATCTATCCACTGCCAGCAACTAGATAACCAAACAAGATATATGAAACGACTATTTTCAAACAATCAAAAAACAATTAAAAGGCCTGAAAGGGTATGATCCCTAAGAGAAGAGAAACAAATGAGGGGAGCCATTGATTGTCCTGGTGTCTGCATGGAGTCATATTCCAGACCATGGTCCCAGGAGAGGGATCCCAAGAAGACAATAGTAACCTTGCTGAATTGAGGATTTGGAGATTGGAGTTCAGGTACCCAGTTAGAAGCTGTGTGGCAAAGTGCTAGAAAAGAGGGAGCTGTGCCCAAAAAAGAGCTTCAGAAATCTGGATCTGACCTTCTGGAGTTGTTGCTGAGGACTAGGGTGAAGCTCCATGACACTGGGCAAAGAAAAACTGGAATGTTGCAAGCTGGACAATTCCCAGAGCTCACACAGGACAGGAAGCATTTGAGTTGCGACCAGCCAGTGTGGTAAGAAGTCATTGAAAACCTAGAACATTCAGTGGAGATTTTGTAGATAGCAGGCCTTAGCTGTAAGCTGAGCTATCCCTAGAGTGAGGGCTAGTCCAGACCAGTTATAGCAAAGTTTAAAAACAGGCTTCAAAGAGAGCAAGCTGATGTGTAAGTAACCTAGTTGCATGTTGCAACAAAACCTAGCATTCTTCAAAAGAAGACAATAAAATTGAAATCCTCAACCACATAACATCCATAATGTCCAGCATCTGGTCAGAAATTACTAGACATGCCAAGAAGCTGAAAAATGTGACCCATACCCAGAAGAAAAGTCAGTCAATAGAAACGGACCCAAAAGTGACAGAGATGATGAAGCTAGCATATAGAGACGGTCAAATAGTTATTATAACTTTGTTGGAGTTGTTAAATAAAAACATGTGCATGATGAAGAGAGAAATGGAAGACATAAAAAAGAATCAAAAGGAACTTCTAAAGATGAAAAATATAGTATCTAAAATTTTTTAAAGTCATTAGATGAAGATAACAGCAGATTAGACACTGCAGAAGCACCGATCATTGACCTAGGAGATATAGCAATATTATCTATCTAAACTGAAGCACAAGGGGGAAAAATCTAAAAAAAAAAAAAATGAACAGAGCTTAGTGACCTGTGATATGACATCATGTAGTCTAATATGTGTAATTGAAAGGACAGAGGAGAGAGAAAGAGGGAGTTGGAGAGAAACAGGAAATATGTTTGGAAAAATGATGTCTGCAAATTTTCTAAATTTGCTAAAAACTATGAACCCACAGATCCAAGAACTTCAATAAATCCCAAACAGAATAAACATAAAAACCTGACACGAACATTGAATTAAATTGCTGAAAACCAGTGATAACAAGAAAATCTTAAAAGCAAAGAGAGAGGGGCGCCTGGGTGGCTCAGCCAGTTAAGTGTCCAACTTTGGCTCAGGTCATGATCTCACAGTTTGTGGGTTTGAGCCCTGTGTCGGGCTCTGTGCTGACAGCTCAGAGCCTAGAGCCTGCTTCAGATTCTGTGTCTCCCTCTCTCTCTCTCTCTGCCCCTGCTCACACTCTATCACTCAAAAATAAAAATAAACATTTAAAAAAATGTTAATAAAAAAATAATAGCAAAGAGAGAACAAACCATGTCACTTACAGAAGAACGATGATAAGAGTTAAAAGACTTCTCATCAAAAACTATGCAAGCCGAGAGACAATGGAACCTCTCTGAATTACTGACAGAAAAAACTATCAACCTAAAATTCTGGGTTTCCAGCAACAATATCCTTTAAACAATGAAGGAGAAATAAAATCTTTTCCAGAAAAACAAAACCTGAGAGAATTGGTCGCCAGCAGACCTTCACTGTCAGAAATAGTAATGGAAATTCTTCAAGGGAAAGGAAAATTATACTAGATGGAAACTTGAGGCTACACAAAGCAATGAACACGTGAATAAATATAAAGGTCTTTTTCCCCTCAGTTGTCAATTTCTTTAGACGATAAAAAGAATATTAACACTGTTTGCTGAGGTTGACAATGTATAACAACAACAGCAGTGAAAGGACACAACGGGGAATAGAAATGTACTGCTGTTATAAAAGCTTCTTACATGATCTATTGTCGTAGATTTGTATTGTGCCAACTCAGCTAAGCTATTCTAGGACCTTTTTCCCCCCAGAATTCCTTTCCTTGTATAATTCCAAGTTAGTGTGGGTCACAAAAGACATTTTGTGCAACATCTGCGAGGTGGAATAGAGCAGCGGCCACTTGCCTTTTTTGGATTGTCCTGTAAGTTTCTCTGATCCCTAGACTAGCTGTGTGTTCAGCTTTATGATGAAAAGCCTCAGTTTCTCCTACAGGTCATTCACATCATTGAAGTTGGCACCTTGGAGGAGACAGAGAACATCCGGGTGCTGGTTTGTTCCTGCTCTGACCCATTCTTTCCCCACATTAACTCGATCTCCCCTTCCCAAGTTCCTTCCCTTCACTGTCAGTAGTATCCCAGCACCTGACACGAAGAAAATGGCCTTTTATAAGTTGTTTAGCCAGCTCCATATAATTATATAAGGTCAAATTCCTGTAATAACTCCCACGTTCTAGATCCTTCCCAGTGGCTCTATTTCTCTGATGGGACCCTAATAAATATGTGAAGTGGCAAAACATTATGCAAAAATGAGGTGATAAGGTAAGGTGCGTTTAATTAACCCTAAAGTAGCCACTAAAAAACAGAACAAAGAGTGAAAATAAAATGGAATAATAAAAAATAATTAATCCAAAAGAAGCCAGGCAAAGGAAAATTGAGGAACAAAGAAGTGATGGGACACATAGAGCAAGTGGTAAGATAGTAGATTCTTTTTACAGTTTATTTAATTTTATTTAGATGAGTGTCCTCCATTATAACTTTTTTATTAAAATTTTTTAATGTCTATTTATTTTTGAGAGAGACAGAGCACAAGTTGGGGAGGGGCAGAGAGAGAGAAGGAGACACAGAATTGAAGCAGGCTCCAGGCTCCGAGCTGTCAGCACGGAGCCCGACGCGGGGCTCGAACTCACAAGCTGTGAGATCATGACCTGAGCCGAAGTCCGGCGCTTAACCGAGTGAGCCACCCAGGTGGCCCTCCATTATAATTTTTTAAATTAAGTTTTAAATTTTAACTCAGTATTGTTAGCATGCAGTGTTATATTAGTGCGGGTGTACAATATAGTCATTCAACAATTCTATACATTACTCAGTACTCATCACGACAAGTGCACTCCTTAATCACTGTCACCTATTTCACCCCTCCCCCCACACTTCCTCTCTGGTAACCATCAGTTTGTTCTCTGTAGTTAAGTGTCTATTTTTTTATTTCTCTCTCTTTTTTTTCCTTTATTTGTTTTGTTTCTTTTTCTTTTATAAAAAAATTTTTTTTAACATTTATTTATTTTTGAGAGACAGAGAGAGGCAGAGCATGAGCAGGGGAGGGGGGCAGAGAGACAGAGACACAGAATCCGAAGGAGGCTCCAGGCTCTGAGCTGTTTGTTAGCCCAGAGCCCGACGCGGGGCCCGTAACTCACAAACTGCAAGACCATGACCTGAGCCGAAGTCAGACGCTCGACCTACTGAGCCACTCAGGCGCCCCTTATTTGTTTTGTTTCTTAAATTCCACATATGAGTGAACTCCTCTGGTTTTTGTCTTTCTCTGACTGACGTGTTTTGCTTAGCATTATAAGACAGTAGATTTAAACTACACCTTATTGATAATTACATTAAATGTAAATTGTCTAAACACTACAGTTTACTTATTTTTTTAATTTTTTAATGTTTGTTTATTTTACGACAGAGAGAGAGAGAGACAGCGCGCGAGCTGGGGAGGGGCAGAGAGAGAGGGAGACACAGAACCCGAAGCAGGCTCCAGGCTCCGAGATGTCAGCACAGAGCCTAACTCGGGGCTTGAACTCACGACCCGCGAGATCATGACCTGAGCTGAAGTCGGACACTCAACCGACTGAGCCACCGAGGCGCCCCTGAACACTCCAATTTTTCAAAGGATTGAAATCACCCCTCTGATTCTAGAGGGGGGGGGGGGGAAGTGGTAAGAGGAGGCAGCCGTTTTTCTCAGCTGAAAGGTAGAGAAGAGAAAGTTTCTCTAGAATGCAAATGAGTCAGCTGCTGCTGCTTACACGTGATGGCAATGGATTACTGCCGTGTGTCTTAAAACTTAACTCCTTTCAAACTAGGCCATGAGTCAGAAAGGGACGTCCATGGGGCGTCTGGGTGGCTCAGTCGGTTAGGCATCCAACTTTGGCTCAGGTCATGATCTCGCTGTCCGTGGGTTCGAGCCCCGCGTCGGGCTCTGTGCCGACGGCTCGGAGCCTGGAGCCTGCTTTGGATTCTGTGTCTCCCTCTCTCTCTGCCCTCCCCTGCTTGCACTCTGTCTCTTTCTCTCTCAAACATAAGTAAAAATATTAAAGAAAAAAAGAAAGGGACGCCCAGGCCAGTAGAGCATATGTCATTGAATGTCTGGGCAACTTTTCAAAGGCCGAGTGCCAGTAATAATGGCTCGAGTCGAGAAACAGGCCTGTGTAGAGCTAGTCGCCTAAGCTCCGGCTTAGATAAATCCGTCTCCCCCATTTCCTCTCCCGTGTCCCACAAGACACACCAGTGCGCCCAAAACCCAGCCAACGGAATAGTCCCAGCCCCTCCTCTTTGTCCCCCTTTCTCAAAACTGCCGCTTCTCCCGAGTTACCCATCTTGGGCAACAGCACCACTCAGCCAGAAGTCCCCTCTTATCCACGGTTGTGCCTTCCGAGGCTTCGGTTATCCACGATCAACTGCGGTCCAGAAGCAGGTGATCCTCCTTCTGATGTTTTATCAGAAGGTCGGCGGTAGCCTAAAGCGAGGTCACGAGGCCGACAGCCCTGACCTCACTCCACCCCCTCACGAGGGCATTTTATCGTCTCCCATCATCCCAAGAAGGGCGAGTACAGTTCAATCAGATGTTTTCCAGGAGAGAGGCCGCATTCCCATAACTTTTGTTACAGTCTCTTGTTAAAATTGCTCTCTTGTATTAGCGTTGTTGCTAATCTCTTCCTCTGCCTAATTTACAAATTAAACGAACACCAGTATGCACGGAGAGGGAAGAAACATAGTATGAACGGGGCTCGGTTTCTGTCCCTGGGTTCAGGCATCCACTGGAGGCCTTGGAACATATCCCTCGTGGAGAAGGAGGCGGGGGGATCCCCTGCCTCTTCGGTTCCCACGGTTAATCGGCCGCTGAGTCCTACAGAGTCTTTCTCTCTCACTGATCTCTCGAACACGTCTCTTCTCCTGTCCCCCCACCATGGCCAAATCCAAGTTCTCTCTCATTTCTTACCTTGTTCTCCAACATGCTCTAACTTGCCCCAGGACCTCTGCCTTATTCTGCCTCCCATCTGTGCTATGCCCTGCACGCTAATGGGGTCTCAACTTTCTTCTTTTCCAACTTTCTTCTTTTCACTTGCTTCTTTCCCACGCAATAATTGGGGCACCTGGGTCCGACTCGATTTCGGCTCAGGTCATGATCCCACAGTTCATGAGTTCCAGCCCCGAGTTGGGCACTCCACTCACAGTGCAGAGCCTGCTTGGGATTCTTTCTCTCCCTCTCTCTGCCCCTCCCCCCCCAAATAAATAAACTTTTGGGGCGCCTGGGTGGCTCAGTCGGTTGAGCATCTGACTTCGGCTCAACTCATGATCTCACAGTTTATGGGTTCGAGCCCCGCGTCCGGCTCTGTGCTGACAGCTCAGAGACTGGAGTCTGCTTCAGATTCTGTGTCTCCCTCTCTCTGCCCCTCCCCCCCAAAATAAATAAACATTAAAAAAATTAAATAACATATAACTATTCTTCATTTCAATGACTGCCGGGACACCAGCATGTATAAATGTCATGATGTCTTTTAAAGGTAAATATCCGCTGTCTTCCACTCACCCTCCTTTGATGCAACCCACAGTAGTGAACGGCAAGCTGGCAAGGGAAGGAAGGATGCCTTCCAGGAAATGCACGAGAAGAGCCATCAGTTTGAGGGAGCAAAGGTACCAGAATTTCTATTTTATAATGCATTCTTTGTCTCGTGCTTTCTGTTTTCCTGTTGGGAAAACTGGACGGCCACATGCAGAAAAATGATGAAAATCTTGAACATAAGACCTGAAACCATGAATCTCCTAGAAGAAAAAACAGGCGGCGAGCTCCTTCATATCCATCTCAGCGATGCTATTTTTGGATCTGATGCCAAAAGCAGAGGCAACCAAAGCAAAACTAAGCAAGTGGGCCTCCGTCAAACTAAAAAGCTTCTGCCCAGCGATGGAGACAAACCATCAACGCAATGACAAGGCAACCTGCAGAATGAGAGAAAATATTTGCAAACCATATATTTGTCAAGGGATTCGTATCCAAAATATCTAAGGAACTCGTGCAATTCAAGAGAAGGAAAAAGCAAGCGATCCAATGAAGTTTTTCTATTAGTGTGTGTCTTATAATGCACACGGTGTATTTGCATGGTAGTACATGTGTGTAATTTATTTATAAATAAATGTCCATGTAATGGAGCCTTTGTTCTCTTTATTTCAGGCGTGATCCTAGAAGGTGGGGATAGCAGCCTAACTGATGAAATATTAGCTCGTTAGCGGTCCTGGAATCTTCAGCATAGTGAAATCTTTGCTTCCCCCTCCAGCTCCATCTACCACCTCCCCCACCCCCCAGCAAGCCCTACCAAACCCTGTGTGTCCCCGGGCACCCATGTTCTCCCTCCAAGCCGATTCACGAGCTGTTCCCTCTGCCAGAGTGTCCAGGCACCCCGCCCCCTTCACTTCCCGGCTGATATGTGCATACCTGTGCCTCTACACCCAGATCAAGTGACACCTCTGCCAGAAAGCCTTCCTGGACGCACACCCCCACCCAGGCTGGGTGCCCCTCCTCTCTGTTCCCATAGCACCCTGAGCTTACCTGCACAACACTGACCACATGACTGCAATTGCCCGTTTATGCATCTGTGACCTCCGCAAGGTTGGAGATCGTCCTTCAGATCCGAATCCCTGGTGGCCACCCAGCCCCCGGCCTGCCATAGAGTTGTCTCTTAGCAATCGCTGAGGGAATAAATAAACAATAACAGCAAACATGAATACTGCACCTCGTAACGGCCGGGCACTGGTTTAAGAACTTTACACACATGAACACATTGAACACAAAAACCACCCCACAAGGCAGGTATTTCTGTTGTCTCCATTTCACAGATGAAGAAAGAGAGGCACAGAGAAGTCATGTCACTTGCCGAGGACACATAACTAGTAAATGGCAGAGCCAGGGTTTGAACCCAAGCAAATCAGCTTCAGAATCCATGTAATTGGGGTGCCTGCGTGGTTCAGTCAGTTAAGCTCTGACTCATGACTTTGGCTCAGGTCATGATCTCGTGGTTCGTGGGTTCGAGCCCTGCATCGGGCTCTGCACTGACAGGGCGGAGCCTGCTTGGGATTCTCTCTCTCTTCCTCTCTCTCAGCCCCTCCCCTGCTCGCTTGCTCTCAAAATAAATAAACTTAAAAAGATTCCATGCTATCAATCACTACGTGCGGTCAAATGCTCTACCCCCGAGCTATGCCCCCTATCAATCACTATGTGAACCACTTAGTAAAAGAATGAACAGAGGGAAGAAGGAAGGAACAAAGGACCGAACGGGTAAACAAAGGAATATGAGTAAACAAACCAAAGGCATCATGAGACAGTGCCCCGCTGGCTTTGCAGACGTCAACCACCTGCTCTATCTGTAAGATGCTCTTGTCATTTTCCAAACTTCAGTACGTGTTCCAGATGCTGGCTCCTTCCTCCTCACCCTTTTCCTGGCACCAACCCATCTTTGCAGTCCTCAGTAGTTCCTTCCTAACAGCGTTCAGGGTAATGAGATCTGAAGCGTGAGATCACCGAGGGTTAGAGCTGGAAGGTATATTAGAGACCATGCCATCCAACTCTCCATTTTGTAGGTGGATAAACAGACCCGGAGTGCAAAGTGACCGCCCCAGGTCACCCAGCAAGCTAGTGGCAGAGTGGAGAGTGGGCCTAGCTTCCTGGTTTCCAGTCTGTGTCTCTTTCCCAACCTGCCTCCGTTCACTGCTTTAGACTTGTCCGTCAGAAGGCATTTTGGGGCACAGGCGCAGCAGGCAAGTTTAATGATTTAATGCAGACACTACCCCAAACCTGCTTCTGCATTGGTTTCAAAAGGTTGTAGGAATAAGGGAGATAAGAAATTCAAGGTCAGAGTCCTGTGATTTCCTCCAGGCAAAGAAATAAACACCTGAAGCCATACGGATGAGTCACCGTGCACTAGATGTTTCCTTGTATTACCCCATTCAATCCAACATTGACAATTGTCCCTGTTTTACAGATGAGCACATTGAGGCTCAGAGAGGCAAACAGAGGAACAAACCCGTCCCAATTTTCCTGGAGCAGTCCCTGTTTTACAACTGACAGTCCTTGTCTCGGGGACCCCTCCGTCCCAGCCAAACTGGGACAGCCGGTCACCTGAAGGACTGGATCCCAGAGACCCAGGCCCAGATATGGTGCCAATTCCCATGCCCTTTTGGACCACCTGGTAAATGGATAAGCCTGAGAGGGAGAAATAGACAGCTAAGCAAGCAAGGAGGGAAGGGGGCGGGGAGGGGGCAGGAGGAGGGTGGGCACAGAGGGGCAGCTGTGAAGTCAGGTCGGCCCGGGGCCCGGCAGCCAAGCCCATGGGTGTCTTGCCAAGGGAAGACAGGCTGTTCTATTCTTCTCTTCCTCCCAGGAGCAGTCTGTTTACCATGATAACTGCCTTCTTATCTCAGCCAGGTCTCTGGTTTCTTGTCGGACAGTGCAGGGGTTAAGGTCTGAGGCTCTGACAAAACCAGTCTCCCTGGGACACTGGCAGGCTGCCCAGCCTTGCCTGGAAAGCCTGGTTGGGGGCAAGGGGGAGGCGTGTGGAACACTGCAGGGCAAGAGGCTTCCCTGCTGGTGAAGGCCACGGGGAGACCAGGACCCCGACGCTTGGACACTGGATTTCCGTGTTTCCTGGGAAAGGACTTCACAGTGGTCAGCCAGCTGCCGGACGCCAGACCACACACAGCCCTTTGGACCTTCCGCTTGCCCGAAGCACTCAAGATAGGACGTGTCGCCTCCACCTTGCAGAAGGGGAAGCTGAGGCCCAGAGAGGGCCGGCCCTCACTGAGGTCACACAGCGTGTAGGTAAACCGACATGTTGATGGCAGAGCTGTGACTCCAACTCTCCCTGCCTCCCAAGCCTGGGCTCTCTCCTCCGCATGGGGTTGTAAAATCGCGACCCTGGAGACGGACTGTGTCTTTAGTGCGTGTCCATGTGACTCTCATTTGCCACAGCACACCTGCCTGGACACTGCCTGCTCCACCCGGCTGATTCCCCCTCATCCCTGGACGCCGGCTCGAGGGCCCTCACGTGCAGTCAGCATACCTGACCCCTAGGCTGGGTCGGGGTCCCGTCCCGGAAGTCATGGCAGCCTGAGCTCCGAAGGGACAGGAAATGATCCCCCAACCCCCAGCACGGCCATGTTTGTCGATGGAACAAATAATTAAATAGATTAATTAACTGCCAGATAACCTTTAGCTCTGTCTCAAGCAGGTGGCATCCCAAAGGCAACAGCCCACTTTTGAGCAGGTGTCCCTGCTCTACCCCCTCCATCCCCTACAATCCCACTGACCTTCATCCCTCCCCTCACTACTCAAAGTCTAGTGTGGTCTCCGGATCAGAAGCATCAGTACCACCAAGAGCTTGTTAGAAATGCAGATTCCCGGCACTTAGCTAAGAGCCTGCTAAACGTTAGGTTTCACTATCACTATGCGCTATCGTATTTGAACTTTGCTACAAACCCCACTCGGTACCTGTGTCCTCATTCCTGTTACTACAGACGAAGCTGGGGCTCTGGCCGGGGTGGGGGGTGGAGGAGGGAATCCCTTTCTCCAGGTTGAACAACCAGGAAACGAGACCGGTGAGCTTCAGATCTAGGGTTCACCTAACCCCAGAGCTGATGAAAATTAACCCTGATGTTCCGTCTGGTGGGAGGGGATGGAAAGCCCGCATTTATGGAGCACGCCCTACATGCAAAACCCTTCCCCTGGTTTATCTCATGTAATCTTTTTGACCTCCTCGTAAAGAAGGGGATTTTACAATTCTTTTCACAGGCGAGAATACGAGGCTCAGAGGTAGAGGGAACTCTCCCAAGGTCCACAGCTAGAAAACCGCAGAAACGGGGTAGAATTCAGCTCTGTTTGCCTGATGTCAAAGCCACAGTCTGCTCTGGACACTGACTGCCAGGGGTTTGCTGAGTCACTGCTCTGGCTCCCACCCATCCAGACTCCCACCGGAGAGAGTCTATGGTCCCGGATCATAATCCACACTTCCCTTCCCCTTCCGAACCCTCAGCCTTTGGCTTAATCGTTATCCAATTCAGACCAAGCAGACCAAGCAGAAACACACATCGATCAGTGGGTCACCAACATGTGACATAACCTGGCAACGATTTCTAACAGCTACAGCAGGTGCTAAGAATCCCAGGGATCACCTCCCTGCATTCTTCTTACTGTAGGTCCCACCCCACCTGATCCCAGATGTGAACCACTGCAGCAGGCTGGGGTCACAGGAAATGCCGTATGCCCTGTTGATGGCCGCAGGAAAGTGGGACCAAAGAGACCCATTCCCGTGCCACCCCTGTCCCTCCAGCTATGAGACCTTGGCAGATCTCCACCTCCCTGAGCCTCAGCTTCTCCATCTCTGAAATGGTGCGTGAAAACCCAACCTTCCAGGCCGTGAGAAGTCTGAGGGGTGCGTGGAAGTGACTGGGGGTCCTCACTGTTCTCACCCCGCCAAGATGAAAACACAGCTGGGGGCTGTGTGACGGGCCGGCCGGCAAGAATGGGCTGTGCACGGGCATGGGTTTGCTTGAGTGGCTCTCGGGTGGGGGCACGGGAGGGGAAGGGTCGTTTGAAAGAAGAGGCGGGAAGATGGGGCCGGGGCGGTGGCACAGGTGTGCGTGCCCTGGGAGGAGGTGCCCAGGCAGGGACAGGCAGTGCTGTCCACAGGGAGGACGGCGTGAACGGGGCAGTAAGAGTGGTCCTTTCCATCCTTCTGCCGAGAACGCAGCTCTGTGGGCCCAGAAATGGGGCGGTGTGGTGGGGGGGCGCTTTGGGAAACGGCTCTTGGGATGAATTTCCGCATTCCTACAGACAGCACTGGCCAGACCCCTTAAGTGACTTCAAGGGCAAAAGACATTGAGGAGGAGAAGGATGGCAAAAATAAAGGGCTGAAAGGAGAGGGGTTGAGCTCTCAGGACTCGGGAGGTACACTTGGGACTCCCAGCTTCTCCGGGGGGGGGGGGGGGGCGGTCTGCTGGGGCCAGACGTCCTGAGGAGCAGCTCGCAGCCAGACCCACTGAAATCTGGGTGGGTGCTATTAACGTGAGCCTGCTCACACCCAGGGCAGGAGAGACGGGTTCCAGACAGAGGAGGAGGTGCGGGCCCCCGGACACAGAGCTGGCACAGCCGGGCCTGCGGGCCGTGAGCCCTACAAGCTGCACTCACCCTGCCTACCCTCTCCCAGACCTGGAGGCAGGGTGAGAGGCACGCCCAGGGGGACCCCAAGAAAGTCCTTATAAAGTGAAAACTTCTTGTGAGTCAGCCAGAGCCCAGCGGCCCAGCTCATTCATGGCAAAGGTATTCTCTTTCAGCTCTATGTGCAAAGCCTCTCACTGCCTGAGGTGAAGTCATTGCTGGTAACCACACTGCCTTCTGGTAAGTCTCCTCTGAACTTTTTGTTTCTGTTTAACCCACCAGACCTCGAGGGAAGCTGGCAGCCTGCAGGGGTGCAAAGGGCACCGGACTGAGTCAGAGGCCTGGGTTCCAAGCCCAGCTCTGGCCCTTTCCAGCGGCAGGATGCTGGCCAAGGCAAGTCACATCTCTGGACCTCAGTCTCTCTGTTTGTAAAATGGAGTCACTGCTGTCAGAAAGGAGTCTAAAGAAATATACAGCACTACACAGTCATTCAACCAACAGATATTTATCGAGTGCTTAATATGTTCAAGCACTGTGCCCGGCACAATGGAGGTTGTGGTAAGGAATCATACACACACACACACACACACACACACACACACACACATACACACACGGTCCCCATTCCCTGTCTTTGGAAGAGTCACATTCTGCTGGGGAAGACAGACATGAATCAAATGATTCCATAAACAAACATTAAAATGTAGCCATGATTAGCACTGAGCTATATGGTGCTATGAAAGCCTGTGATGGGGGTTTGACCCGGCCTGGGGTGGGCAGGGGCAGGTCAGGGATGACCTTCCAGAGGAGTAATGACTGAGTGGGAGATGGGAGACACGGCAGGCAGAGAGAGGCTGTGAGCAAAGCCCTTGCAGAGAAGCAGAACCATGGGCCTTGAGTACAGGGGTGAGAGGCAAGGTGAGTGCGGACGTAATGGGGCTGCAGGTGCAGGGAGGTGGGCATCAGTACAGAGCCTACAGTCCCTGAGGGCAGTTTCCAGCTCTGATATTCCAGGCCAGCAGTCCCCGGGTGTCTTCAAGTGGCCTTGCAGAGAACAGTAGCAAATACCAACGGGTCAAACTTAATTCGGGGGGCTAAATCAGACACCCATCATATACCTGATCATGGTGCGAATGAAACACAGCAGGTGGGAGAAAACTTGTAACCGAAAATGTTCTATCCCTTACTTTAAGTGTTCTGTGATTTGAAAGAACACTATCATGATTTGATTTTGTGATAGAAAAACTTCAGCCCAGTGCACAGAGTAGCGGTTTTCCACGGGAGTCCAGTCGGATCCCAGCTAAACTCAGCACCTGCCTTCCACAGGGCACAGCCTGCAAGGGGCCACCAGGTGGTGGCTAAGGTGGGGCAGAGAGATCCTTGGGCGCCTGCCCCAAAGAGACCACACAGTGGTGATGGTTCTCTCATTTCATTCTGAGAGCACAAGAAAATTCACATCCAGGAACCTGGCCATATTTGCCTTGTAAAGAATACTCTGCTGGGGCGCCTGGGTGGCTCAGTTGGTTAAGCATCCGACTTCGCCTCAGGTCAAGATCTCATGGTTTGTGGTTCGAGCCCTGTGACGGGCTCTGTGCTGACAGCTCAGAGCCTGGAGCCTGCTTCAAATTCTGTGTCTCCTCTCTCTGCCCCTCTCCTGCTCACATTCTGTCTCTCTGCTCTCTCTTAAAAATAAATAAACATAAAAAAAAAAAAAGAAAAAGAACATGCTGCTTGGAAGAAAACTTAAGGGGGTAAGCTCCTTAACACTGGTCTTGGCAATGATTTTTTGGGGGGATTTGACACCAAAAAAGCAAAGGCAACAAAAACAAGGATAAACGGGTGAGGTTATATCAAATTAAGAAGGTTCTTCACAGCAAAGAAAACCACCAACAAAATGAAAGGCAAACATATGGAACAGGAGGAAATGTTTGCAAATCGCACACCTGACAAAGGGTTAAGATCTAAAATACACAGGGCGCCTGGGTGGCTCAGTTGGTTAGGCATCTGACTTGGGTTCAGGTCATGATCTCGCGGTTCATGAGTTTGGGTAAGCCCCGCTTCTCTCGCTCTCTTTTTCCCTCTCTTTGGATTCTCTCTGCCTCTCTCTCTCCCTCAGTCTCTGATCTCTGCCCCTCGCTCATTTACACTCTCTCTCTCAAAATAAATAAGTAAATAAATAAATACACAAAACTGAAGAGCAAAAAAAGGAAAAAAAAATCCCCAAACAATCCAATTAAAAAATGGCCAGAGGAACTGACTTGACATTTTCCTGAAGAAGACACAGAGATGGCCAGCAGGTAACCTGAAAGGGTTCTTGGCATCGCTCATCATCGGGGAAATGCAAATCAAAACCACGGTGAGAGATCACCTCACACCGGTCAGAATGGCTACCGTCAAAGAGACGAGAAGACAACCAAGCACTGGCCAGGATACGGAGAAAAGGAACCCTCGCACGCTGTCGGGGGGAATGTAAACTGGTGCGGCCACTGTGGAAAAATAGTGGATGGAGGCTTCTCAAACCATTAAATATGCAGCTACCATACGATCGAGCAATCGCACTTCTGGGTATTTACCCAAAGGAAATAGGATCAGGATCTCAAAGAGGTATCTGCAATCCCACGTTCACTGCAGCATCACGAACAGGAGCTGAGATACGAAAACCACCCACGAGTCTGCCGACAGAAGAGTGGAAAAGAAGGTGATACAGTGTACAATGCGCACCATGAAAAAAAAAAAAAAGGAAATCCCACCATTTGGGACAACTCGGATGGCCCTTGGAGGCATGATGCTGAGTGAAACTGGCCAGAGAAAGACAAATGCCGCTTGGTACCCCTTACAGGTGGAATCTGAAAAAGACAGGGTCAAGCTCAGAGAAACAGTAAAAAAAGGAGTTGCCAGGTGCTAGGGGGTGAGGCAAATGGAGAGAGGTTGGTAAAAGGGCACATGCTTTGAGCTCTAAGATGAATGAGGTCTGAGAATCTAGTGCACAGCATGCGGAGGACAGCTGCTAACACCAGATTGTGTAGTTGAGGTTTGCTAAGAGACTAGTGTTCTCACAATAGACACACACACACACGCACACACCTAGCGATGGGTGTGTTAATTAACTAGATGGGAGGAAACCTACCTACCTACATCAAATCATCACGTTTTACACTTTAAATATATTACCATTTTATTTATTAATAAAGCAGAAAAACAATATGCTGAATAGCGACTTCATATTGGGCACTGTTTGACGGTTAGTGCCTATCATCTCGACCCAGAGAGGATTGCCAAGAAAACCAAGGCCATCTCCTCTGCCATGGCATTCCCAGCCCGGCATTTAGCACAGGGAGGCTGGAGCTGAAATTGCTCGATCCACTTCGTGAATATTAGATATTGAACTATCTAGAATTTTTATTGCCGTCTTTAAGATCGTGGCGGGTTTATAGAAGGGCGATCGCTCTGTCTCTAAAAAGCGTTGAACTACAGGAGTAGATAGAGGTGAATTCCTCTCTCCCTCCTCAATATATTTTCTTGAAACAAGTGTGGTCACCCAGTATCGTTCCTTCTAGGGCCGGAGAGACGGAGGAAGGAAGAAAAAGGAAAAGCAAAGCGGATGTCCTGAAGCATCTCTGAGCATCCTCGCTGCGTCCGGCCCTGTGCTTAGCCTGGGCTACCCAGAGAATAGCCAAGTCAGGCATCCGGGTTCTGAGATGATAGTAAAGCAGGACAGGTGCACAGGCGAGGGCTCCACGCATGACTTAAGCAATCAGCGGTGCGGAAAGACTCTGAGCAAGGCGCGTGGTCCACAGATGACCCTCTGGGGCTGACATAAGGCAGTCCGGCCTCTGGACACAGGCGACTTGACTTCCAACCCTAGTTCTCCTGTTTTGTCATTTGGGCAAGTTCCCACTCTCTGAGCCTGTTTTCTTGGCTGGGAAATGGGTCACCAGTAGCTGTGAGTATTGAGTGAGATAAGGTATGCCAAGAACTCTACCCCCAGCGCAGCCCTCAGGGGTGGAGAGGCCAATGTGGGCTGTGGGCATCTGGGGAGGTTTCTCCCGTGGGGCTGGCACAAGTCCTTAGAAGTAAGGGCAGGGACTGAACAGGGGACGCCTGGTGACCACAGCAGGTGCTCTGTGTACACAGGTAAGGCCGGTTCTTTCGTCCCTGCTGATGGCAGTGGAGGTGGCTACTCCCTTTGAATGATTTATTTTGAAGGACAGCTGATCACAGACTTCACCACTTCCCGCCTCAGTTTATTCAAACTTCAGCCAAGCCCTGGTTTAAATAAAGGTCACCAGGAAATGATTTCACTCCCATTAGCTACATGTTTCACTGAAACCCATAGAGCAATTCATGCACCATTAGGGACGGGGGAAAGTAGCTAAATAAAGCCCTTACAGCACTGCGGACACTGGCCCCAGACTGGCCTCCAACCAAGGAATAAAATGGCAGGCAGATGCTGGGTCAACTCGTGCACTCAGTCACAGCCAGAAGCCGTAAAAGGCAAAGGTTGGCGGTGAAAATATACTGAATCTGTTGCAGGGACCCCCATCGCCTTTGCCTGGTGCTTAGAATCGTGGACATCTGCTGAAAGGGGCACAGATGTTGCCATCTGGAAGCTTCTACCCGCCACCCTCCTGTTCCAAGACGGCCAGAAATTTGACAACAGCTACCAGAAGACTTGTGAAAGCTCATGCCTTTTGACCCCATCATTTCCCCATTTTAGGCCTTTTGCCTAAAGAAGTCATCTGCGGATATAACATGGTGTAGATACAAAGAGCTTGGCAAGAGAGTTCTTTATATCAGCAACAATTGGAGGAAATTAAATGTCCAACAATAGAATGGTTCAACACAACTCAGCATAGACACAGTGTCGTGTTCCTGGTTTGGAAGGTTTTCTAATCATGACGTGGGGAATCTGTGACAAAAGCAGCTGGTGAGGGGAAATAATATACAACAGACACGAATTTGTGTTTTCAACACCTTTGCAAGGAGATTATTTCCTTCTGCCTTGTGTTACAATTAACTGGTTGCCTATTTGTCCCCCGACGGTAAGCTCCCAGAGGACCACAAGGGTGAACTTGTCAGTGGACTAGAAGAGCAGATGGCTGTGTGGATCATTGGAGTCTGAGTGGTTCATTTCAAAAGAGCGGTAACAGCTTACATTTATTGTGTATTTACTCTGTGCCAAATCCTGAGCCGAGTTCTTCACGAACTTACCACTTATTCCTCACTGTATCATGTGAAGATGATGTGGGTTGGTTAGGTCAGTGTTCCCAAACTGTGGTCCCTCGGAATCCACAGTTATCAGCCTCACCTAGGAATTTGCTAGAAATCCAACCTACTGAATCAGACCCACTGAACCAGAAACTCTGGGAGGTGCGGGCCACCAATCTGTGCTCTACCAAGCTCTCTGGGTGATTCCGACACGTCCTCAAGTTGGAGAAGCCCTGGGCATGCATCCCGTGTTTCTTGAGGACAGCCTTGGAATTGAGGCTCAGAAGTTGCATCCCAGCCCGATCAAGGCCAAGAACAAGCCCTAGTCTGACAAAGCCCGATTTGTCAACCCCATGCAATGAGGGAGAACCCACACTGAAGGAACCCAACAAAAGAAAAGACAGTTACTCTAGAACTTGGAAGAGGTGTGCAATTCAAAGGAAGCAGTGTTTTTTGCCTCAAAGCAAAGCAGGACCGTGTTGAGAGGGATCCACATCAAGTCTGGACTGAAAGTGGACCCAGAGTCCTGTCTCCTGGAAACGACAAGGTTAAGACCGATGTGGGGCGTTCAGAAATCCCTTATCTGAAGCCCTGAGCTTGGGTTGCAAAGAGGGATGTTTTCCATGTCAAAGTGACTCACACTTCGGGGCAAAGGTGGGATGTTTCATTCTTACTTTCCAGTCTCCCCCAAACCCCCCCCCCCAAATTCCTGCTGGTAAAATTTCAAGCAGCCAAGTTTCAGGGAGTCTATGATCTTAGCATTTTCTCAACGAGTCACCGAAAGCCGTAAGCTGTTACGACATTTTACAGCCACAGAGCGTCCTGCAGCAGGAGAATATTGTTTCCCGCTTCTCAGCAGCTGGCCTTCTCCACATCTGCCATTTCAGACAGACAAATGGCCAGAGATCTGTCCTTTCTCGGTCCCAGCTAATTTCACTTTCTCAGCTCCGAGGCATTAAACGAATGCACACTCTTAAAGCATTTGAGCAGTGCCTGGCAGATAATATAAACTATCATTTTATGTTACACAGATTATACATCAATATAAAAAGAATATAATACATAAGATACGTTATGTCATTAATATAACTACTAATTACTTGATTAAAGTAGTAAGGGTTTTGGTTAGCTGAAAAAAGGAGAAAGGGTGTTTCCCTTCTCTTCAAGTGAGACCACGGAGTCAGAAAGCATCTGAGGCCTCTGACTGCAGAAATAAGAGACCAGGTCAAGAAAGACCCCGGGTTCTAGTTCTAGGCTTGCCGAGATGGAAAAGGAGATGTGTTTACTGAATGTCTGTTTTGTGCTGGGTTCAGAGCTTCCCCGTTTGCCCTACAAATTGAGCACCATTACTGTCATTTTCCCCATGAAGGGAGGTTAAGGCAGTTACCGAAACTCATCTAGCTCGCCAGCGGTGCAGCGAGGGTACAAACCCAGTTGTAGCTCGGCATGTGACCATTCACAAACGCTCGCACTGTGGGAGCCTTTGGTTTTCCATTTGCCAAATGGAGGAGAGACAACAACACAGTTTTTAAAGCTCCTCTCACACCAAGTTTCTCTCTATAACTAAAACTCAGTGATGACTCTCCACCCCCAGAAAAAGGCTGCATGTAAACAGACAATGCTACAAGGATAGTCATCATACATTCTTCATCATCTCAAAAATGGGAAATAACCAAAATACTGAACAATTGGGTACGATTAAATACATTATAACATATCCATACCGTGGAGGACTATGCAACTATGACAAATGAAATCATTGAAGTAAATTATGAACATAAAAGATTGCACGGTATACTGTTCACATATTCATAATATTTTATGAAAAAAGATAGTTTTTTTTAACAATTTATTCATTTTTTAGAGACAGAGCGTGAGTGGAGGAGGGGCAGAGATAGAGAGGGAGACACAGAATCCGAAGCAGGCTCCAAGCTCCGAGCTGTCAACACAGAGCCCGACGTGGGGCTCAAACTCACGTACCGCAAAATCTTGACCTGAGCTGAAGTCGGGCGCTTAAACGACTGAGCCATCCAGGCACCCCGTGATAAAAAGATAGTTTAAAAGCAGGGTATCTCATTGACACATTCAGTGGAATCCTTATCAAAAGCCCAGTAACATTTCTGCAGAAATAAAAACTCCATCCTATGTATTGCATATTTGAAAGTTGCTAAAAGAGTAGATCTTACAAGTCCTCCTCGCAAGAAAAAAATTTTTTTACGATGTGTGCTGTTGGCTGTTAACTAGCCTCACTGTGGTAGTCATTGTGCAATATGTACACATATTGAATCACGTTATATGCCTAAAAACGAATATGATGTCTTATGTCAACTTTACCGCAATTTTTAAAAAAAGAAAAATAAAAATCCATTTTAAGACTCATGCAAAGTTTTAAGGGACCTGAATCGCCAATCTTGAAAAAAAGAGTACAAAGTTGGAGGTCTCACACTTCTTGATTTCAAAACTTACTACCAAGCTAAGACAATCAATATGATACTGGCATAAAGACTGACGTACATTGGGGTGCCTGGGTGGCTCAGTCGGTTAAGCGGCCGACTTCGGCTCAGGTCATGATCTCGTGGTCTGGGAGTTCGAGCCCCACGTCGGGCTCTGTGCTGACAGCTCGGAGCCTGGAGCCTGCTTCCGATTCTGTGTCTCCCTCTCTCTCTGCCCCTCCCCTGTTCATGCTCTGTCTCTCCCTGTCTCAAAAATAAATAAAATGTTAAAAAAAAAATTAAAAAAAAAAAAAAAAAAAAGACTGACGTATAGACCAGTGGAATGGAATGGAGAGCCCAGAAATAAACTGCCACCTATATGGTCAGATAATTTTCAGCAAAAGTGCCAAGACAGGGAAAGCACAATCTTTTCAGCAAATGGTACTGGGAAAACTGGACAACCACATGCAAAAAGTGGTAATAATAAAGTTGAACCCTTGTTAAACACTATATACAAAAATTAACTGGAAAATGGATCAAAGACTTCAATGGAAGAACCAAAATGATAAGACTCTGAGAAGAAAACATAGGGGAAAACCTTCACGACATTGGATTTGGGAATGATTTCTTGCATGTGACACCAAAGGCACAAGCAACCACAACAACAAAAGAACAGGTAAGTTACCCTTTGGCAAAATTAAAAACTTTGTGCATGAAAAGACACGATCGACAGAATGAAAGGTCAGTATGTGCAATGGGAGAAAATATTTGAAAATTATATAGCTGATAAGGGACTAATATCCAGAATATATAAAGAACTCCTATAACTCAACAACACAAAAATAAACCACCTGATTTTAAAGTGGGCAAAACAAGGGGCATCTGGGTGGCTCAGTCGGTTGAGCATCTGACTTCAGCTCAGGTCATAATCTCACGGTGAGATCCAGGGTTAGGGTTAGGGTTAGGGTTAGGGTTAGGGTTCCAGCCCCACATCGGGCTCTGTGCTGACAGTGCAAAGCCCGCTTCGGATCTTCTGTCCCCTTCTCTCTGCCCCTCCCCCACTGTGCTCTCTTAAAAATAAATAAGCTTTAAAAAAGTGAATAAATAAAATAAAATGGGCAAAATGAGCAGACATTTCTCCACAGAAGATATACAGGTGGATAACGAGCTCATGAAAAGATGCTCAACATCACTAATCACTTGGGAAATGCACTCAAAACCAGATTAGATACCTTTGCATGACCATTAGGATTACTATCATCAAAAACCAAAACAGAGCAAGTGTCAGTGGGGATGTGGTGAAATGGGAACCCTAGTGCATTGCTGGTGCAGCTGCTGTGGAAAGCAGTGTGGTGATTCCTAAAAAAAAAAAAAAAAAAAAAAAAATACACAGAATTACCATGTGTTCCAGAAATTCCACTTTGGGATATACACCCAAAAGAATTGAAACAGGTGTATGTAGGCCTATGTTCATAGCAGCATTATTCACAATAGCGAAAAGGTGGAAATAACCTCAGTGTGAAACAGTTCAAGATGGATACACAAAATGTGGTTTATACATATGATGGAATATTATTCAGACCTAAATATGAAGGAAGTTCCAGCACCTGCTACAATACGAATGAAGCTCGGGGTCATTGTGCTAAGTGAAACACACCAGTCACGAAAAGACAAGTCCTGTGTGATTCCCCTTACATGAGGTCCCTAGAGGAGTCAAATTCATAGAGACAGAAAGTAGGATCGTGGGTGCCAGGGGATGGGAGAGAGAAAAGTGTTGTTTAATGGGTACATAGTTTCAGTTGGGGTAGAAGAAAAAGTTCTGATGAAAAAGTTCTGGTGATGGATGCACAGCAATGTGAGTGTATTTAATGCCACAGAACTGTTTACTTAAAATGGTTAAAATGATAAAATTTATGTGTATTTTACCACAATAATAAAGTATACATCAAATTATCCCATTTAAAAACCGTTAATGTACATGCTTAAATATACATGAAAGAATATATCTACGATGTTAAGGGCAATTCTCTCCTGGTAATAGATTAGGAGTGATTTGAGACAGTTATCTTGTGAATTGTCTAAATATTCGTGATGAGCTTGGTTTAGCTGTATAATAAAACAAAATCCTGAAAAAAAATGCAAACAGCAAGATCTCTAGTAATGTCAGTACGAGGCCTTAAACAGTTCTCTTCCATAGAAAATAAACAAGTATAAAACCGGACCAAATTATTTTGCTAACAAAGCACTGGAAATGACCCAAGGCAGGTAACAACTTGAGTAGTCTTTACTGGAGAAAAACTGCTACCGTGACCTTTCTGCCTTGAGGGTGTTTGGGTTTCTCCCAGCAAAGGGCAGTAAGAACCCACAGCTTCCTTGGCCAAAGGTGGTACACATGGCTGGAGGGCTGCGAATGTAACAGAGAGATTTTGAAAGTGAAAGAGCCATTTGTGATAGCTAATTTATGCGTCAACTTGACCAGACTAAGGGATGTCCAGATAGCTAGTAAAACATTATTTCTGGGTGTGTCTGCAAGGGTGTTTCCAGAAGAGATTAGTGTTTCAATAGTTAGACTGAGTAAAGAAGATTGTTGTCCTCACATCATCCAATCTACTGAGAGTCTGAGTACAACAAGGCAGAGGAAGGAAGAATTTGCTCTTTTCGCCTGAACTGGGACATCCGTCTTCCCCTGCTCTCAGACATTGGCGTTCCTGGTTCTTGGCCCTTCAGACTCAGACCAGAACTTACACCATCAGCCCCCTGATTCTCAGGCCTTTGGACTCAGACTTATACCATCAGCTCCCCTGGTTCTCAGGCCTGCAGATGTGGACTGGATTGCACCACTGGCTTTCCTGTTCTCCAACTTGCAGATGGCAGATCGTGGGCTTTTTAGCCTCCATAATTTGGTGAGCCAAGTCTCATAATAGGTCCTCCCTTATTTATCCATATCTATATATCCTGTTGTTCTATTTCTCTGGAGAAGCCTGACTAATACACCATAGGAGGGCAAAGACAACAAATTCTTCACACGTCTTGGGCTGAATGCTAAACTAAGCATAAGTGTGAAGAACCCAAAGAACTCAGAGGAAATTGAAAGCCTGAGGACACTTGAACACTTTCTCCCTCTTCTTCTTAGCTTACCTGAAACTAGAACCTTTGAATGAGCTCCTCAACTCACCCAGAGCTCAGATGGCAAAGGGTTTAAATCCTCATTGGCTTGAGATGTCAGAGCATAACCTTTGTTCAATCCGTGGCTGACCTTGAACTATTCAAACACGGGAGAGAACCCAAGGGAGCCAATTGAAAATAGAAAAAGTAAAAAAATATATATTATTTTAGCAGAAACATTAGCAGCTCCACACTATGGGAGAGATCGTTTGCAGTTGGAGTCCAGGTAACTTAATTGTCTAATAGTCGATGCGAGATAATAGAAGAAAGAATGAACTTGAAGATAAATCAGTAGAAATTATCCAGACCGAAAGCCACAGAGACAAAAGATGGAGGAAAAATCAACAGAATCTCAGAAATCTGCAAGTTGGTGTCACCCATCCCAACATATGTTTCATTATAGCCCAAGAAGGAGACAGACGACAGAAGTGGGCAGAGAGACATTTGACATATAATGGCCAAAACCTTCCGAAATTTAGTGAAAAACATTGACTAACAGATCCACAAAACTCAACAAGAAAGCTAAACACCAAAAGAGTCCAACCTAAACACATCGTAGTCCAATCACTGAAAGACAAAGACAAAATCTTGAAAACAGCAAGACAAAAATGATGCATCACATATAAAGGGTTAATAATATGAAAAGTAACTGGGTTCTCGCCAGAAATAATAGACACCAGAAGACATTGCAATAGCATATTCAAAGTGATGAAGGGGAAAAAAAATTGTCAACAAAGAATTTTCTATATGGCAAAACTACCCTTCAAACTTAGAGTGAGGTAAAGACACTTCTGGCTAAATAAAGACTGGGCAAGTGTGTTTCTGGCAGATCTGCATTACAATAAAAGATAAAGGAAAACTGAGTAAAAACTTTAAACAAAAGTTTAAAACCTTGATCAAAACCTGATCAAGATCCACAGGTTTGAATGAAGACCACTGAAATTGGTGATTATGTGGCATGTTTTTTTTCTTTTGTTTTCTTAATTTCACTAAATGATACATGGCTGTTTAAGGCAAAAAATATCACATTGGGTTTATAACAAATATACAGGTAATATATGAAAACAGTAGCTCAACGGAAGATGGATGCAAATATGCTAGTGCAAAGTTGGTGGAAGTTAGTCATTATTAATTTGAATTAGACTGTGATAAGGATGCATATTGCAATGCCCAAAATCACCAAAACCCCACAAACTATCAAAAAAAGAAAGAGAGAACTAAAATCATATGTTAAAAAAGAATTCTTTAACACAAATGAAGAAAGTATAGGAGAAACAACTAAGAGATGAGACAAGTAGAAAACAAACAGCAAGATTGAAGACCAACTCTAGCCAGGTCAGTAATACATTAATTATGAATGGGTTAAACCTGCCAGATAAAAGGCAGAGATTCTTTAGACTGGATTAAAAAGCAAGATCCAACTATATGCTGTGCACAAGAAAATAAAATGATGGGAAAGGATGTCCCATGCAAACAGAAGCCTGAGAGGGCTGGACTGACCATATCAATAACAGACAAAATAGGCTTTAAGACAACAAGTACAAGATAGGAGGGAACAAAGAAACAAGCAGAGAAAATACAAGAGAAAGACATAAGAAAAACAATGAAACTAAAAGTTCATTCACGTTAAAAAAAAAAAAAAATCAGTAAAACGGATAAACCTTTAGCTAAACTGATCAACATGAAAGAGAAAGGAGTTTCAAATTGCCAATATCAATACCAAGCAATGAAATTGAATTGGTAGTTTAAAGTCTTCCCCCAAAGGAAAGACCAGGTCCAGATGCCTTCACTGGTGAATCCCACCCAATATTCAGGAGTAAATACTATCAATTTTACAGAAACAGAAAATACAGGAAGAAACATTTCCCAATTCATGTAATGAAGACACTATTATCCTAACAGCAAAGGCAGACAAAGAAATCACAAGAAGAAAAAACCACATCAATATCTCCCCATGAATATGGATACAAAAACCTTTGACAAGTATCAACAAATCAAATGCAGCAATATATACAAAGGATAATAATACATCAGACCCAAGTGAAGTTCATCCCATCAATGCAAGGTTAACATAACATCCCATAATCAATTCATGTATTACACCATGTTATCCAATAAAGGATAAAAAGCAAACAATCATCTCAACAGATGTAGGAAAAGCATTTGACAAAGTGCGACATTTATTCTCAATAAAATCTCTCAGCCAACTAGGAACAGAAGGGGGGCTTCCTCAACCTAATAGAGCATCTGGCAAAACCCCCCAGCCCATATCAGATTTAATGGTGAGAGGCTAAATGCTTGCCACCTAAAATCAGGAACAGAGCAAGGATGTCTGCTTCACCATTTCCATTCAACATTGTGCCACTGTGCACCCACCAGAATGGCTAAAATGAAAAACGAAACACTACACCTGACTATACCGAGCGTGGGTGAGGAAGTAAAGAAGCTGATACCCTGTGCATTTCTGGTGAGAATGCCCGTTGGTACAGGCGCTTTGAAAAACAGCTTGATGGGCTTCTTTTTTATATATTTTTTCTTTCTTTCTTTCTTTTTTAGGTTTTATTTGAGTATCTCCATACCCAACGTGGGGCTCGAACTCGTAACCCTGAGGTCAAGAGTCACACACCCCTCCAACTGAGCCAGCCAGGCGCCCCCTGACAGGTTTCTTTAAAAGCACTTTACCTTATGATCTAGTAATTCTAGTCCTAAATATCTACCTAAGCGAATTAAGAACATCTATATCTGCGAAAAGATTTGTATGCTAATGATGACAGCCATATTAGTCATAATACCCAAAACAAATTGATCCAACCCGAATGTCCTTTAACAGGAGAATGTTGAGCAAAATGCGATGCATCCCTGCGATGGAATACTACTCAGCAACGAAGAGGAACAAACCATGAATACAAGCTACAAAGCGGGGGAAACTCCAAAACATTATACTAAGCAAAGAAAGCCAGGCATCAAAGATCACATACTGTCTGGTTTCATTTATGTGAAATTCTAGGAAAAGCAAAACCACAGTGACAGAAGTCACATCAGTGTTTATCAGTATTTGCAGTGCTGATCTGCAAAAAGGTACGGGGGAAGTTGGGGGTGCTGGATGCATACCGTAGTCGTGGACACACAACCATGCACGTTTACCCAAATTTGCCGAACCACGTGTTTAAAACGAGTGAAGCTTATGGAGTGTGAATTACACCTCAGTGGAGCTGTCAAAGAACATGGGGGCAGGGAGCAGTGCTCTGCGCCATATCCACATCTGGCTGGACACCGTGTGCCACAGGCCGCCGGTAACCTTCTGGGTAGGGTGGCTGGGAAGATGAAGGTCATGGAGACGGTGCCCAGTCCAGTGGGGCAGAACGGCATGTGACCCAGTCACTGCGAAGCAATGCAATGAAGCTTCGCCAGAGTTCCCAGTGCTGTGGGCACAGCAGGGAGGGAGCTGTCAACTGCTTCTGGGAGGGGACGTGCCTCCTTGGAGCCCAGACGGTGGGGACGGTGGGAACAGTGGGGACATAGGTCTGTTGGCTCCCCTTCCCACCCACCAAAGCACCAGAGGGCTGTCATTTCTCTTTTACTTAAAGTGAATTAAAATTGATCATGGGGCACCTGGGTGGTTTAGTCGGTTAAGCGTCCGACTTAGGCTCAGGGCATGATCTCACGGTCTGTGAGTTCAAGCCCCGGGTCGGGCTCTGTGCTGACAGCTCAGAGCCTGGAGCCTGTTTCAGATTCTGTGTCACCCCCCCTCTCTCTGCCCCTCCCCTTCTGGCACTCTGCCTCTCTCTCTCTCAAAAATAAATAAACATTAAAAAAAATTTTTTTTAACTAAAGTGAACTAAAATTAATCTTGCCTGGAGACTTTCCTGATAATCCTTTGGAATAATTAGGGTCTCCCCGGGGCGTTGCAAAGACTGGATTGGGCCTCTCCACCTAAACCCTGAGGGCAGTCCTGGTGACCCCAGTGGGGTGGAGGCAGGGAAGGTGGCAAGGAGGAGAGTGTAGCAGGTGGAGAGAATCACCTGTCCAAGGGCCCTGCAGTGAGACCTGGCGTGTCCAAGCAGCTGTCCCGAAGTCCTGTGTGACCGGAGCGTAGTTAGCAATGACCTAAAGGAGTTACCGAAGTCTGGGGTGTAAATTACAGTTTCCAAAGTCTTGTGGTGTTATTCAGCTCCATTGGTGTAGCTAATTGTCCCAAGGGCGTTGCTCTGCCCCAGTTCCACTGGCAACCCCTTGAGGGCAGGGCCTGTGCTTCCCTGGTTTCCTTATACGTCTGCAAAGGACGGAAGGAATGTTTATTGCAAGCCTGCTGCATACTTTATGGGCATTATAGCAGTCAGTCCTTATGTGGGAGGTTCTTTCTTCTTTAAAAAAAATTTACCTTTGAGAGAGAGAGCATGAGCACGAGCAGGGGAGGGGCAGAGACGGAGACAGAGAGAGAGAAAGAGAGAGAGAGAATCCCAAGCAGGCTTTGCAACATCAGCACGGAGCCCAACATGGGGCTCAAACCCACAAACCTAGAGATCACAACCTGAGCCAAAATCAAGAGTTCCATAGACGCCCCTCTTTTTTTTTTTTTTTCATTAATTAATTTTATCTATTTATTTTTTAGAGACAAGAGAGGGGGAGAGAGAGAATCCCGAGCAGGCTCCATGCTCAGCGCAGAGCTGTATGTGGGGCTCGATCTCAGGACCCCGATATCATGGCCTGAGCGGAAATCAAGAGTCAGGCGCTTAACCAAATGAGCCACCCAGGCGCCCCCTGGGAGGTTATTTCATTGTCCCTGTTTTAGGCTAAGGAAACTGAGGTCCAGAGAGGTGAAGTGACTTGCCGAAAGTCACACAGAGGCAGAGCTGGGATTCGAACCACAGTCTGCCCTGCCTGAGCCCCAGCACCACCTCTAGTCCTGTACCAAGAGCTAAGAGGTGTTCAGAAATCCTGGTAGCGTAAAGGCATGGCTGGGCCTGGCCTATTTATTGGGCTCATTCCTTGAATCCCAGCACCCAGGAGAGAGGGCAGTAGGTTCGCAGCCTGAGGTCAGAGCCTCCCTGCCCACATGGCTCCCTGCCTCAGTTCTCCTGGGTGCTAAGGAGGGGCACGATCATCTCAGGCGTGACTAAGGCTTGAAAAATGTACTGAAAGTAAGATCCAGTGACTAAGAGGAAGGAAGGGGTGTCCTCGGCTTACCCACCCCTGCCCCACACAGCCATTTCCCAATTCCCTCTACTGGTTTGACGGAGTTAATGGGAGAGAGGGCGGGAGGGTGGAGTGGGCCTGCAGGACCCGGCTACCAGAAGCTGGCTGGGCCACAGCCTCCCAGCCTCCCTGCCTCCTACCCTGCCCTGTACCGCCCAGCCCAAGTGAGCCTGCCCCTCACAGCTCCCCGGCACACCCCAGGACGAAACCCAGCTCCTCAGCCTGGCATTTGGCTGCCCTGCTTTCCAGGCTTAGCCCCCACAAACTCCCACCTCACAACCTTCTGCTCCCGCAAATGCCTTTCCCGGCCCCATTTCATTCGGTCTTTGGCCACGCAGGTCCCCTCACCATCCGCTCCTGTTTTCCATGTGTTGATGTTTGACTGTTAAAATCCTCAAACGAGCCCCTTTGGTCACCAAACTGATGTGGGGCACTCTGGCCCAGGCGGTCGGCATGTCGAATCACCTTGCAGGCAGCCCCACCTGGTTCCTGCGTGGTTGTGGCAAACCCGAAGCCAAGGCCTCCTTGGAACACCCCTCCCCATCCCAGGCAAAGCCGGTCCTCCCACCCCATGAAGTGTCACCATGAGGGACCCACAGATGCACCGAGGCACTCAGGCCCAAGAGTCACGGTGACTTGCCCCAGGGATCGTCTTCCCATCAGATTGTGAGCCGCTGGCACGAAGAAGGTGCTCAGGACACGTTTGGAAATGGAAGGGGGAGAGGAGAAGGGAGGAAGAGAAGGGGGAGGTGAGTCTATGTCCAACCCTTAGGTGTGTTATTGAAAAGAAACTGATTCTGAATGCCTCTATTTGGGAAGGGGAAATGCACCATATTACTAGATTTTACTAATTTACTAATTTCCTAAATTTCAGAAAAGAAACACTTTGGTGTCTTTACTATTCTAACAATGATACATGCTCATGGCTTTTCGTTTTGTCATTTTTTTCTCCTAGACCACGGGCTGGCAAATTTCTTCTGTAAAAGAGCCTAAATAACTTCGGTTTTGTGGACCACATATGTTCTCTATACTACGCTCTTCTGCTTTTTGTTTTTACCACCCCTTAAAAATGTAAAAACCACTCTCAGCTCATGGGCTGAGACTGCAATTGGCCCCACAGGCCACAGTTTGCCAAACCCCATTCTATACAGCCCAGCGAGATGCAGATAAGAGAAAGAAAAAAAAACCGCCCATAAACCTTCATCCAAAAATAAATGCTCCCCACATTTTGGCATGTTTCACTCTGGACTCTTTCTGGGCATGTATATTACGTGTATTTGACAAAATAGGATTGTATTCTACATACCGTTTAGTAACCGGATCTTTTCTTTTAACAAAATCATGCGCACCTAGCTCCATGCCGTTGAATACGGATCTAGGACACTCTTTTCATGGCTGTGTGGCTCTGCGTTGTATGAGCCAAACGATTTCTTTGGCATATTTACTGAGGGCAGACGAGTTACTGCCTACAAGTCCTCGTTCACCGTATTAAGAGACAGAAAAAAGACAAAAAAAGGGATGAATCTTTGCGACCTGGGGACAGGGCACCCCTTCCGCAGCAAACACAAAGCAATGCTTTTGGCTGATGGTTTTATCACATATTTCTTTGCACCCGCTTCTTTCCTGCAAGAGCTGGGCATAGCGGGTGGCTGACGGAACAAAGATGCAGCACAGAGGGGCACCTGCTTTGATCCCGAGGCCCGGTCCGAGAACAGATGCCGTCAGAATGAACAGGGAGCCTGCTTGATGGGAGGCGACAGAGCATCCCTCGGGCATAAAGCAACTCGACGGTCTTTCGGGCCAGAGGGCACTGGCTCAGCCTGGCACCAGACATCTGTCCCACACTGGGGCTTTTAGAAACTCCTGGAGACGCGGGTCCTCCTCACCCTCCAGGTGGGCGTTAGGTGCCCTGGCGGTCGTGGTCTTGGTGGTCGGGAGATGCGAGTCTTGCACACACCCTAAGGTACTCAGATAATTGGAGGCAGGCAAGGGGAGACGGGAGGTTTTGTTCGTAATTATAATATATAGTCACACGTAACTGCATCCAGGCTTCATGCCATTGCGTTCAACTCTCACACAGGCCCAGCGACCAGCCTGCTTTGCAGGTGAGGGACTTCAAAGCACAGAGCAGTCAAGTTACCTGCCCAAGGTCACACCGTCAGGGACGGAACCTGTGTGGTCTGACTCAGAAGCGGGTGCTCTCCCCGGTGGCACAGTGAAACCGGGATCCCTCTGAGAAGCAGAAGAGCTTAGGACGCTCCTTGGCCTCTGTTGGCCTGCACCTCGTGTCTCTTGTGGGTGCCTCCCACTCCCCTCCATCCTCAGGGCGCCGGAGGGAGACCCAGACGAGAAGGCGGGCCTGAACACTGGGTCGTGTGATGTACGTATGGGCTGGCACGTTGCCACAGTCGACTTATGGGGGACATCATGGACGATGGCACTGAGGCCAGAAACAACGGAAGGCCATTGTCAGCCAGGAAAAGCACCGGCTGTTTCCAGGGACCAGGGGCCCATCGCCCCTTCTGCGCCTGTGCCCCCCTGGCCCAGGACCTCTCTCTTTCTCCCCTGGACGATCCCGACAGCTTCCGGCTAGGCTTCCTGCCACCTGCCTCCACCTGCCGTCCATCCACCCCATCTGCCATGAGCATCACTGCCCTAAAAACTGATCCTGGTCATGTCCCTCCGCGGCCTCAACTCCTCCTGAGCTCACCATGAAAACTGCTCGTCTCCCCTAAACCCATCTCTAGGCCTTTGTACATGCTTTCCCCCTGCTGATGCTGTTCCTCTGGTTAATATTCTCCCTCCCCTTTCTGGCAGCTTCCGGTACAACCTTCAAGACTCACGTCCAGCATCACCTTCCCTGACCTCCGGGGCAGTCGAGTGCTGCCCCTTCAGTGCATCCACTCGGCCACGCGCACACAGCCCCGCGTGTGGCAATCTCGGGGTGCGCGTTTCCCCTGGCCCAGGAGGGACCGGGCCTTCCTCATCCTCACACCCCGGTGCCCACATCGGAGCCCAGCCCGGAGCCAGCATCGGCCAACACCGGCTGACCACCTGCCCCGGGTCCGGGCCCACGCGACAACCGGGGTGGAGCCGGGGTGCCGGCGGGAACTGGGCAGGCCAGGCAAGAAGGTGCTTGTCTGAGAACCAAGCCAAAGGGTGACCTCACTGCTGACTCGGCCTCGCAAACACGAAGGTGGGGGCCGCCCTCCTAGGGAGGGGCGACGCCTGGGACAGCTTTAACAGGCAAGGTGCGGGCTCAGGGGCCAGAAAGCAAGGTGATGAGTCAGGGAAGGGGAGACGCCTTGCCCTAAAAAGGGAACAGTTGCCCTCCCGCAAGTCCCTACTGAGCATATTACACTCATTAAAAGAAAAAGAAAAGAAATAGGAGGGAAAAGGCCCGAACCCCATAGCTGGCGCGCTTCCTCGGAGGTAATTAACGATCGCTTGTTAAAGAGAGGATGACACCACCCCGGGTTCGAGCCAAAAAACAAGGGCCCCAGGTGCGTGCCAGGTGGACGGCCCCGAACCCAGCCTGAGCCTCCTGTGCCAAGGACAGCACCCTGCCCTCCGGGCTCAGCCCTCGTCCCCCCAGCCCGTCATTCCCCAAGCATCTGCCCCCCTCCTGGCCCCCAGGGGAAGGCGTTTGGGAGACGTCCACACCTCCGAGGCAAATTTTGGCTTTCCCACCAAGACAGCTGAAAATGGAGTTCAAATTGCTGCCTCTTACTGAGCCCCTGCAGCGTCCTGGGCTCTGCTGGCTGTTCTGAAACAGCAGAAGCACGAGGCAGGCCCTGGTGACCGGACTTTGCAGGTGGAAGGGGTGGGGGAGGGGATAGCTCAAGGTTAGTCGCTGGTGAGCGGCAGCACAGGAGACACAGGCCCTCTTTCAGCTGCACCACACAGCCCCACGGCATGACCCTTTGGGATAAGGGACAGCATCGGTTACCGTTCCCAGGCCGTGGCTGTTCCCCAGAGCCCCTCCCAGGACCCACAGTGAGGATACAGAGGCAGGCAGGTGTCTCAGCAGCAGAGTGGCCAGCCATCGGGAGATGGCGGGTTATGACATAGCCAGAGGTAGTCAGGCTCTGTGTCCCCAACGAAGCCATAATGGGAACTCTGGTCCTCTAAGGCAGGGCAGAGGCCTGCCAGCCACCCCATCCTGGGAGCCACCCTGCCTCCTTTGGAGGGTTGCATGGGGACAGGAAGGCACAGACAAGCATCTCTTAAGGTCCACCAGCTGAAGTGAACCAAAGAGGGCCTTTCAGCAGGGATTTACAGGTTGAATGGTGTCCCCCCTGCCCCCCAAAGCATGCTGAAGTCCTCACCTCCCGTATCTCAGAATATGACCTTCTCTGGATATAGGGTCTTTATGGAGGTGATCAAGTAAAACGGGGTCGTTAGGACATGACTGGAGGAAATGTGGACACAGAGGCAGACGTGCTCAGAGGAAAGACGACACGAGGGCCTCGGGGAGCAGACGGCGATGTGCAGGCAGAGACTGGGGGGAGGCTTCTACGGGCAAAGGACGCAGGCTGTCACACACCACAGCGGCTGGGAGAGAGGTCTGGAGTAGACTGTCCCTCAGGGTGCTCAGAAGGAGCCCGCCCTGCTGACGCTTCTAGGCTCCAGGATGGTGAGGCAACACATTGCTGGCATTCCAAGCCCCCTGGTTTGTTAACAGCAGTCCCAGGGGCGGAGCTCCCGGCCTCACGGGTGGGGACCTTGCACAGGACCCTGTGCTCAAAAGGGCCCCTGCTTGGTATAGCATTCTGTGTCCCCCATCCTAAATTCTTAATAACTTCTCAGCATGGGGCCCACATTTTCATTTTGCACTGGGCCCGGCTAATTATGCAGCCGGCCATGTCTTCAGATGTCCCTGGTAGGACCCCACCTGGTGCAGATACCCCCCGCAGTCAGGGTCCCCACTCGGCACTGGCCTGTGAACTTGATGGGCCCCAGCCAGGCATGGTGGGGGGCCTGGGGTCAGGGCCTCCTGGGCCTCCTGACAGCTCGCTTTTCCAAGGACCTGTGCAGGACCCCACCTAGCCCTTAAACCAGGACTCCTGCGTTCTCTTGCCAAATCGTCCCAGCGGTGAGCCGAAAGCAAGCTGAACCTTAGATTTTGCAAAGCAGGTGGTCACCAGGAGCCAACACTTGGCCACACATCACAGCCCCCTCCCTACAGTACTGAGACGGCCGTCTGCTTTTCGCTAACTCGGGTCACATCAGCTGGCCTTTCTGGACCCCTCCCCAGAGTTTAGCACCGGGATTCTGCATGGAATACTCAGTGCCTTCTGGGAGCTAGCCCTAGCGTGTAAGAGTCAGTTTCTATTTATTTCTTGTTTCAAAAGCAAACAAACCGTCCTGGGAGGCAGGTCACCTCATGATGGGTTTTATCAGCAGCCTCTGCAGAGAGCTGAGGGCTTTGTCCCTCATGCCCAGTTGAGCTGGGTCTGCCCCCTTGGCCTGGTGGCCAGGGGACGTCCCTGGCAGGGAGGAAAGGGGGACCGAGAAGGGAAAAGGGAGCTTATTTGTCTGGGGTACCTGGGTCCCGCCCAAAGCAATATCATAGATAATCACATTAACTCCCTGCAACAAAGCCTGGAAGAGATAGACAGATAAACTAAAGCCAGGATAATTGAGGCTCCCAGATAATCCCCACAGCCGACTTTGGCTCTGAATTTCACGGCACGGCAGCCTTTCACCGTGTTGGCTGGTGAGAATTCCCCTTCTCACCTTGCCCCGACCTGGTGACCTGGTACAGTGGCTCTGGGAGGAGGTAAGGGGCAGGGTGGAGGGGGAGGGGAGAGAATGACCCCCCGTGGTGCTGGCAGCCAGGGAGCCAGCCCACAGCCCTGTGGTCTCCTGACCCAGACTGTCTTTCTCCTCTCCCTCCCCGGCCAACTCCTCCAAGCATGGCCTCCTCCAGGCTGTCTGCCCTGCTATGGCCGTTGCCCGCCCCGCCCTGCCTGCTCCCCTGCCCCATTCCTTCACTTAACATATTTCACCTGGTTATTCATTTACCCGTCTTTTTTCCTGACCAGAGGATGCATTCTTTCAAGCTAGAACCTTGTTGATTTAATGTTTGGCCTCTGTGCTTTGTGTAGGACCTGGTGCTGAGGAGGAGATGTGCCCTGAAGCTTCCTGGGGGAGAACAGTCTAAGCGGGCAGGAGAGGCAACTGGGAACGTAGGGAGGAAGGCCAGACAGGAAAGTGCAGTCAGACATTGAATATATGCATGAATGAACAGATTGATGAAATAGAGGAAGATCTCGGGGCCCAGGGAAGACACAAGCCCACACCCATCTGGGAGGTGGTGAGAGAGTTTGCAAGGGTGACAGTTTTTGTGGGCAGGTGACTTTGCCCTCTCCTCTTCTCCAGGACCACACGGATGTAGAGAGCAGCCATCAGATACTGACCTGTATCGGGTAACCCCTTTGGCTCTTTTCATCCACTTCCTGGCAGCAACCGGGAAGACACCCCCCCCCACCCCCCCACCCCCCCCCCCGCCAACCACCACCACCTCCGTAAGAGCTCAGACCCACCGGGGCAGCCGAGGGAAGCTGGCAGGGAGCGCCTGGAGTAAGTTCCAGTGACTCTCAAGAAATTAATCGAACCCCGAGGGGACAGGCAGAGCCTGACAGTGGCAGGGGACAACCAGCAGATGTTGCACAAGAATGTGAAATTATGCAGGTTTGCTTTGTAATCAAGGCCACGCTCCGGAATCTTGGACACTACAGAGCGGTGGTCCTGTATCCCCCACTCCCGCCAAGACACCTGCTGCTTTATTTGGGTGCATTTCCTTCCAGCTCTTTCTACGTGTGGTTTTCTGCACAACAGAGAGGCAAGGGACCCCCCCACCCCAGAAAGCCACGAAGGAGGAAGCTGTCCCACCCCCCCACACACACACACAACCCCCATTGTCGGGCCCCACACAATTCATGCTGAGAAGTGTTCGGTGTCCCTGTTTGCAGAGCTGTGGCCCTTGTCTTGTGGCCTCTGGGCATAGTTTTACAAAGCTGCTGGGACAGTCCACACCTGCACAGGTGTGCGCGATCCATTGTGGGGTCAGTGAGCAGGGAGCATTGCCTCCCTGAGGGTCTGCCTGCAACCCCCCACTGCCCTATGCGTTCATTCACTCAGGTGGTCCATCAGTCGGTCGGCAAACCTGGGAATCCAAAGAAAACCAGCAGTAGAGTCCCCGTCCCTTAGGAGCTCTTGTTTGCAAGAGACAACCAACCAAAGAGACAACTATACGCAGGCTAGCTAAAGGCACAGGGAGCTGCTGACCCCCCAGTGTCCAGGAGGCTCCCCGAGAACAGGGACTCTGCTTCTGCCCCCTCCCCCTCCAAGGACACTCAGTCACTGTGTCTCTCCCGTCCGCCCAAGAATACTAGAGAGGAGAATTCTATAGAAAGTTCCCCAAGGGTGCAGGGACGGCCTACTCAAGCTGGTTCCCTGGCAGCTGGGACCATGTGTCCCCCTCATTAGACCATTCGCTTAATGAGGGTGGTGGATATAAAAAAAAAACACTTTGTAAACCGGAAAACACTGGATGAAGCTGAGAGCTGAGATGGTCGTCCCAAACTGGCAGCTTCCTGAGGACAAGGGTTGGTCCTCCCCCATCAGACCAGGAGCCCCTGAGTCTGGGGTTAGGCCTCTCTTATCAAACTGGAGATTCCTGTTTTAATTCTGTGGTCCCAGAAAGTTCTGCATCCAGGGTGTGCCTAGTGGACTCTTGAACCACTTACGTGGACGCCAATGGACCATTCATTCACCTTCACCTTCATGCTTAGCTGACTCATCTAAACACTTTCCGCTTCTTAGAAAGAAAATCCAGGGGCACCTGGGTGGCTCAGTTGGTTAAGCGTCCGACTTCGGCTCAGGTCATGATCTCGCAGTTCATGAGTTCGAGCCCCGTGTCGGGCTTTGTGCTGACAGCTTGGAGCCTGGAGCCTGCTTCAGATTCTGTGTGTGTGTCTCTCTCTGCCCCTCCCCCGCTCACACTCTGTCTCTCTCTGTCTCTCAAAAACAAATAAACATTAAAAAAAATTTTTTTAAAGAAAATCCAGCTGTCCTCCGACATCTGAGAACATTTCTTACACCATTTATTAAACTGCTTACTCTATATATCGCATAGTGTACGAGGTAACTTTGACTTAAAGTTACACAAAGTGTAAATGACTCTGTAACGCATGCTTAGGATCTTGGAATCAGAAGGAATCTGGTGTTCTGTTCGCAAATGTGGCTGCACATGGGACCACCCGCAGCCCTTTGGCAAATGCCAATGCCCAGTCTGCACCACAAGCCAAAGAAGTCCAAATCCCCCAGGGTGAGGTCCAAGCATCCATCCTTTATCAATTCCCCAGGGTTTCTGACACATAGCCCAGTGTCAGCAGGGTTCTAGAACTGCCTCCTTCCCAATGCAGGAATCACAGCTATTTATTTATTCCAGAGATACATATAAAGCACCTGTCCTGTTCCAGAAACCAAGATTATCTTTTTTTTTTAATGATTTTATTTTTGAGAGAGAGAGACAGAGACAGAGTGCAAGCAGGGGAGGCACAGAGAGAGAGGGAGACACAGACTCTGAAGTAGGCTCCAGGCTCTGAGCCATAAGCACAGAGCCTGACGCAGGACTCGAACTCACGAACCGCGAGATCCTGACCTGAGCCAAGGTCAGACACTTAACTGACTGAGCCACCCAGGTGCCCTGAAACCAGGAGTATGTTAACCTCTTCTACAACTCTGTTGGTTCTCCGGGGTTTTCTGCGGGGGGGGGGGGGGGGGGGTGATATTTCCAGTAATGGGGAACTCACTGTCTCAACAGGGCAGATCTTTTCCCAAGAGCTGGTTTTTAGGGTGTACATGGGGAGGGGAGACGCATTGGGAAGGGCAAATAAGATCTCTTGGTCCCACCATGTGCCAGCAATGGTGTGGGGTGCTTCACACGCACCCTTCCTTTGAAGCTCGACACCCCCACCCAGTGAGGCAGAGAGGTCAAGCACGGGATTACAGAGGAGAAAATTGGGGCTCAGAAGCACGAGGGACCCTACCCCCCCGCAAAATCACTGAGCTCGTGTGCGAGGAAGCCAGGTCTGCACCCCAGAGTGTTGCTTCCATAGGAAGTTGGGGCTGGCTGGCCAGGCATTATGTCTGGATATCCAGAAAGAACCTTCCAGGTCTCTCACTAGCTTCTTAACCCCCACATTCCAGGCACAATGTTCCCCCAGTTTTCATTCCCTGTGCCCCTCAGGACTGCAAGAGTCTGACAAATTCATTGGTAGTGGGCACCCAAGCTGCTGCTCCTGCTGAAAGGACTCAGGCAGGGCAATTCTCAATCCAAAAGAGTGACTATCTAATGGTGAAACTTGAACACATCCATCCTAGGCATCCAGCCTTGGCTTCCCAAATCACAGCCCAGAGGCGATGGCCCACTCTCCCCACCCTCCCAAACAGGCACATCCAGGCAGCAATAACAGCAGTCACCTGCTTCTTGTGTGCCTACTGTATACCAGGTGCCTCCCTCCTTTCTTGCCAGTCCTTATACAACAGCCCCAAATGAAGGATTATGTTCCCTTTACAAACCAGAAACCAGGCACGGACAACTCTGTCTCCAGAGCCTGAGTTCTTGCCCGAGTAGACCAGCATTTTTCAATCTGCAGGTTCTTACTGGTGAGAGGGGTGTGAAATCAATTCAGCAGACTATGAGCAGCATTCAGAAAACAGAAGCAGGGGTGCCTGGGTGGCTCAGTCGGTTAAATGTCCGACTCCTGATTTCAGCTCAGGTCACAACCTCACGGTTCGTAGGTTCAAGCACCACATCGGGCTCTGTGCTGACAGCATGGAGCCTGCTGAGGATTCTCCATCTCTCTCTCTCTCTCTCTCTCTCTCCCTCCCTCCCTCCCTCAATCTCTGCCCCTCCCCTGCTCACTTGCTCTCTCTCACTCTCAAAAATAAATAAATAAACTTCAAAAAAAAATAGAATAATAAATAAATAAATAAATAAATAAATAAATAAATAAATAAATAAAATAGAAGCAGGTAGAAAGGAGTAAAATTCTAGCGCGCATGGTAAGGGGAGGTCTGTTTCATAAGCAAGGTGTATGTGCGTTGTATGCAAGGTCGTGATGACAACTACATTTTTTACTGTGAGTTATGATCAAATGCTCAAAGGCCAATGCCCTACACTGTTGTCTGTGTGATGTTACTAGAAAGTGGACCGCGGATGGGATGACAATGGGCTTTCGGCACCCAGAAGCGAGGGCTCAGGAGACCGCAGGGTGAGATCACCCTGCTTAGGGAGGGAGGGGGACCCGGGAGTCACCAGCACTCACCCATCCAGACGTTCCGCGCTGTCCTTACATAACGCCACCCGTTCTTGAGAAAACCCTCGGGAGCCAGCCTAAGGGGAAGAGGCCCACACGGCAGCATGAGAGGCGTGGGTTAGGCACCAGGAAGACTGATGAGAGGGTGCGGGAGTCTGGAATGAGCCAAGTGAGAAGGGTGATCGAGCCTCCACCCCAGGACGTCTTTGAAAGCAGAGATGGGGTTTCTGTCAAGAACAGGGCGGCCAGTGCCTCCCTCCAGCAGACTAGGCTGGCCACCTGGCCAACTGGGTAGGGTGATTCTCTGACATCGTGGTCTGGGCTGTGAACGTGGAGGTGTGAGGGTAGGGAAGGGGCGGCTGGCAAGGGACAGACAGAGCCACAGTGGCACGGAACAGAGCGTCCCGCGGCCAGTCTCCTTATCACGCGGGGCAGCCCCCCACCCCCTCCCGAAGCAATGGGGGTCCCTAGGAAGAGCCCTGGAAGGGGACTTGGAGGCCCAGCTCTGCCAATAGAAACCCGGGAACTAAAGCAAATCACACCTCTGAGCCTCATTTGCCTCATCTGTAAAATGGAATAGTGGCCTAGATCAGCACTGTCCAATGGAAATATAACCTGAGTCATATACGTTCTAGCAGCCGTATAAGGAACGGGTAGAGTTTATTTTCATAATATATGTTATTTGGGGGTGCCCGGGTGGCTCCATCCGTTCAGTGTCTGAATCTTGATTTCGGCTCAGGTCATGATCTCACGGTCGTGGGACTCGGCCCCATGTGGGGCTCCACGCTGAGGGGAGACCCCACTTAGGACTCACTCTCTCTCTCTCTCTCTCTCTCTCTCTCCCCCTCTGCCCTTCCCCGTTCGTGCTTCCTCTCTCTCTCTCAAAATACATAAACATTAAAAAATAATATATGTTACTTAGCCCAACATGTCCAAAATGTTACCATTCCGAAATGTAGTCGGTATGAAAAAGTAGCAAGGAGATGTTGCCTTCTTTGCTCTACAACTTTCAACTCCAGTATGCATTTCACCCTTGGAGCACATCTCAACTTGACCTAGCCACAGCCCCAGGGCCCCACAGCCACATGGCTAATGGCTACCATGCTGGACAGCACAGACATGCATAATCTCAAAGGCCTCCTCTAAAATTATGTGACTGGAGGAGAGGCCAGGCTAGAGTCCTCATACACGTCCCTCGGGTTGAACCCCAGGGCCCCGGCTGGTGCCAGCTGCAGAAAACCGTTCAGGTGACATATTGAGGGAGTTACCTCACGTGGCAATAAAATGGGTCATGGATTCTGGAAGGACACAGAAGTGGCTTACCTAGCGGTATGCTGTGGGGCAGAGAGCCTCAGTCTTGCCCTCTGTAAAACAGGTATCATGATGATGGCTAACGCTATACGGCACTGACCACGGGCCAGGCAGCGTTCTTCTAAGTCCTTTATGGGTATTAAGTCCTCATTCAAGAGTCTATCAGGCGGCATCCCAATTTTACAGGAGGTGAGATGAGGCACAGAGAGGTTAGGTAACTTGCCCAAGGCCACACGGCTAGCAAGTGGTACTGCTAGGATTCGAACCTGGGCAGCCTGGCTCCAGAATCCCTGTGCTAAACCCCAGGCCCACACTGCCGGCCTCCTGGGGAGACAATAGGCATCAAGCAAAGGACTGCCTCGCAAGTCCCCGGCATCGCGCCTGGCGCGCAGTAGGCAGGTAGCAAACCGTTGCTGCCACCCTCGGCCGGGGCAGAGGGGTTTGTGGGAAGGGCCCCTGGGTGACCTCCAAGCACCTGGGGCACAGCTGGGTCATGACCCGCGGGGAGGCAGCCCCTTCTGAGCTTTCCTTGTGCCGCCCCCGGTCGGAGGCTGAGCGGGGAATTCGGCTGGGAGGGCAACTTCCTCATAGCTCGGGTGCGGAGGCCTCTGCAGGTGGATGGTTCAGGGGCCGAAGCGCCCGGGGTGGCGGCTCTGGGGGTGGAGGGTGGGCGGAGGCGGGTGGCCTCCGTGAGAAAGTCAGCCCCACCAGTTCCAAGGGCTGAGCCAGGGGCCGGGCGTGGGCGCCTGCCCGGGTCCCCGCCTGCGAGTGGGGAGATGGAAGCAACCTGGAGGAGGGGCTCAGAGGTCAAAGGGCCATGAGCCTGGAAGCGCCCAGCGGTCAAGGGAGCATCCCAGGCCTGGGACTGAACACCGCATTCGCAGGAAGATGCTTTCACTTACACGGCGGCGTAGCTCAACTAAAGATCTGGCCCGAACAACGGAGAAGCCAAAAGTCTGGTAGCAGGTGGGGCTGGATACAGCCGCTGTGAAAACCACCCCACGCCAACCTTTCTCCCCCCATCTAATCCCAGCCTGGGCGGAACTGAGCCCCTCACGAGGCCCCAGAGGCCCCTCCCCATCAATCCGGCTCAAGCCCTAAGGTTCACTCTGATTGGTCCTGCTTTGGTCACATGCCCTTGAGCCAACGCCAGTGGACGGAGAAATGGAACACACTGATTGGCTAGTTTGGATCACATGCTCCGCCGCTTCCCCCCCCCCCCCCCCCCCCCCGCGGCGGGGGTCGCCCACCTGTATGTAACACAAAAGGGGAAATCGATGCTTAGGGAAGCAGTGAGGTGATTTTAAACCTTGTTTTAGTTTAAAAGAAAACAAAAATTGTCCAAGTCTTACGTAAATCAGATCCAAGTGGAGAGGCTGGGGATGGGGGAGGCAGGACCCTCCCCCTCCAACCCGTTCCCCTCCCCCTCCCCACAAGGGCCCCGGGAGCCCCCATGGTTCCCTCCAGCTCTGGAAGCCCAAGCCACCTGAGTCAACACAGCACACCATCCGGGTGGGCGGACTGCCCAGTGACGTCCAGGGAAACCCGGACAAGGTGAGGTGGTAACGCGGGGTCTCCGTGTACAAAGGAGTCCTTACCCCGTGCCAAATGCCTTCCGTACATTCTCCCATGTCCCTCTCACAGGGATAGGGGTTGGGCACCACGGTGGTCCCTGTTCTCCAAGAGAACTCAGACAGGGGAGGCAGTCGGCTAGACGTAGCAGAGCCTGGACTTGAACCCAGGTCTGCAGCTCAAAACCACGTGAGGGGGCAGGTGACGCAACCGGAGCTGCTAATTGTACACAAGAGTGGGCTGGAGGGTCCCTGCCGCCGGCACATCCTTGAAGAACAGAATGGAAGAGACGGATTGCACGGGAATCCGGAGGAAGAACAACATCAAACACAGGGAGCCTTCGGGGAAGCAGATGTCGACTGGACCTGAGAAGGAACGCTGTGACACTCGGAGGGACAAAGGAAAGGGCAGCCTGGGGAGGCGTGAGCGTTGGGTCACCCGGGGCGGGTCCAGTCTCAGCCCTGCCAACCCACCCCCGACCCTGCACACTGGGTGAGCTTTCCGAAGCATCCGCTGGGGTGCTCCCCCCGAAAGTCCTGTGGCATTTCACCTGCGCCAGCTACCCGTGCCGAGGAACAGAGTACCCGCAACCTAGGGCCATAACACAACCGCTTTATTAGGCTCAGAGCCTCTGGGCCAGGAACAGACTGGGCACATTGGGAATGGCTTCATTCCTCTCCGGGATGCTTGGGGCCTCCGCTGGGAAAACTTGAAGGCTGGGGAGACTTGATGGGTGGAGCTGGGAACCGTCTGGAGGAGTCTTTGCTCACGCGTCTGGCTGTGGATGCTGGCTGTCAGCAGGACCTTGGCGATGCTGGGGGCTGGACACCTACGCATCGTCTCTCCACGCGGACTGGTTTGGGCTTCCTCACAGCACGACGGCCAGGTTCAAAGAGTGACTGTCCCAAGAGAGCAAGATGGAAAGATATTTTCCTGACCTCGCCTTGGAGATCACGGGGTGTCAGACACAAAGCTCCACCCGGGTTCAAGGAAAGGGGACCTAGGCCCAGCGTTGGGTGGGAGGAATGTCAAGGTCACGCTGGAAAAAGAGCCAGAGAGGGGCGCCTGCTGGCTCAGTCGGTTAAGCTCGGACTCATGACTTCGGCTGGGGTCACGATCGTGGGTTTGAGCCGCACGTCGGGCTCTCTCTCCCTCTCTCTCTTCCCCTCCCCTGTGCATGCTCTATCTCAAAAAATAAACTTGAAAAAAAAAAAGAAAAAAGAGCAAGAGAGATGGGAAGTAGTGTCACAGCCACCTTTGGAAAACCCTAATGTACCACAGGTCACCCTTCAGTTGGGGTCCCGCCCCTCGGCACTGCTGATGAGGCTCACTGAGCCTTACACACGCTGTTCCTTCTGACCAGAAAACCCATCTGCCCAAGCTGCCCCCACCCCCTTCACCTGGCCCACCTTGACTTACCCTTCAGGGCTCAATGAAGATGTCGTCTCTTCCCAGGAAGCCTGCTCTGGCCCCCCCTGCCCCACCCCAGCTGAGCTGGGGCCCCTCTTGTCTGCTACCACATTTACCCTCCGAGCGCCCTGTGAGCCCCGCAAGGGCCTGGGTGGAGTCCACCTGTCTATCTACCATTGTATCGCCAGCACCGGGCCAGATGCCAGCCCCTTTCTGGATCCTGCCACTGGACAACCGGCAGCCACCACCCCCAGGAAGACTCCCCAGATTGTCCTAGGTGGTGCTAGGCATCTCTCCTGCTCTCCCACAGCCCCCTGAGCAGGTGTTTGGGAATGCCGGGATGAAAGGAGAACCCTCCACCCCCTGTTCCCAAGCCAGAGCTTGTTAGTGCAGTAAAAGCAGCAGCAAATTGCCAGGCGGCTCCGAGCTGTAATGATTAAAATGAGGGTATTGTTCTTGGGGCTGCTAATTGCATACCTGAGGAGTGAGGCCCGCTCAGCCCACGGCTGTTAACCCAGACCTCAGCCACAATGCTGGGCCCAGCCTGGCAGGGAGTCAGACACAGAGGTGACAGGGGTTGGGGGGGGGGGGGGGGTTGTCCAGGAGCTAGGTGACCGCAGCCACCTCACCTGGGGACATGTTGAAAATACAGACTCCCAGGCCCTGCCCACTAAATCTGTGTCTGGGGGTCCGAGGGCCCAAGAACATGAATTCTTGGTAAGCTCCCAAGGTGATTCTTAAGGCCAGTCCAAGCCTGGGGTTTCTAACTTGCCCCACCCTGAAGCCAGACAGAGCCCCACCCTTACCTGGCCCAGTTCACTCTGAGAATGTGGCAAGATCCAGAAAGCCACCTGGGGAGAGGACAGGAGAGGGAAAGTTCCCAGGAACTTGGGTCGAATCTCTTTTTTTGCATAATTTACAAACGCAGAATATTTTTGTACCCTTTTCCTTAGAGTCCCCCTTAAATTGTGTAAGCCTTGGGCCCATCCTAAAAAATGAGAAAGTAATTTGGACCATCCCATGGTCCTCCCGGGGACCACCCCTTGGGGATGAACCGAGCACATGTACCCAAAGCTGCTGGCCCGATGCTGGACCAGGCTCCACAGAGAGAGCACGGCCTCTCACTGTAGCTACCTCATCACGATGTGCGAGCCTTAAGCGAGCTAATGGGAGTAAGGTTCCCAGGTCAGTGCCTGGCACCTTGCAAGGATGTGTGGCTCCCGTCAGTGACAACTGTGGGAACCGGTGGGTGAGAAGCCAGAAAGCTGGGGAATGTACATGCCACACTTCTGCGAGGCAGCCTAGCCTACGGGATCGCGCGAGGATGTGTGCTTTGGAAACCCTGTTCCCTGGAATGTAGAAAACAGATAAGGCCCCCTTTTGCCAAGCCAGTGTGAGAAAGTCCCTGCCGAGAGGCAGGGGAATGGACCCAATGAACCAGATTCGCTGTGACTCTGGGACAGGACAGGAAGGGCCTTGACCTTGAGGGGGTGATTTCTGGGAAGACTTCTGCTCTGAGGAAAGGGGCGGACACCCAGTCAGAGGATGCTGGAAATTTAGGGCAGGAGAAGAGCTTGGGGATGGGGGTTCATCCAGCCCAACCCCTTCCTATGCTTCCTGTGCTACCAGCAATTGTGAATTAAAACAAAGCAGGAGGCCGGGATCTGGGAGAGGCCAGGCAACCACAGTCATGGATACACATGACATTTTCATAAAGGACTTCCTGGAGGAGGTGACTTTTGAGCAGGGAGGGAAGTGGCAGGGATGGGCAGAAAGAGAAGACAAGGCCAGGAGGTGCAGTAAGCCTGGCAGTCATCAGCGTAACTCTGGACATTAGGTGAGCACATACTATGTCACGATTTGTCTGAGTGCCGCGCTCTGCCCGGCCCAGTGTTGGAATTCTTCTGTTGTCATTGACGTATTTGCTTTTATACTAATAGATTTTAATTTTTTTTAACGTTTATTCATTTTTGATAGAGACAGAGCGTGAGTGGGGGAGGGGCAGAGCAAGAGAGGGAGACACAGAATCCGAAGCCGGCTCCAGGCTCTGAACTGACAGCATAGAGCCCGACGGGGGGCTCGAACTCACAGACCGTGAGATGATGACCCGGGCCGAAGTTGGACGCCCAACCGACTGAGCCACCCAGGCGCCCCTATACTAATAGATTTTAAAGCTTTGAAGCGATTGCAGACCTGGAGAAAATTTGCACATGCAATACTAAGATTTTTCTGGAACCACTGGAGAGGAAGTCCCTGAGTAAGAGAGTAAGTTGTTCCCGAGGCCCCCGATATCCCGAAGTCTTTAGCGTTTACTTTCTACAAACAGCCACAGTAAGTTGGCATGACACCTTTTGCCACCTTCTGCTCCCTGGCCTCATGCAAGTTTCACCAACCATCCCAGCAATGCCTTTTATAGCGAAAGCACCCAGGGCGGAATCTGGACCTATCAGGGCTTCTCTGTCCGGACCCCGTACTCACACTTCCTTTTGAAGACATTCAGGTCCTTTATTTTGTAAAATGTGGGTTCGGCTGATGTCTCTTCATGGCTAGATTCATCCCAGGGGCCACCCACTTGGCTTTGAATTGGTTCCCTTACTGCTGATGTCAAATTGGGTCACTTAAGGTGGAATCTGCCAGGTTTCCTTCCTGTCAAGTTACTCTTTCTTGCCTTGTAATTAATAAGCAATTTGTGAGGACATACTTTGAGGCTTTGTAAAGAATCCTTTCTTCATCAACTTTTCAATGTATTCACTGACTGAGGTAGAATAGTATGGACACGTGGCTGCTTACTGTATCCAACAGCTTATAATCCATTATTACCGCTGTTTGTGACAACAGACATAACCAGGGCCAGTGGTCATCCCTTCAAGCGGCTCCTGGGGCATGGGAGTATGTCTCCGTGATTCTCTGAGCATCTCCTTGCTTTCTGGCAGAAGACATCCCAGCTTCATCTGGTACTTTCCCTTACAATCAGCCATGTCTGCAAAGAACCGTGGCTCTTTGCAGAGTGGAGAAGGGTACATAGAAGCCAACATCTGCGTGTCAAATGTGCTCACTGCCAGTGGGAAGTTGCTGCTCCCAGGCCCTCTCAGTGGGACAGAGGAGGAGTCGGGATGGGGGGAGGGGGCAGAAAATCTATCTATACAGACACACACACACACACACACACACACACATGCATGTATACAAATTGTGTATGGCGAGTACCTAATGCACACATGTAATTCTGTATTTGTGTACCTCTCTTACACTAAAAACCATGCACACAGACACCTCTAATTCCAATCCAACAACACAGGGTTCATTTTCCTCCTCTCCCTGTCTATACCTGCAGCTCTCTTCTCTGACACGAAAGTCTGGCTTCTTTTATCCTTAGCATATTTCCCAATCCGGTCAATCCCTTTACATGTAACCAGTCTCCCTCTGCCGTCCCCCCATCCCACGCACACACAGGGGTGCCCTCCTCACCTCCCTTGGGCTCTGGCACCCCCTGTAGTCTTCTCCCCTGCGTGGACAACTTCCCAACCCTTTGGGCTCTGATACCCGCACCAGGCCAACCCTCCATGGGGCTGCCTTTTCCCCTTGCTTGGGCTCTGCCTTCTGGGTCCCTGTGACCCCCGTGGACACTCTCCTTACCAGAGCCGGTAAATAGTAAAGTGCAGATTCAAACCCAGGTCTCTCTGATGCAGACCCTAACCTCTTGATCACTGTGTTCTCTTGCAAGTCCTGGGAGGAGCACGCTGTGTCTCCAACCAGATTTCCCCAGCTGAAGTGCCAAGGGAATTGAGGACATTCCCAGCCTTAGCCAGGACAGGCTCTCCTGGATCCCCCGCCTCGAGCCTGCAGCAGGGCTCCGGGCCTTCCCGGGGATGAACTCGGGAATTGCGTCATCTGCCTGCCCGTGGCAGGTCATCAGAACGGCTCACCAGTTTTTCAGCACTTCACGGTTTACAAAGCCTTCTGTAAACTCACTGAGTCCTCGCACCAGCCCCGGGAGGGCAGGCTCAGTAAACCCATTGGGCAGTCGGTGAAACCAAGGCTCAGACCGGGAAAGAAAGTTGACAGCTAGCAGGTGTCAGCCCGGGAATCTGCACCTCCCCTCCCCCAGCACCCCGCACTCTACTGCCCTCTCGGGGGATGGCTTGCCTCCCCCCTGAGCCCCTCCTGAGGACTCCCAAGTATGTGCTTCCGGTCACACCTGGCAGGGCTGGGCTGTTCTGTCCCTGCCCTCCAGAGCTCCCCTCTGGGACAGACATCACCGGTGGCCGAAATGCCAGCACAGGCTGTACTCATGGGCTCTCTTCCTAGAAGCCTGGCTGTCGAATGTCTTTAGCTGGACCAGCAAACTAAGGGATGGTCTGTGTGTTGTGTGGGCCTAGGCCTCACTTGTCCTGTTCTCCCCAGTGAATCCCACAGGCACCTAGGACAGACGTCCTCCTCAAAGGGCGGGCCCAGGCCCAGCGCAGGACAAAACCCCAAGTCAGCAGGCCCCGGGGCCAAGGCGTGAGGACAGTGAGGACCTGTGAGGGAGTGAGGACAGCTCCCAAGCCCAGCACTTGCGGCTGCGCTCAGGCCTCATCACAGGCAGGAGGGGGAGGCAGGCAGGCCGGTGGCACTCTCGAGCCCGCACGTGTACAGGGCCCTGAGCCACTGGGCTGCCTCGTGGGAGCCCCAGGGAGGCCGGGCTCCTGCAGCCTGGGCGACTCCAGTGGGCCCCCGGGAGAGGCACCTGCGTGAGTCAGCCCCAAGCTGAGCTCAGCACAGGACCTCTTACCTGGCCTGCCAGGGACACCACTCCCCATGGTGGGAATTTTGTTCCCCAAATTCCACAGAAGGGGAACAGAGAGAACATGTGCTCCCAGCTATGTGGCCCCCGCTAAAGCCAGCGGATGAATGCCCACCACTCCTTCCAGCACCCTCAGGAAACTGAAAGGACGTCCTTGACCTCCCCCCAGACATCCTGCATTCTGGGGTCCCACCCCTCTCCCCCAGGGTGGAGGAGAAAGTCACAGCCAGCTCCAGGGCCGGTGGAGGCAGTCTTTGGCCCTGAAGAGTCCTCTGTGGCCCCAGTAAAGGGAGGACCACGCACAAAGGCCTTCCACAGGCGGGCAGGGGAAACATGTTGGCCAGGGCATGGCTGGACAACCAGACGTGGGAGAAACCTATGGAGAGGTCCTTGGGTAGCGCTTCCAGGGCCCGTCACTCCCCTGTCATCGCTGCCCTGTCAGGCCTCAGTTTCCCATCTGTAAAACAGGGCTGTTATTTCTGACCAATGGTAATTATTCTGTTCTCCATGCAGCTGTGGTCCACCTGTGTGTGTGGGGGGGGGGGCGGAGGGGCATTCCAATTAGATGGGACTCTAGCTCCCGCTGGGACAATGTCCCCAGAGCCGGGCCTAGGGCTTCTCTTCATATATGGGGAAGGGCTTTATTTAGAGTTTGGCTGGAAAAAAATAAGGTATACAAACCACTGACCCAGAGAAGCCTAGGAGCCCCCCACGTTCCAGGCTTCCTTCCCTCCTCCTTCCCATTAAGCTCGTTCAGCACTCAGACCGTAAGGACCCACCGTGAGCAGGGCCCCAGCCGGGCCCCGGGGCCTATTGAGGCACAACAAACCCCTGGTGCCTGTCCCAGGATAGTGGGCAGGTCCAGAAGATGGGGCTGGGGACAGAAATGGGTCGAGTTGCCTCAGTTTCCCTAAGGTGCTCATCCTGGAAAGGTCAAACCAAATGCGAGGCTACTGGTGGAAATATTCTCAGGTGTCCCCAGTTCAATGCCAGGGGTACAGAGAGAACAGGATTGCATTCTTGCCCTCGGCGATCTCGGGTACCAGGGAGCCGACGCTTCAAGCGATAATTACACCCAAGCCAGAGAGAGCTGTGACCAAGAGACAGCCAGAGAGGGGGCCAGCTGTTAACACACAACCAAGTGGACCCATATGGAAACTTCAGCACGGGACAGGTGCCACGAAGATAGTAAATCAGGGCGATGGGGTAGAGAGGATGGGGGGGGCAGCACCGGACAGGTGTCTGGAAGAGGCGTCTCTGAGATGCCACATGAACAAGCCCCGAGGGCCACGAAGGAGTCTATGAGACTCAGCAAGGAGCGTTCATCACGAGCAAAGGCCCTGAGGTTGGAAAGGGTTTGGCTTGTTGGAGGAACAGAAAGGCCAGTGTGGATGCAGCTGTTTCCTCACAGGCCAGGTGGTCCTAATGCCTTTGGGGGACACATGCCTGACGCCCCCATCCCCATCCTCGCACTGAGGAACATGCACCCAGGGAATTCTCTGTTTCTTCCATCTCCTGAGACTCAGCTGCCCTTAACCTTTGGATGCAGACTTACAGACAAGAAGTCCCGCCTTGTGGAGACCCGGCCCCAGGCCCTCAGGGGAGGACCCTGGCCTGCCCCAGGGCAGGCTGGGAAAATCCCAAGACAGGGGCCTCCGGATCCTGGCTGTGTGGCTGCCTCCCTGTCCCCCCGGCCCGCCTGGCTCAGGTGCCCAGACACGTGCCAGCCTCTACCCGGTGGGGGCCCCACCCTGGCAGACGAAGCTTGCCCAAGAGAAGATGATGTCACTGCCTCCTGGCCAGGGACCTGTTCTCTGGAGAGTGATGGGCAGCCTGTCCCGGCAGCGGGGCAGGAAGAGCAGGCTGGCCCCCTGACTCGGGAGGAAGGCAGGGTAAGATGTGTCACATGCTAGGTGACAGCTCCCAGCCCTCCGGCCCTCCCCGGGCCTGTCCGCAGACGGGGGTGGGGGGCTGTTTCGGGGCCTGAGTCCGCATCTGCCAGCAGGCCAGGAGCCAGGAAACTCTCGCGCTTTGCCAGCACGGCTTTCTCGAGGACGAGGTGGCGAGGGGGCTGAGCCAGGAGGGAGGGGGAGCACCTCCCTGAGCAGGTTTTACGATGCCTGGGCTGGCAGGCGCTCCAGATAGAGATGTCACCGCGGAGATGGGGCGGAGGACCAGTGGTAGGCAGCTGAGTGGTTCCCGCCCTGGGAGGTGACTGTCTCAGCAACTCAGCTCAGCAGCCCCGCAGCCACCTCGGGAAGGGATGGCCGGGTGCGTCCAGCAGGGACCAAGGTCTCAGGGCGCCTGGCCGCTGCCTTTGGGCTGCACGTCCCTCCCGTGGGGGTGAACCTGGTGCTGCCCCAGCACCTGCAGTCCTCACAGCCCCGTGCTGCTTCTGACCCTCCCACCTTCCCCTCTGCCGCCTGGCCCGAAATGTCTTCCCCCTGCTGTCCCTACTGCCCCACCCGCCTGGGTCTCTGTCCTACTGGTTGTTTAGGACTCAGCCCAGGTGCCCCCTCCCTCGGCCCCGTGTTCGTCTGCTCGCTCCATCCTGACCTCCTTCCTCCAACGCAAACCATAGCTCCTGTCCACCCCTTGGCTCAGCCCACACCAAGAGGGACATGCCTAAGTCATGCCCGTGCCCCCGACCCCTGCTCCTGGCACAGAGAAAGTGCTCTGAAGACACCAGGCAAATGAGGGCGTGAAGTTCTCCAGGAGAGAGACATCGGTCAGCCGGGTGGTCCTGTGCTTGACCGAGCCATCAAATGGGAGCCCGAGTGGCCGGGCACCCGCCCATGAGGAGTTGGCAAACGAAGTCCCCAGGCTCACCCGCGCTTGCCAGGAAGTTGGAACAACTTAGACCTGACTTGCGGGTTACAGGACATGACACAGGTAAAGGACCAGCTAAATGACCTGACAAGTCCAGACTGTAGAACGTCCTCCAGCGCCACGCCGGCCTGAACTCTCCAGAAAGCCATTGCTGGGGGAGGGAAGGTGTGGGCGGGGGATGGAGCCCTCCTACGATAAAAAGACAACTGAAGGCTACGTGTGAAGAAAAGAAAAGGGCACCCGTCTGTCTCCGGAAACTACTCGCAGAGCCCTGCCCTGAAGGTCCCTCTACCACCCCTAACCGGGCCTCAGCTTCCCCGTCTGTAAAATGGGGGAATAAGGCGGCATGAGGCCACAGAAGAGCAGGCAGACAGCGGACGGATGGAGGGTTCCCGAAGTGGAGGGCTGGGGCTGGAATTCTGGAATGAGCCATTCAAATATGGGGCTTTGAGGGGCGCCTGGTGGCTCAGTCGGTTTAGTGTCCGACCTCAGCTCAGGTCACGATCTCACGGTTCTTGAGTTCAAGCCCTGCGTCCAGCTCTGTGCTGACAGTCGGAGCCTGGAGCCTGCTTCAGATTCTGTGTTTCCCTCTCTCTCTGTCCCTCCCCGTTCTCTCTCTCTCTCCCTCTCTTCTCTCTCAAAAAATAAATAAACATGAAAAAAAAAAAAAAAACACCCAAATACGGGGCTTTGCAATCAGAGCAGGTATACTCCTGCCCTACCGCTTAACTGCTGTGTGACCCAGGGATGACACTTGCCTTCTCTGAGCCTGCGTTTTCTCATCCGTAAAGCGGGATGATACTAACACCCACTTTGAGGAGTTACTGTAAGGGTTAAGGAGTCCAGGCGTGCAGGTGACATGGGCCCAGCACAGAGTGAGTGCTCGATGAACATCTGTCACCCCTGTCACCATCACCATCAGAAAATCGGAGCGGCCCGGCTGAGCCGCGAGATCCACCGGTCCTGGGTCTCCTGCTCTGGATGTTTCGGCGGCTGAGACAGTGGGTTCCTCCAGCTGCTCAGGCCGGCTGGCACCGGGTCTCCGGGTGGCTTAGGCTGTAAGGGACGCTGGATGTGGGAGTCAGTCCCCAGGCTGCCTGGCTTCTGTGAGCCTCCAGATCCCCCATCTGAACCAGAGCTCGGCAAGCATGTTCTGCAAAGAGCCGGATGGTGATATCTGGGGCTCTGCCAGCCACATACGGTCTCTGTTACACATTCTGCTTTGTTTTCCTTCCAACCTTTTAAAAATGCACAAACTATTCTTACTCTCGGGCTAAACAAAACGCGGGCCAGATGTGCCTCACCCCCCGAAAACCCTTCTTGAACTGATTTGCCACGTTCAGCCTCTGGAACACTAAGAAGTCCTTCGTGACTGCCCCCCATAGTCCCGGCCACTCGAGTCCAGATGTTTCCAAGACAGAGTCCAGCTGGGCCGAGGATGGAGACTGAGGTGGCAAAGGCATAAAGATTGTGGACTGAGGCCTTGGATGGACTCGGATTCAAATCTCTGCTCTGCTGCTTCTGACAGGGTGGCCTCAGTTTCCCCACCTGTGGAATGGGCACGAGAGTAGTGCCAGCTCACAGGGCGGCTGCGGGATTAAACACCCTGTGAGCGCTTTCCCTGGAATGAGGCACATATTGGCTGGTTAGTATGAAGCCGGGGTGGCGGGGGGGGGGGTGGCGTCCGGTGGCCCCTCCTGTTCTGGGGCCTCCTGGGAACAGCACCTCTGCCAGCTTCTTGAGGAGGCTGTGTGCCCCGTGGTGCCTGATACCCATGAGACTGTGCAAGTCCCACCCCTCTGGAGCCTCAGTTTCCCCAGAAGCTGCTAATTGGACAGATCTCTGCCCACCTTCCACCCTTCAGGAGTTGATAAAATGAAAGCATCTGGGCACGTGTGTGCGTCCTGTTCTGGCAGCTTCCCCAGGTCGGGGGAACACAGTGCCCAGGTCGGGGGGCACTGAGGGCGGTCCGGCCTAGCACCCAACCTGCTGGTCAGGTTCACAGCTGCCTCAAAGCACAGAGCCCAGGCTCAGGCCCTGCAAGCCCTCCGGGGGTGCTAGGGAGACCCCGGAGGCAGGGGGGGACTCTCTCTTCCAATCCGAGGGTCCCCTTTGGAGCTGCTCTCGCCACAGCCCAGTCCCACCTGCTGGGGGACGGCCAGAGTAACCGGGGAGGGGATGGGTGGCTCCTGGCAGGGCCCCGTGAAAGGTTCTCAGAAGCCTCCATTCCCACATCAGGGAGATGCTTCTTAGAACCCACAACTCTTTGGCACCCGCTCTGTGCTGAGCCCTTTGCAAACATGGTGACATTTACCCTGGAGACAGCACCGCCTTCCCGGGGGACAGAACTGAGGGCTGCAGGGTGAGGCGGTTAGCCAAGGTCACAGAGCGTAGGGGGGGTCAGAATTAGCACCCGGCATCGTCTGACTCCAAAGCCCTTGGACTTCTCACCTGCCACCCAGCCCTTACAGTTGGAAGTGCCCTTTGACATCACTGTCCCCCGGGTGGCGTGTCGGTAGATGGGCCTCTGTCTGGATGCCTCCGATGACAGGAGACTCACTGCCCCCCCAAGACTGCTCATGTCACTGCGGGAGCCCTCCTGGCAGCTGCGTTTCCCTTCGATGGAACCCAAACCATGCCTGTGAAAGCTCCCTCCTGGGGGTGAGTCATTCATAACCCCAGCAACTCACGTTTCCTGAGCCTCCTCTGTAACTGGTGCTGTGCAAGCACCTTCTCGGTTAACCCGATGGATGAGGCATGTTGGTCTTACACAGGAAGAAACTGAGGCCCCGAGAGGAGGAGAGCTTGGTCCCAGGCCGCAGAGCCAGCTGAACCCAAATCTGCCCCCAGAGCCGAGCAGCTCTGGTGGGGGCAGAGCAGGGCGGGTGTGCTGCAGAGGGACGTGCGCTGGGCCACAGGGGGCTCGGCACAGTCCAGTGAAGGGGCGGCCACTGCAGAAAGGCCAGAGCTGAGGCTTCCGGCACCTGCCTGCCCTGCTCATCACTCTTCGGGCTCCACATGGCTCTCAGGATGAACCCCTTCACCAGCCCCAGGGCCCCCTCCCCTACGCTCCAGGCCTGTCCACCTGGAAGCCCCCCCAGACACACCAGGCTCTCTCCAGCCTGGAGGCTGGGCCACCTGCTGTTCCCTCAGCCTCCCACAGTGGGGAGTTGCATCTGGAACTTTCTCCCATAGAAGTGGACCGGCTCCCTCCAAATCAGGGCTTGAGTTTGTGCAAATCTGTGTGCTCAACAGCCACTTGAGCTAGCGTTACCAGGCTTAGCAAATGACAATGCGGGCCATGTGGTTCGACGTGAATTTCAGATAAACAAGGACTAATTACTTTAGTATAAGTAGGTCCCAGCCATCGCAGGGGATATACTTACACTAAAAACAAAAATTGTCCTCTGCAGTAGTGAGGAGATGTTTATACCAAGAATTATTTGTCATTTATCTGAAATTCAGATTTGGCTCGGCACCCAGGATTTCATCTGGCCATCCTTAGCGGGGTGCCTATTCTGGATGAGGCACCCCACCCTGCAGCCTCTATTTCCTCATTTCAGCGGAACTAGAAATGCCGACCTCTGTGGGTGCGGGCATCAGAGACGTGAGCGTCGGGTATGGAGTGCGGCCCCGCACACAGCGGGCAGAGAGGGGGCTGCTGAGGCAGGGAAAGCGGAGGAAAGGGAAAGTGGAGGCTGGTGGGCCCGTTACCCGCAGCCCGGGACCGTCGCCTGTGAGTTCTCTCTTGAGGTGGCCGGAGCCCCTCTGGCCACCGGGAGCAGGGTAGGAGGGAGGGATTGGTGTCCTGTGCCGGGAAAACAATCTGCCCACCAGCAGCCACTTCCAGAGCCAGGAGAGGAAACAAAGTGGCGTTGTCCTGCTGTGTACAGTCACGTTCCATAGGGCTGTGACCTCGTCCCTGTGAACAAGCAGATTCCTGCCCTGTGCAGAGGCCGGGGCTGAGGGCAGCCATGTGACCGGGACGGGGCCACCGGCCACTCGCAGCTCCAAGCCCAGCACTCAGTCCCCACCGAACGAAAGCTACCTCCTAATTGCCCTGTTTGCCCTGGCGTTAGGGCCAGTGGGGCCCACATATCTGCCCTGTCCTCCCAGCCGGGAGCTTGTTCCCAGGGCCTCGCGTTCTGTCTGTCCCGCCCTCTGCACGGTTCTGAGTGTGGCCGCCCTGTCTGCCTGCGGGCACTTGGCCGGGTCCTGGCTCCTAGAGCTGTGCCTTGTGTTGGGAGCTGGGCGGATCTGACCAAATCCATGCCCAGACCAGATGGGGAGCAGGCCCAGGTGGGTGAGCGGAGCTCCGGCTGGCTGCGTGGCGGCAGCATCCCCCTTACGGGCTGTGCAGCCTTAGGCAAGTGAATTCACCTCTCTGAGTGAAACAGAACAGCAGTAGCAAGGACAAGATCATGTCTGACACAATGCGCCTCAGCCCAGAGCAGGTGCTCGGTAAATATGAGTGTGTTGGGGTCCCCAGATATCTAAACCCGAGAACAGCCTGACGAGGGTCCAGCAGGAGCCCCCCTGTAGAGACCGAGCAGGCTGGGGGATGGTTGGGGCAGATGGGGTGACAAGGATATTGGGCAAGATGGCAGAGGGACGTGAAGGGCAGGGTCCAAAGAGCAACAAGCAAGACCCTGGAATCCCACCTCCTTCAATCCCACCCACGACCAGAGCGCTGGCCCCCAGCAGGGCGTTCTGGGCCCACTCGCTGATTCCCCTGTGAGCTGGTCACCCCGGGGCGGACTTGGGTCCTGCCCCTTGCCTGGGATGTCCCGAGTCCTGATCTCTCTTGCTCCCGAGGAGTCCGGCCACCCCCAACCCCCAGCCTCAGGTAGAAGCATGGGGCCCACTGCAGATGCTGAAGTTCATGGTCTGTGCACTGACCACCGGCCACCTTCTCTTCCCCAAGAGAGATCCCCCTCCTCTGAGCCCTACACCAGTCCCTCTCTTCTCTGGCCAGTGTCAGCCAATACGTGGCAATCGTTCTTCATGCACTCAGGTGACAGGCCAGGAATGCCCCTGAGCCTGAATGCCCCAGACCCTGAGATGTGGGCCTCAGGCAGGCCCTCCTCTCTGTGCCCCACCGTCCCAGCCTAGAGTGACAGGGTCAGGGTGCACCTCCAAAGCCGGCAAAGGAGCAGAGGTGAGAGGTAGGAGGGCGTGAAGGGACAGGGTCCTCGGGTCGCATCGCAGAGAGCAGGCACCTCCCCTCAGAGGCCAGGCCGGTGCTCTGGAGGGTGGGGTCCAACGCAGCTCTGCGCCCGGCCACGCCTTGCCCAGTGGCTCCAGGCGTCAGGGGGGCCAAAGTGGGCAAGCTGGCGGTCCTCGAGGCCCCCAGATCAGGCGACAGACAAGGACCGGCAGGAAAGGGAGCAGTGCCCGGGGCAGGGGCTGTAGAGTAGCAGAGGCAGAAGTAACTCGGGAAGCAAACAGGAGTCACTGTGGAACGTGCAGACACGTGCATACGTGCACACGTGTCCCGGCTGAACATCTGCCCTCACAGCCATCACGTGAGGAGGGGGGATTCCCAAAGGCTCCTGACCTCGGACAGTCTGTGATTCCCTTATGCGATAATATACGAAGGGGGCCTGTGCCCGGGCCCGTGCTGGGTTCTAGCACCTTCTACCGCATCACTTCACTTCCTGCTCACTCTCAGAGAGGAGAGTGGCCAGCACGCAGCAGAGCTGGGCCCTCTCTGGGCCCTGGCACGTCCCCACGACACCACACTGCCCACAGCTGATGGAGAATGGAGAGCTCAGAGCTCATGTAGTCTTGGGAGACGCTCTCTGCAGCTGCACCTGCAGGCAAAGACGCCTGGGGAGTCTCTCCAGCCTCGGGGACAGGAGAGAGCAAGGGTCACACCCCCAGACCCCTGAACACCCTCTTCCTCCTCTGCACCTCCCCCTCAGCATTAGTGCAACCAAGGGGCTTGGGAACCATCCAGATCTGGGTCCTCATCAGCAGGGCGGACCTAGGCTGTTAGCCTCTCTGCACCTCAGTTTCCCTTCTGGAGAAGGGTGCCACCTGCCACACGAGACGGCAATAGGGATTGACTGAGGCACGGCAGGCGAAGCGCCCGCTTCCAGGAAGCATTTGGGGAAGGCCGGTCCTTGTCCTCGTTCACAGCTCGAGGCTGCCCGGCTCCCTTCCTCTGCATCTGAGCCTCCCTAAACCAGTCTCGAGGCAGAAAGAGGGTCGAGGTGGCCTAGAGAAGCCTCGCCCCCCTGCTTGCTGTCCCCCCGGTGCTCTGGGACAGCAGGGGCACGTGTGGAGTAGCAGCAGCAGGAGGGATGGGAGGGGAGGCTGACGGCTGGGGGAGGAGCCTCGGTTCCATGGCAGCGGTGAATGCGTGAATTGGGAGAGTCTGAGTCGGGGTGCTCAGGGAACAGACTGCGGGGGGGGGAGGGGGCAGAAAGACCCCTGAGGAGGCTCCGGAGACAAAGGTGCAGCAGTGGGGACAGGTGGCCAGCTGGGGACAGGTGAGCGTATCTGAAGCCAGAGAACAGAGTGAGTCTTCCTACCTAGCTGGTCCCCAGTCCCCGAAAGCGCTGGCCTGGCCAGAGCAGGAAACGCCAGGGAGCCAAACACACACCAGGTGTCCCACTGCGGTCTGAAGGGCCACAGGATGCCCGTGACAAGTGGGCGGGTTAGAGGGGGTTGGGCGCTGACCTGACCTCCCCATTAGGAAACTGCGTGGCGGTCACAGTCCCTCTGCCCCATACCGCCCCTCCCCTGACATCTTCACCTGCTACCGTCTAGCACCCCTCAGGGGAGCCCAGGCCCTACAAGGACACTGTGGACACACCGCCAGGCCCTCAGCACAGGGCCTGGGGCCGGGTGGACACAAAAGACTCGCACAGACGAGTCAAGTAAGGCAGCGGACGCATCAGCTCCTGAGCCCAGTGGGCAGTTACCTCAACTGCAAGGTGGGAACACGACCTAACTTGTAAGGTCCACGTGAGAATTACACGCAGAGGACGCGGCCCAGGCCCTGGTTCTCGGCAAACGTAACCGGGGTCAGGGGAGGGGGCCTCAGGAAGGGGCCACCCAGCCTCCCATTTAGCCCCTAACCCAGAACTGAACTGGGAGAGCTGGCTGCCAGAAGAGACAGGACACCGACTGAGGACACCAGGGGCTCTAGAAATCCCAGGAGGGAAGATGCCGACGTCCCCTCTCCAGCTTTAATGAACACAGGCTTCAGGGGCTTAAAAATTGCAGCCAATACCAGGCCTTGCCATTCTGGAATCATCTGAATTTCCCAAAGGGGGTTGCCAGTTGAGAAAGACAGAGGCCCAAGAAGCAACGAGCCCAGAAAATGGCTCGGGATAGGAAGGGACTGAGTGGCTCTCTGCCTGGTGTCCCTCATCACCATGTCGCTGACGTCACGGGGCAAGGGTCCGGGGAGGCAGGGTTCTCTCCGAGACCAGCTTCCTCTCCGGCCCAAGTTCTGCCTCAGGCACCACCTGGGACGGTCACAGACCCATGCGGTCACCACGCCAGCAGCCTGTCTGGGACTGCGGCAGTCACCGGCAGGTAGCCCGTGCAGACACCAGGAAAGCTGTGGCTGTGAAAACAAGAAGCTGAGGCTTTTGGGCTGGGGCCAAAATTCCCCGAGGCCTTTGCAAGAAATACAAAAAGGGCAGAGGACAATAAACCGACACCTTGCAACGTGCTTTGGTGACCCCAGCTCCGTAGGCTGAAGGAACCAGGCTACGGACAAGCTTGTGAAAGTGCCCTGTCAACACTCCTGATGCCCCGCGGTGTCACTGCAAACGTGGCTCAGCCTACGATGGTGCCGAAACAGCAAGCCCGACACCTGGTAAGCAGGTGTAATCCGGCCGTTTACACTGGCACCCTCCCCACTCTCCCTTCTGGCTTTGCCGTCCCAGACGAAGCTGTTCCCATCCGTCCCTGCTGGGACGTTATGTAATAGCAATTCTGTGCACGAGCGTGTACCTAGAATGGCCTCTCGGGAGACCACTGGCACGTGGGAGACGAGGGGTCTGAGAGGGCGTGACCCTGCTGCGGTCAGCGTGAGAAGCACGTGTCCCTGAGTCCAAGGTGCTTCATCCTCCTTCACTAGACACACTTGGAACTCAGCTGAGACGTGAAGTTTTGCTAAAGAGAAAGGCAAAATCACGGAGACTGAAAATGAGTCTGTTAACAGGAGCAGCCATTCCCTTCCCACGTGGCAGACAGACCTGCCCATGTACACCTGGTAACGCCCTTGCCCACGGTTGCTGATATGCCCATTTTACAGGTGAGGCTGCAGAGACACGAAAGGCGGCAGGGCTGGGATCTGAGGAGAGCCTGGCATGCCCGTCAGCCCCCCAGAATGCCCCTCGCCCAGCACCGACACTGACGTGCACTCGTGCACCCGGACACATACACACTCTCGCCTGCCGGGGCCTCCAGCCGTGCTCTTGCAACAAATCGCCTCTGTCTCTCTGGCAAAGTCCCAAGCAGGACACTCCCGCCTGCCTGTGGCTGCCCGGTCAGAGACTCTGAGGGAGGGATGTGGAAGTCTTCTAAAGGGGCCCGAGAGGACCTCCTGTCCCGAATGGTCTGGCCTGAGGAACGAGCCACATAAGCTGGGCCTCGAGACAGAGGCGGCAGTCTTCAGAGCAGCAGTCGGCAGAAGAGCCCACAGGCGACCAAAGGAGATGGCTGTCACCAAGCTCTTCCTCCCCATGAGGCCGCGTCTGGCGCAGCCCTGCCCGGGTCTGGGGAGAGGCCCCTGCGAGTCGTGCTGCCTCGCCAGCAACGGGGCCACTGCCCACGAACGTGGGAAAGCGGGTCTCGAGGCCCTGGAGGCAGCTGCCACCGCGGGGCAGGACAGCGCTTCAGGGGCACAGACTCACAGCTCCGGTGGCTACTGGTGGGGCAGCCCTGGGCAAATGGTGCCCGTTCACAGGCCCTCTCCTGCAGGGCTGCTGGAAGACTAGAAACACACACGCATACACACACACTCACACCGGCAGAGGGAAGGTCAGCAAAGGGAAGCTGCTCGTTACTCTGGCTCTAGGCCTGCCCCGGGCCCTCTCCTAACACAGCGACCCTGAAGCCAAGTCGCCACGGGGTCTCTGACGTGCGGCTATAGCCTGATCGTCAAGCACCCTTGCTCCACTGAGCCCGCCTTCAGCCGAGGTCTGCAGTCACCGGCTCCACGGGTCTTTGGGTTCCAGCTTGTAAGGCCGAAAAACTAAGGGAGGCCGAGGGGTCTGCCTTCAGGAAGCTCAGACTCAAAGGTGCTGCCCCGGCTCGCGGGCCGGGTGGACGGGCTCCACCAGGTACTGACAAGAACGGCGACGCGGATTCGTCCGTCTTCCTGCACTCATGCCAGAAAGAGCCACACGGCCAAGGACAGCGTCTGGCCAGGGACACTCGGGGTGGGTTTAAGCAGCAGGCGACACCTTCTGTTTCAGTGTGTGCTCAGTCACTCGTTTATTTGCCAAGATGTGCACACGCGAGTGCGGAGTCGGCCAGGACAGCGCGTGGCGCCTAGGTACGCACAGGCCCTTCCACGGCTTGGGTTACAGACAACTTCATAGCTAGTGCACCACACACACAAGACAGAACAGGAAGCCTAAAAACCCCAAGCCACTCCAAGACATGGGGGGGAGGAGTGGTGCCGCGCGTCCCGTGGGGGAGGGGATCGATGCACACGAGGGAAGAACATGGAGGATGGAAGGCAAGCTCGCTTCGGTCTCTGCTAACTGCAGTTTCCGTGTGATCTTCAGGGGATGGAGTTCAACAGGTCCTTTAGGAAGCTCTCAGGATCAGTGATTTCTGATAACAGACCTGGAAAACAGGGGCACGCAGGGGTGGGTTAGGCGCAGGCACGCACAGCCCCCAGCCCACTGAGTCACGGCTGCCGCATCCACGCAGAGAACACCATGTGCCCCGACAAGCTCCGACACGCTGCTCCCAGGCACACTGGCGATGGCGGGGAGGCAGTCACTGAGCAAGCACTCTCGTTCTGGAAGAGGAACTGGTCACGTTCTGCAACCAGGCGCCACCGTGTGTTCCAAGGCATTAAAGTGGCAGAGACCAACCCTACGACCCCCAGGGCAGAGGTTCTAACTCAGGTCCACGAACCACCGCAGGGGAGCCTCTCGTCTGCTGAAACTCCGTGCAAAGCAGAGGGGCCTTCTGGAGGGAGAGAGTCCACAGCACGCAGCATACTCTCGAAGGGGCCGGGGCCAAGAAAAAGCTAACACCAGTGCCCCCAAGGGCCATGAGGAACAGAGCACAGTACCAGGGCCCTGGGCTCAGCTGGGCCTCGTTCCAACCACTAGTCCCAGGATCTCGAGCGAGCTGCCAGAGCTCAGGAGCTCCGTTTCTGCAACCATCAAACGGGGACAGTAACAAGTCCTACCTGGGTCACTGTAGGGATTAAACGAGGCCACGTGTGAATGTGCGAGTGCACAGAAGGGGCTCCGTGGCCCCCAAGCAGGGCGCTCAAAGTTAACGGCCGCCAAGCTGTTAAGCCCGAGTCCTGGCGACATTCACGCCCAGGTCCTCTCCCCAGCATCCGTGCTAACGGGGGAAAGGTTGGCACCGATCACCCCTTGTTGGTTTTGGAAGGTGGTTTTGCCCTTGCATCTGAGCAGGGTGTGTCTGGTATTCTGAAATTTTCTGCCAGTCTAAACGAAATAATAAAATCACGCCGTAAAAACCCGACCCTGGCGTGAGGCTACAGAGGCTCCCTGCCCAGCAGGTCCCGCTCTCCCCTGCTTCAGGCTGGCGACGACGCTGCAAGCTGCGGGATGGCTGGGACGCCATGAACCGAGGCGAACACCGTCCTTCCCCTGCCACCCCTCCTCTCGTGCTCAGACCCTCCGTCCCCACCAACAGCCTCTGCTCACACACTCCCCAGAGCATGGCACCGAGGACACAAATACACGGGCCACCAGCTCTCGGGCAGGAATGGCTCCTGGGAAGGCGTGTGGCTCAGGGACAACGTCGAGGCTGCAAGTTAACAAAAACGCTGAGCTGAGCGATGTCAACTTGTGACCACCAGATAGCGGGGGTAGCACTGGGCCAACAAAGGTCCATGACGGTGCTCGGCTTCTGCCGAGGCCACCCGCAAAGCACAGTCAAACCGGAAGCCCCCAGCACACAGGGACCTCCGTCAGCTGGCGCAGGGCTGGGAGGAAAGCAGAATTCTGTGAGCGTCGCTAGAGACCCCTGAGAGTGTAGCTCCCAGAGGGTGAAGACAGACAAGAAAAATACTAGTGGAGGCTTTCTCCTGATGGTGGGATCTGGGGAGAACGTTTTCTTTACACAGCAGGTCTCGATCTCAGGGTCAGGCCCTGAGCTGAGATCAAAAGTTGGACGCTTAACCAACTGAATGAGCCACCAGGTGCCCCATGTTTTTCAGGGTCTTTTGGTTTTTTTTAGAGGCTCTACCAATTTTCCAGGTCTGCCTCACTGGAAACTCCTCTAATCTTCACAGCCTCAGTTACCCACCTATGAAGTGGGGGTAACCACAGTTCCACCCCGAACACGTGTACCCACTGAGCAGCACAGGGCGTGGGACGCAGTAAGTCCCCACGTGTCCCAGCTGCTGTTCCTGCTCCCAGTGGCCTGGTGTTTACTTATCTCTCCCAGACCGTTTGGCAGTGACCGACAGGCTGGTTCTTGCTTGTGTTCCTTCTGCCGTGAAGACGGAAGCTAATACCGGCCCCTCTAAGACAGACGTGGGTTTTGCTGTAGAAGATTTTCGAGAGAGAAAATCCTGACACTGACCAGCCGCATCGAGGAACTCCGAGAAGGTCTCCACTGGCATGAACTCCTCCTGGAAGGTCTTCAGGGCTTTGTCAGCAGCTTCGTAGATGGGCATGTCGTTGTGGCGGATGTATTCCGCTAGAGAGCAGGACCAGCCTCCCTCCGTGTTGCTGGTAGGCACCTTCTACAAGAACCGACAGGAGACAGGCCCAGGGGTGGATTACTTAATGCCTCGAGTCAGTCAGGCCTTCTCGATGCCAAAAAGCAGCCCTCCCGTTTACACCCAAGTTCCCCTGGAGGACGTGTTTTGGTTCCAGGAACAGCAAAGTCTCGTGTCATTCCTCCTGCAGCCCCTTTATTATGCACCGTGTCACTTACAGGCTACAAGTCGAGACCGCTACTCCTCTCTGCAGGTGTCACATCTGCATTTCCCCAGGAAAAGGGGATCTCACCGTGCTTCACTCAGATTGTACAAGGAACCATCCCCAAACCCTCTGACTCTCTCAAGGCAGAGAGCAGTGTCCCTACGGGAAGCTAGGCTGGAGTAGGTCACACTCACACAAGGCAACGGACTTTACCCAAACGGAGGGGCCAAGGGCAAACAGAGGGTGACTCAGGAGGGAAGGTCTGCCTGGGGAAGTGAGTTTGCAGCAGGCCTGAGACCAGGTGACAGGAGCGGTCTGGGCTACAAACGGACGTCGCAGGTGAAAGGGTCTAAGCGACGGTGGAAATCCTTCCGCAGGGGAGGCAGCTCGCTTCCCAGCAGAGGCCAGAGGGGGGGCAGCCGCCCCGCTGCTGCGTGGGGTCAGAGCCAGCAGCACAAAAAGTTCAAACTCTTGCAGAAGGCAGTTGAGCTTCCGATGGCTTCCCTACCTTAAACATGTTGTAAATGAGATCGACGAGGGCCCAAAAGAGAAGGGAAGAGCGATAAGCAGAGTAGTCCTTCACTGCCTTGTCGGTCAGCCTGGAAAAGAAAATCAAATCGCATGTCCGTGAAGACGCTGGAGGGATACACGCGACGATGGAGCGGAGCAAGTCAAGGATCCAGGAATCTACGCACGTCTCCACGTCAGCTACTGGCCTATCTTCTCGGGAAAAAGCAGCTGTGGGCAAGAACTTCTGAAGCCTGGACCCAGGGGTTTACTTACTATAAAATAATCCATGAAATACTCATCCTCAGTACTGACTCTCTTCCGGATCAGGGTGAATCAGAATAGGGGGAACACCACGTGCAACGTGGCAACCAGAGGCCACTGCCATGAAGAGATGCCAGGGAGGCCCGCGCATCCCTGCTCTGTGGAGCCCCACACGAGCTCTCGGACTTGCCAGCACCTCATACGTGAAGGGGAAACAGGGCTCTACCTCAGCCTTGACATTCCCGCTGGGAGCCATTTCCACAAATACAGTCAGCAGACTAAACCAGCCAAACACAAGGATTTGTTAACCACGGGCTGTGTTAAAAACAAAAACAAAAACAAAGACAAAAACAAAACAGCGAGCTGGTGGAAAACTGGCCCTGGGCAACAGTAACATCCAGGATGGAAGATGCAACCGCCACCTCTAAATCCCGGGCTGTCCCAGAGCCACCGCCACAGTCCCGGTCTCTGCCCAGGACCAGCTCTACCCAACCTAACGATTCAGCGCAGGATTCAAGGCCAGCGGGCTCTTGGAATAGCGGGGGCGGTCTGGGACACCATCCTCTGCCCTCTCAGCAGGCACTCCTGGCTTGAGGAGCGAGGACACTAGATCACAGTGGTAAAGCCACTATGAAACGCAGAGAGAGCAGACACCCCTCTGCTATAGGATTCAGTTTCTACCGTCCGAGATCTACAAGACGTTTTGTCTGCAAACTGCCTTCACATCTGCAGTAAATAAAAGCTAGATGAACCCTTGTCACAGAAATTCTGTCTTAAAACGCACTAGAACAAAGTCCGTAACTAAGGGAACTAAAATTGAGTATTAAAGTATCTGTGTGTAGGTAAGAATCATAAAGTGAGACCGTCCCATATGGGCCTTAAGAGAAGGAACTGTGTGTGGCAGGGCGGGGGGTGAGGGGGGCTTGGGGGGCTCAGTTGGTTGAGCGTCCGACTTCGGCTCAGGTCATGATCTCACGGTCCGTGAGTTCAAGCCCCGCATCGGGCTCTGTGCTGACAGCTCAGAGCCTGGAGGCTGCTTCGGATTCTGTGTCTCCCTCTCTCTCTGCCCCTCCCCTGCCCATGCTCTGTCTCTCTGTCTCAAAAATAAACAAAAACATTTATTAAAAAAAAAAAAAAAATTTTTTTTTTTTAAATAAATAAATAAATAAAGTGTCTGTGTATAGGTAAGAATCATAAAGTGAGACCATCCCATATGGGCCTTAAGAGAAGGAACTGTGTGGTGGGGCGGGGGGGGGGGGGGTGCTTGGGGGGCTCAGTCAGTTGAGCAACTGACTTCGGCTCAGGTCATAATCTGGCAGTTCGTGAGTTCGAGCCCCGTGTCGGGCTCTGTACTGACAGCTCAGAGCCTGGAGCCTGCTTCGGATTCTGTGTCTCCATCTCTCTGCCCCTTCCCCACTCTCATGTTCTGTCTCTCCAAAATGAATATACGTTAAAAAAAAAAAAAGAGAGAGAAGGAACTGTGGGGCCCGGGATGGCATCCACATGTACACTCAACAAAGGTAAATTCATTAACAAAATGAAGTCAGACAATTGTTTGCTACAATATTCTTCCCGTTCCCTCCCTGCACCCCCATATCCTCCAGGGCACCCGCTGTCTCCCACCTGCCCTGCGTGTGGACTCGGCAGCCCACAGCGAGGTCTGCTGCCAGGCCAGCCTGGGGGCAAGGGTGACACCCACTCGTCTGTGACTCTGCCTGCTGCCCACGGGACACCAGATAGGGCTCAGACGGAAGCCTAAGTCCCAGGCCTAACGACTTACAAGTTCCTGGCAGAGTAACCCTTCTTCCTGAATGTAAAACACGCACAAGAGGTCAACTTCTCTCGGTGCAAATTCCTAGATTTTTGTATCGGCTACTGCCTCCCACCCCATCACAGACTCAGGACAAAGCCTGCTGCTGCCAGGGACACCGCCCAACCGCCAGAACGACGCCCTCTGAGTGTCCCTCCGGCACAGTCTCTCCTCAGAGAGTGTCCCAATACGGGGCTCACGCCCGGCACCTCCCCCAGCCTGTTTCAGGGGCTCCAGCTCAGGCCTCCACCCCACGCCAGACTCGGTGGCTGCTGTGCTTTGGTAAGCAGGAATCGAGCGACCTGCCCAACTTAATTATTTAAGGCGAATTAATAAAGGTGAGTAAACTGCCACAAAGAAAATGGCAACCCGTGAGGGCGGCTCACACTGGATTTCCTAAGTGAGCTGTGACCAGATGGGCTTTTCCCCCACTGCCTGGGACAGCAGAGAGTTCTGGTCTCCTAACTGAAAGCAAAACGGCTCCTGTGGGTTCAAATCTCACAGCTGCCACCGAGGGCCAGTGCCCAGCAGACAGCCACCCTCACAGGGACAGGCTGAGCCTGGCTTACGAACAACCTGCTACCTTCCGGATCGAACTTCTGATTTCTAGCGGCTAGCTCAGCATGAATGCTCTGGACTCTGGGAAACACAGGACAGTGATACGTCTGAAAGGGGGCATGGGTTAGGTGCGAACTTGAATGAGACTCACCCCCTCCTCCTCTACACAGAGCAGCTAGTACTGGCAGGACTCAAGAGCAGAGCTCTGACCTAGTCCCTGAGGGTGGAGGGGCCTTTGACTGGCAACGCGGATAAACCAGAGCTGGTGGGGGTAAAAGGTACCAGGTGCCGATCCAGGCACATGGCTGTGCCCACTTGGTCTGTCATTATCAGGGGCTTGAAAGCCTGTAAATGTGGAAATGTTCCCTTGGATCCTAGCAAGGGCAGACAGACAAGAACAGATCTTCCAGAAGTGAAGATTTCCCTGGAGTGCCAGAAGCAAGCTGACAAACCTACACCCTTCTCAAGCCCAGGGGAGGCAGACACAGCACATGGGCCACCATGAGCCGAGAGAGGAGTCCCGTGGAGTCCACGCAACGTGTGGCAACCCTGTGGTCATCTCAAAGGGCTTCTTGTTGTTTACAGCTGTTTTTCTCAAGATGCTGCCCATCTGACCCAAATCACAGCACAAGGTCATGAGAACAAAGACGCTTCCTTCCTTGAAAGATCGTTCCTTCTTTGGGACGTGTCCACACGAACAGGAGAAACAGAAGAAAGGCTCGTGGAACGTGGGGCAGACAGCACAGGAATGTGACCAGGGAGAGAGATAATGAGCTTTTCACGGTCAGAAAAGAAAATCCCCAGTGCAGCCATGCGGAAGCTTTCCCAGTTTATGGCCAGGCCAGCAAGACTGGGAAAACCCAGTCACCTGCCCTAGCTCCCTGCTGGCCCTCATCCTCCTCACCAGTAGTCTCACCCTGCGCCTGGCTGGCTGCTTCTCTGAAATCTTCCACAGACCCAAGCCTCACTCCACCTTTCCAGAGGCTGAACACGAGACCCACAGGTGGCCAAGGCACCTGCTGGCCATCGGGCCTAGACCCTTGGCACCACAAGGGACAGGGTCAATGACCGAGTCAAATGAGCAGGCCCTCACTTACCACACACGCTGCAAAGCAGCTTTTACACACAACGGGAAATATGTAATCCAGGCACCAGGCAGCCCAGAAGACGGGACTTCCTGAGGCAGAGACTGACCTGGTGGCTCCCCCTGGAGCCACTGCCCGGGCCTGAGAGGTCACCAGCAGCCTCCTCAGGATTTCCACGCGTGTGGCTCTCCACTTCTCGGGGGGCAGGATGTGGAGGGCCAGGACCGTGAAATAGTGGGGCCCGTCCACTTCAAAGGCACTCTCCACCCACTTCTCCTTGGGCTGCTCCAGAAAGCCCTGGAGGTTCTTCTCCTCTCGGGAAGTTGCTCGGGTTCTGGAACAAAAGGGACACAATGAAACCAGGGCAGAAGCAGGGTACCAGCAGCAAGAGGAGAGGAGGTTTGGTCAACATCTCGTCTTCTTTTAAGCTTTTGAACGCTTGGATCACAAAACATGGCCACCCACTCTTAAGTAGCCCTCCTACCCCCTCCCCAAGGACTGCTTCTTCCCTTCTAAGCCCTACTTGGTGGCACTTTCCCTGCCCCCATCAACTCCTAGCTCAGCTCTGACACGATTCCAAACACCTACTGGCCCTTGAGCCCCCTGCATATGGCGGACAAGGTCACAAACACTCCACCAACAAAGTGACCAAACGACTCTGGAAGGTGACAGCTAGCACCTTCTTACCACGGTATCTGAAGCCTAGAGAAGCGAAGTGACCTTCCCTAAGCCAGTGAGTCTGTAAGTGAGGGAGCCAATGTGTGTCCAGAACCTGACTCTGCAACCCAGCCCATGTTCTCGCTTGCCCCACGTAGTCCCCAGAGCTAGGCTGTTTGCATTGGTTCCCGTGTTGTACCCTCCATATCTCATGGTTTCCTTACGTGTGTGTGTTCCTCCTTCATTCGAACAGCTGCCTCCGAGCAAGCACTGCTTCCTGTTCTCTCTCCTGCCTAAACTGTGGGCACATGGTCCTGAACTTTACTACCAGGCACTGCTCTGGGAGCCCGAATGGATCACCTCACCTAATCGTGACAACGGCCCTAGGACACAGGTACCGGATCCACACCTATTTCACAGAAGAGGACACAACAGAGAAGACAGCTACCTTGCCCACAATCGCATGCTGGGGAGTGGAAGAATGAGGCTTTGAACCCTGGCAGTCTGGCTGCCAAGCTGGCCCTCCACGTTCTTGATCCACGCAAAGGCCCTTGCCCAGCACCACAGAGCTTCGGTGAGCAGCACTGGGGCGGCACAGAGACCCCACTGGAGGCCTTCCTGACCGCATATGCCTGACCCTATCACCTGGATGGCGCTCTCATGCCAAGAGCACCTACCGCCCTGTCCTTATCCCAAGGGGGGGGGGGGGGGTGCGGAGGAGAACAAAACACAACCCCAAAAGCCGTGACAGTCCAAGCCACCAGGCCCACAGACGGCACCGGCAAATGCCGGACTGTGGGAAGGCAGAAGGGGGCTGTGTGCAAGGACACCGTGCTTCCTTCTGCTGAGAATGGACAAGGATGGCACAGACGGGTGGACTCGACTGGACTTTCCAGAACTGGGAGTCAGAAGCGTTCTGCCACCGTAGGACCTGCCCCACTCCGCTCTGGCTCACAGCATGACCTACTTGCCTGTATACACAAACGTGACCAGGCTCACGCCAAGGTGAAGCGACCAGCTGGGGGAGCAGTCTATGGCTGCGCAACAGCGCCTCTGCGTGAAGCTTCCACGTGAGGCTCTGACCAAGACACATCCGTGACATAGCCAACACCCTCCCTGGTCAAGGGGCTCGAGCCTGAGTTACCAGTACGTGGCCCCCTGAGAAACACAGGACACCTGTGGTCACCGGCTCTTCAGCCGGGCGAGTCACGCTGCCTCTCTGGGCGCCGCGCACCCTGCCGGAGAGCAGGGCAGTCCGCTCTGCCGCACAGCTGCCAAGGGACAGGTCTCCGCAGAGCCAACGGCTCTGTCAAAGGCCGAACAAACACCGGCAGTTAGCACTGCCGGGGCCTGCAGCGATCTGGAGAGTGAGAACATCTGTGCCGTCGATGATGTGGGTGTCTGAGAGTCTCAGCAGTTTAGCAGAGGGTGTCACGCCCTGACAGAGACCTGCCCGTGCGTCTTGTTAAGGATGAGGCGTGCGTTCTGGAGCTCAGCCTTCTATCTCACCGGGAAATGGGAGGGAAGGAGAAAACAACATTGGTGAAGACAGAAGGCCAGAAAGGACAAGAGACAGACTGTCCTGTTGCCTAACCCAGACTGCAGCTGCCTTAGGCGGACCGTACCCAGTCTTTCAACAGCTGGCCAGTTCCCTGCCCGAAGCAGGTAGGAGACTCTTGTTGGAAAACAGGGCCAAAAAGCACAAAACTGTTCAAACCAGGAGCCAAAGTTTACTAAACCTTCTAACTGGCTTTTAACATCTGGGCTGGTATGAACGAATGCTATTTGCTACCCTAACTGCTTCTTTAAAATTACACTTTTAGCTATCAGTCTAACTGCTCCGTGATGTATACACAGATAAAAATACAAACCCACTCTCCTCCTGGTTATCAGCCAACTTTTCCAATCTTCGACACTTCCTACTCTCAATGTGCCAGAAGCACTGCTCACCGGGGGAGAAACCAGGATCCAAGTCCAGTCTTCCATTTATGAAAACGGTCTTTGGTTCTGCCGCAGCCCCCAGTTATGAAACCTTCCCCTGTAACACCCTGTGTCCCCTTGACAGTGACTATGTGCGGTTCTGATCCATGTCCTCCCCACCCAAGAGCACCGAGTCTTATGGGTAGTGGAGGCAACATCGTAGTAGAAGCTAAGGAGGTTCTCTGGTGGGCTGGCCTCTCCCAGTTCCTGGTTCCCCTCCGGGCGGAGCGTCAGTCCAAGGACACAGCCTTCAACTGCCCACTCGGGGGAGACGGAACCGTTCTGGAAAGGAAGTCACCTTATTCTGTGTGACTCCGGAAAGCCGCAGAAAACGCGTGCTTCAGTAAAGGCTACCCGAGGCCAGCCATTTGCCCCGGAACTAACTCAGGCAGACATAGAAATGTTGACACCTTGCTGGGCAGAGGGGCACGGGGCGGGCCGGCCAGACGCCCACTGGGGAGCGAGATACTGACGTGTTCAGGACGTAAAGCACAGTGTGGACGATGTAGGGGATCAGGTGGATGTTGCTCTCCCGGCCGCCGCCGCCGGTGTCCGCGCTGAACGACTGCTCCATGGCAAAGCGCAGGAAGAGCAGCTTCATGTCATGGATGTTGAGCTGGTACGTGGGCTCCCGCTGGCCCGTACACTCCTGGAGGTAAGTGTTGTGCCTGCGGGGAAGCAGAATGAACGCTGTGAGCAAAGCGAGCTCCCCGGGGAAAGCCCAGTTTGGAAGGGAGAGCCCCCTCGGCACAGCCCGGTCCGATGGCTGCAAAGGTCACATAAGCAGATTGAGGAACGAAGGGGACGGCTGAGGACATGAACTGTGGCCTGTAGGAAGACAGGAGCAGATGACAACTCCATTTCTCCTATGACTGAACGTAATGCCCTCCAAGCTTTGAGAAGACCTCGCTAGTTCTGGGGGCCCTATTTCCTGAGAGACAAATGTCACAAAATGTATCACAGCCAAGCCTAGCACACTTTAGAAGAAGAAACATGGGAAGTATTCATTCTTACAAGGTGATCTATTCATAAGAATGTTTTCTTTAACCTCCAAATGAAAGGTATTTTTCTATATTTTTTTAATGTTTATTTTTGAGAGAGAGAGAGAGAGAGAGAGAGAGAGAGAGAGACAGAGCATGAGCAGGATAGGAGGAGAGAGAGAGGGAAACATGGCATCCGAAGCAGACTCCAGGCTCTGAGCTGTCAGCATAGAGCCCAATGCGGGGCTCGAACCCACGAACTGTGAGATCACGACCTGAGCTGAAGTCGGACGCTTAATTAACCAACTGAGCCACCCAGGCACCCCGTATTTTTCTATTTTAAGAAAAGTGTATTTCAGAGAGAGCTTGCACGTGTACGCAAGTGCAGGAGGGGCAGAGAGAGACGGAGAGAGAATCCCAAGCAGGCTGCATGCTGTAAGCATGGAGCCCAATGCAGGGCTCAATCCCATGAACCATGAACCGTGAAAGGATGACCTGAGCTGCAATCCAGAGTCGGATGCTCAACCTACTGAGCCACCCAGGTGCCCCTGAAAGATATTTTTCTATGTCAATACGTGCTACCATCAGCCTGGGCTCTATGTGACCTCAGGTATTTACTCAACCTCTCTGCCTCAAATTCCTCAACCAGAGAATGTGTGTAAGAGCACGTGGTAATAAGCATTTTAATATGCTGCCCATCCTGATTACTGCCAGGTACCTTTCCATCCCCCAGCTTTACAACTGGACTCGGGGTGGGGCATCACTCCACCAAGCAGCAGCAAGAGCGAGGACCTCCTCAAAGCCTTAGTGACTCTAGTCTGCATTTTAGGACAAGGGAGGCTTGAAAGGAGCCTGATAATCCCCCTGGACTGAGCTATTTTCATTATTTAGATCTCAGAGGCACACACTGCAGAAGACAAATATGGGAAATTTTGGCTTTAAGGACCAAGTCAGGGTGGTGTGTCTTATGCCCTGAGATCAACAAGGGAGAAGAGGTAGCAACTAACTAGAAATTCCATGTGGTGCACCAGATGCTGAGGGTGCCGGTTTCTTGCAGCCGAGTTCCTCCCTGGTCCAGATAGCTTCCCTGCCAGCACTCAAAGAAAGGGACCAGGGTTCTCAACGACAGTCACAGGCCTTCGGGCCAAGCTGATCACTGATTTTCCCCCATCTCCTGGGAACCCCGTCTTCCGTATCATTCACACTGCTCAACACTCACCTTGCCAAGCAGGTGGCAAAAGCTGATTCAGGGACGTGGGGCCCCCAGACCGGAAGGAGACCATTGCACTTAGTGTTGGCGTTCTGAAGGGCTGCGCTCTCCCACTCCTCCCGGCCACGAGCCAGCCTGGATTGGGAGAAGAGCAGGGACAAGTGACCACTGGAACTGATTTGGCAACCAGGCACCTGGGCATGTGGGGGCGGAGCAGAGTTTGCTAACACTAGGGAAAGAAGTTAGCCCATGCACCTGACTCCAGAGAGAATTAGCCCTTTGTATCATAATATGGTAAATGCCAGCTTCGCTGCTTCCGGGAAGCAAGGTTGCTTTCTCCAGCCTTAGGCCAAACGCCAAATGGATTTCTTAATCGCACAGCACAAATGGCTCCTGGCCTGTGTGATTTGACGTCAGACACCCTAATCCCCGGAGATGAAAACTTCAGGGTCGGCACCCTCCCCCCTCCCGGCACAGGGCCTTGGGCAAGGTGTCCACTGCTCTGAAGGGACACAGGCCTGGCTGAGGAGCCACTCTGCAGGAGCTAGGGCCTACCTGACGGCAGCCAGGTGGCAGTCGTAGTGCACGATGTTGAAGTGGGACACGGTGCTGTAGCCCTGCTGTTTCCGGGGCTTATTCTCCATCTCTTCCAAGGCTACCCGCTTGGTGAAGGTATAGATGCCCAGGACTTTTGTGGGCTGCAAAGACACCATGAAAAGGAGGAGCGGTGAGGCGAAGTCCAAGGCAGGCTCCGGGAGGAGGCGAAGCCGAAGAGAGGGGAGCCGAGGGCCTCCCCTCCCAGGAAGGAATGCACTCAAGGAGGGGGGATGGTCAGCACCTTGGTCTCCCGGCTAAGCACGCGGCTGGGCACAGTCCCAGGGAGATGAGAAATGTGGGGAACGACCAAAATAAAGCAGATGCCGTGCAGACGGAAAGGCTAATACAGAAGCCTAAACTGACATCCTTCCCTTTTTGCTTCATTTATCTCAAAAGGAAGAATAAAGTGCCTTCCTGCTAAGTCACCTGCTTTATAAAACTTATCAAGCAGTTCCCAGCAGCCTGTGCCACAGCAGGACCTACGAGCTGGAGGGGAAGAGGACGCCTTGTAGGCCTTTAGGGGAACAAGCAGGTCCCATGCTGTCCTGTTCCTGTCCGTCGCAAATCTAGTTGGATAGAGGTCCTGAGCTTCTCCCCAGGTATCCTGCTTAAAAGCAGCACGATGTGCTTTTAAAAGCCCCAGGTCTGGAGTCAGAGAAGCATGGGCTACAGTTCTGGCTCTGCCACGTGACCCTTGTTTTGCTTTGTTTTGTAGGTTTAAAAACAGAATTACCCAGTTTACATAAAGCTCTGGGCACAAGGACTGGCATATAGAAAGAATCCAACGGGTGATGATGCTGGCGGGGGGGGCGGGGGGGTGGCAGTGATGATGAAGCCTCGTGTTCAGATCAGTCTGCCTTCCTCCCTTTAGAGAGGCAGCTGGCCCCGAGACACGCCTCAACCTCGGCCCACCTAAGAACAAAAAGGCCGGCGGGAGAAGGACGCCACCGGAGCAAGGGGCCAGGCTGCGCACCCAGCCCAGGGCGAGCGCCATACCTGGAACTTGTACCCCTCCCTGCAGATGCAGCACGTGAGACCCGGCTCCTCAATTAGCTCCTCCATCTGCTTCAGGAGCGCCGTCTTGGTCACGACCTGGCCCTTCTCGTTTGTCTGTAGGGGAAACCCAAGTGACATGTCAGAAGGGGATTTCCACCCGCCGCCCCCCAACCTAGCTTGGGGACACTCAGGAACAGGGCGGCCCTTCCACAGGCACTGGAAGGACAAGTCACAGAAAGGAAACCTCTGTAGGTGGCTTCCAGTGAGGGTAAAGACCCAGATTCTTCTACTCTCTTCCTCCGGGAACCACTGAAGCAGAGGAGACTAACCAGCTGGAAGCCTGGCTAGCTGCCACTTGCCCCCAAAAAAGCCCCCTTTCTTCGCGCTGGCAATCCCAAGTCCCAGCTGCCAAGGACTGTCGCATTAGGATTCGCTTCACGGTTCCCACGGGAGTTTTAAAACTGCAGACATCCAAGCTTGGCTGGTTCGGAGAAGGCTTTCCTAAGACTACGCTTCTTCTGACCCGGGGCGAGGAGAGCACAGGCCATCATGTCCAACCGACGTGGGTTCAAACTCTCGTCAACCCCTCATTAAGCATGAGCGTTGGCCTATTTCCTGTGCTTCTCAGCCTCTGTTACTCCAACCAGAGAAAGGGTATGGTAAGATCAGCCTCACTGTGTCACACAAGGGCTTAAATAAAACCTTACAAGCAAGGTGCCTAACTAAGCACAGTGCCTGGCAAGCAGTAAATCCCCTGGGAGCAGGAGTGATCATCCCCGTTCTCATGGTTTCTGTGAACTCGTTATGTCATTTAACCTCGGAGCCCCATCTGGGCGGTGGGACAACAGTCACACCTCTGAGGGGTTGTCAGGAAGGTGCACCTAGCTCCCTCCTTCTCCTCACCAGCCCAGCTCTGTCCCGAAGCATGGCTGCCTCTTCCCCAACAGTGTGGACGAGAACGTGGGGACTCCCAGAACGTGGCTTTACCGTCATGCCCAGGGTGCCCAGAGCCTTCTGCCTCATCGCCATGGCCATACGCTTCTTCTCCGCGCGGGTCTCCCTGCGGGCGGCATCGATCTTCTTGTTTACATCAGGGTGTTCCCGCAATGCCTCCAGCAGGTTCTCTGCCAGGGTCCCAATGCCCTCATCGCTGGACACCTGCTCCAGTTTATGTAGGTTGGTGATGGAGTCCGTTCCGATCAGAACCTACCAAGTGGAGACCAGAGAAATGTATGCTTCCAATTACGTGAATCAGCATGCTCTCCAGGAGCTGACAGATTGAGAAAATTCAGCAGAATGCACGCAAACTCACGTCATCTGTTCAGTTTCGATCAGACCTTTCGAACACATGCTTCAGAAGATTCTGACAAATGGAGGAGGGTTTGGCCCTGCCGCTGACCTCTGACCAGGCACTATGCTCTTTGGCTCCAGTGCCCTGGCCTATAAAGTGGTGATAATGTCAGGGTCGTGGTGAGGATTAAAACTTCGTCACAGATAATTGGATGTAAAGCAGCCAGCACTGGGAGAGAGAAAGGGGCTCGGGTAAGATGCCCTAGAGAAGCAGCACCTGCGGAGGCCTGGGTAGTGGACTCAGTGACCACAGGGCAGAGCAGGCCGTGACATTCATAGCGACTGTGTTCGGTTCTTCCTCCAGAAGCCCTGTGTCCACCACACCTGGGAGCCCAGGATTCCCTCAACATAGGGGTATGAGAGGTGCGACTCCGAGTGGGAGTGGGGATGAGAAGACACTTTGTCTAGAGAACAGATATGACCGAGAAGCCCCCGTGCTCGAGAAGGCCGGCATTCGCTGCACCACAACACCGCACTGTCAACACGGGTGAAGGACAGAACACGCAGGCAGGGCTGACCCGACGAAGCCCTCCAGGTGAGCCGAGGAGGAGCGCCGTGCCACCCACAGCCCCCCGCCCCCTGCACAAGTGCATCCACGTCCACCGCTACTGTACGGATTTAACGATACGTGGAAAACAACAGAACCGACCCGCGACGTGAAATGAAAGCTCGGCACTCAACCCGGATCACCCACGGGCTCATAAACCTGTCCTCAGAGCAGGTACGCTTCAAACTGGCCCGTCGGCAAAGCTACAGGTCAGCTCACGTCTCGTGCTCCTGGATGCCGAGCCCACAGTGTGGCTGCCTACTGAACTGCTGCACAGGTACCCCGACCTCCGCACGCTGGGTGTGAGCTGCGCGCCTGCGTGCGTGCATCCGTGTGTGAAGCAGTGCTTTACGTGCTAGGGGAACAAAGACCCGGCCTTCTGAGGGTGACACTCTAATCGGGCGAGCAGACGCACAACAGCAGTAGCCTGACATGATGCCCCCGCCGCACCTCACTTCGAACCTCCTCGGGTTCTTCACCGCCTTCAAGGACACCACCACTCATCTGTCGCCCAACCCAGAAACAGCAGAGTTCTTGACTCGTCCGGCTTCCTCACCCGCCACGGGCAACTGACCTCCAAATCCCATTCACTCTGCCTCCCAGACGGCTGCTGAACCCACCCGCTGTCCACCTGGTGCGCCGCTCAGCTGCCATCACCTCTTACCTAGAGTATGATAAAAGCCAACCAACTGTCTCTCCCGTCTGTCATCTCCTCTCCTGCCAATTCATGGCCGGGGGCACGGCCCTCAGGAGAAAACGCACACTCCTCTCTTTGGAGAATGCGCCCTGGACCCATGCTGCACCGGAACCAGCTCGCGCCATGCCTCGCCCCCACTGTGCACTTCCAGTATCCTTTGGCCTCTAAGCCTCGGCAGGTGCCATACTTTCTTCTAAAAGCATCTTCTTTCCTTTGGCCCCTTTCACACTACACTTATGTCACTATTCAGCTATCAACGTGAATGTGACTCTATCTTCTCCCAGACAGTGAGTTCCCAGAGCACAGGCTACGACCGCCCTGGTTACCAATGTCGCCTGAGTCTAGCACAGCACAGGTACACAACAGGTGCTTAAAAAAATGTGTTGCTAGGAAGAGAATGGCCTCAAGTGTGAACGCCACGTTCCTAACTAGATTAAGCCTTAGTCTAAAGAAACTAATTCGACTTAGTAACTACAAAGAAGCCTGGAAACCACCTGACCTGAGCTTGGCCACATCACAGCCGCACTCCTGGGTTCACCCACATAGAAGACACAAGTTATAGGAACAGAGAAACCAATATACGTGAAGACTCCTTTGTAAGAAGAATGACCTCCACAAAGATGTGCTAATTATGACCATCTCTAATGAACTGAACAGAAGTCTGAAACCACTGAGACCGGGGTGAGACACAGGGAAGAATCTCTCCTGTAGCCAAGCTACCCTACTTTTGGGATGAGCTATGAGGACAGATCATCAAATGAGAGCGTGGAATGACATTCGATGCAGAAGACTATACACGGGAAAACCCAGCCCTGAGGACGCTCAAAACTCAACACTAAAAACATCCAATTAAAAGATGGGCAAAAGATATGAGCAGACAGGCTGCTGAAGCCACGCAGACGAAGCACATGGAAAGATGCGCAGCACCACTAACCATCAGGGAAGTGCAAACTGAAATCACAGGGAGCTTATCACCGTCCACCTGTCAGAGGGGCTCAACTAAAAGCCAGTGTCACCACCGGGTGGTGAGGAGGATGCAGAGGAAGATCATTCAGGCACTGCCGGTGGGAATGTAAAAGGGTGCAGCACTCTAAAAGACAGCTCAGCAGTTTCTACTGAAACTAAATATGCAGCTATGTACCCAGCAAGTGTATGCCTAGGCGTTCATCCCAGAGGAATGAAGAGCTCTACTCACGCACAAAACAACTGCATGTGAATGTTTATGGCAGTTTTATTTGTAACATCCCCAAACTGGAAACAGCCCGGATGTTCTTAACGGATGAACGGTTAAGCAACCTGGGGAACCCACACACCGTGGACCACCACCAAGCAATAAAAAGGAACAGACTCTCAATACACACAACCTGGGAATCCCCCAGAAGATCATGCGGAGTGAAAAAAGCCAACCCCAAAAGGTTATATGCTGTCTGATGCCATTTACAGAACACTCTGCAAGTGACAAAACTGCAGCCATGGAGAGATCAGTAGTGGCCAGTGGTTAGTGGCGAGGTGGACAGAGCTCTCAAAGGGCAACAAGAGGGATCCCTGTGATGACAAAGCTCCCCTGGATCCTGACTCCATCAACGTCAATATCCTGATTGTGATACTCTATGTGGTTTTGTAAGAGATTACCATCGAGAAATGGGTATGTAGGATTTCTCTGTATTATTTAACAACTGCACGTAAACCTACAATTACCTCAAAATAAAGAGCTTGATTTAGAAAATTTCTAGCCTGGCCACCTGTCTGGGCCAGTCAGGATTTGGGAGGGGTAACGGATATTCCAGCCCAGGGGGGACAGATCAAGGATGAGCAGGGTGGGTCTGAGAACGAAGTTTCTAGCTGTCTGAACCAGGACAGAAAACAGCAATGATGGCACTATAAATGTCCCCAGAGACCCAAACGACTAAAGCCAGAAATTAAACTGTTTTAAACTCTGGCCAGCCACACCCTCCGTCCAGTTACTGCTCTGCTGACCCACGAGAAAATAAAGCCCCACGTAAGAAGGAGTCGAATGAGGAGAGCACAAGTAGACCTTACGCCTCTCCACACACACAGAGCTGAACGAGATAACCTCCGAGTCCCCCATACTCTGGGGCTCTTCTGTGCTAGGAGAAGTCACACCCTGAGGCTAATCGAGGCAGTCACGGCAGATGAGAAGAGGTGAAGGCACTGTACATGCCCTGCCTCCAGAATTAAGTAGCATGCTGGCCACTCACTCACCTGGGTGGCAGGGTGCTGCACAGCCAGCCCCCGAAGAAGCCTCAAGATAAATGGCAGGGCCGGACGAGATAAGAACTTTTTCCAGATGTCAGCATCCAGACTGCAAAGGAAAAGAAGGTAGATGAGCAGGTCAGAGGGGCAAAACCTATCTGGAAACCAGCTGTTGACCTGTTCTGGCTTGTTTACCTGTGACCCTTCAAGGGGGCCATCAACAATCACAGAGGATCACCTAGCTTGGCCGGGCAGCCAGACAAAAAGCACTATTCCAAATAGAAAGCAATAAGCTGCCACCTGTTCCCCAGCCCCGAAGGGCTGTGTGGTGGCGGAGTGGTCACCTTGATGGTTTCCAGAAGAGGAGGGAGACTCCAAGGAGGACCAAGGGGAGAATACGTTGAAGCTTTAAGCCACGACAATGAAGGAGAAAAGGACCCAGAAGAGGGAAGGAAAGCAGTCGCTTTGACAGAGCTGATTCTTACTTCTTGGCACTGGGAATGTGTTTCTGCATATAGTCCAGCGCACTCTGGGTGATTCCCTTCTGGAGAATCAGGTCCTTCAGCTGATGCCCGTTGCTGCTGCTCTTGATGCCGGCTGCGATCTTGCAGAAGCAGTCCAGGAAGACTTTATCGTCGCCACTGTGGTCTTCATCGTACCTGCGGGAGAGAGCAGAGCCTCAGGGGGTGAAGGGAACGACAAACGCGCACCGTGACGCTCCCTCGGTTGACGACCTTCAACAGTCTACGGGGTCAAGTACGACGCGAGGATGCCGATCCGGTTCCCGCCACTCCCCGCTTCCCGCCGTGTGCCGCACACTCCCAACGCTCTCTTGCGTCTTCACGCTCTTTGCACCCGTGACTCTCTCCCTCCCGTCACACCCCTGCCCCATCTCGCCAGCCTCTTTACCGTCTCTGCCTAGCCGACTTAACAGTACACTGAGCCCCCAGTTACGATGGACCCCTTAAAGGCCAGACAGGCGTGCGCGGCCCCAATAGAACTTCAGCCGGGTCTTCCCTAGGCCACAGGACGAGCCCGGGCGTTGGGAGGACCCTCCCGTGGCCGAGACGCGAGCACGTACTTGTCAAAGCTGCAGTACGGCTTGAAGCGCTCCACCAAGATCTGCATCTTCTCCACCTCGCCAAAGGACAGGTACGGGATGATGCGAAGCAGACCCTGGAGCACGCTAGGGTTGGAGCGAACGAAGGTGCTGTTGATCTGGTCCAAGAGCATCACAAGCTGATCCTTGTCGCCCGTCAGGAGGAGGTTGCCCTGCAGCGGGAAGGAGGACGGAGGGACCGGTAACAGGGTCAGAACTTCGGCCAGCCAACATCTGAACCCCAGAGGTCACCCACTTCCCTCAGAAGCAGCATTAGAAAAGCCGTCTTGGAGCTTCCTGGGTATGAGTTTCACTTGATACTAGTTTCTAAGTTTCTGTGCGGCTCTATTAATAGTCTCACGTGGTCGAAAACGCTAACACAATCTCCCCTCCCCCGAGGGAACACAGGCTGCCTGCTGCTCACTTGGTCCCACCTCTAGCCAAAGCATGAGTACCAACAGAGATGGGGGAAACATGAGTACCAAAAGGGATGGGGAAAGGCAAGGGCACAACAGAGAGACGCTGAACTGGGACTTGGGACACCTGGTTTCTCGGCCTGATTCTGCCAGCAGCCAACTACATAACACTGAACAGCTCACTTAGCTTCTCTGCACTTGGGAGTTCCCTCAACTGGGCCATGAGGGGCTGGGCTAAGGCCCCTGTCTATGAGCTGGAACATGCTAGGATTCCATTAATGAGAGCTTCTGAGTGAACGAATACCCTTAGCAGCTTCGTTTCCTCCAAATCCACAGATTTCAGGCTTCAATGTCATCATGTCACCATTGCTTTGTGATTTCTATGACCTGAGCAGGTTCAACCATTTTTGGACACAACTAGACGCAAACAAGCCTGCTGCTGGCAACGAGACCGCATGTGCTCCCAACGTCTGCAGATGGACAGACTGGCCCCACGCACCTTGTCCTCACTCAGGGGCTCAGCATTGGATTCATCCAGAATGATCTCCATGATACTAAGCACCTGCTCGGCCACCGCCGCACCGCCACTGTCCTTGCTTTCTTGCTCAGCTACCAGGGCCTGTAGGAGGAGACCCAGTCAGTCTGGGGATAACACCACAACCACTCGTGCCGATGGGATCTGCTGCTCACCAATGCCTTCATGGCCTTACTTCCCAGATATCTGTGCGCGAGGGCGGGGGGAGGGGGACAAGCGTGTGGATGTTTGCACACAATGAAATTGTGATATTCCAGATGTCTATCTTGGCTGCCCCGAGGACAAGGGCATTACTTTTCTAGGCTATGTAGTCTGGACTGTTTTATAAACTTCCTCTTGTCTCTGGATTCAGGAAACAGACAAGGAAGTTCTCACGTGTCATGGCAGCAGCACAGGGGTGAGCCAGCAGGACAAGGGACGGTTTGAATGATCCGTGCCTCGGGCCAGTCAGCCAGACAGATGAAGAGTTTGAAAAGGCCACAAACCCTTCTCATCTGAGCCCGGATGCTCCTTCCCCGACCCAGGACTTCTGAGGCCCACTCTGTCTTCTGCAGCCCATACCCCTTACCAGGTTTAGGGTACCCAGCATGACATTCAAGGTGTTCATTTCCAGCTTGACCAGCTGCTGTCGGTTGACTTTCACCTTCACACAGTAACTGAACAATTTCAGGAGCACCTGACAAGAAAAGCCAGTCAAAACCTGTGAGGCTATCTGAGAGTGTAAGATGTGGGGACGAACAAGACAGAAATGTTTGAGAGCAGTCATGTACAATCAGGAAGTACTCTTCCTGAAGTACAGGGAACAGTAAGGAAAAGTGCTTCCTGAGGGGACATGGCAAGGCGGGGAAGATCTCAGATCAGGTTGGCATTTTAAATAGCAATGTTCTCCAGCAGTAGGTCACGTGGCCTCAGCATATCTCTACCATCTCTTAAAATGGCAATGACACCAATTCCTAGTAGAATTCCCTGTTGTCTTAGGGAAATTCCGGTTGTAACTCCGAATCTAACAAATACTAACCAGAAAGATCCCAAAACTCATGGCCTGTGGGAACTCAGAACCAGGTAGGTCGTTTATTTATTTTTCCTTAAGACACAGGTGGATTTTCTTCTTTTATTAAGACATAAATGGCTCGTTTTTTACATTTTTAAAACTTTAACTACTTTTAGTTGCTTTTTCAATTCTAATTCTCCACACAGGTCACGTAGAACACAAATACTGTAATATGTGTTCTCATCTCCTCTGGAGCTGAAAATAATAAATAGAGTAATATCTGTGATCCTCTTCTCCTCAGGAGATGGTTGGATGAACTCCCGAACCAAATCCTACAAAAAAGCCCGAAAGGGTTACCCTATGAAATCAATTTAAAAAGCAAGAATAAGAGTAATTGACTCGAGTGCAGTTTTGTAGGGAAAGACAGGCACTGGTTCCACAGGTGGCTAAAGAGACACAGCGGGAGGCTGCCATCACCACTGCGGCTTCGGGGACAGCCAAGAAGCAGGGGAGTGGGGAGCTTGCTTCCAGAATCAAGAGCTCGGGGAAGCTGCCAGGCCCTCCACTGGCTTGCACTGGCCCAGGGCACCAAGCCGCCCTCTAGGGTTACGCGTGCTGGCACAGTGGCTGCAAGCTTCCCTCCACAGGGGCCTCTCTCAAAACAGTGGACCGGCCCCACCTTGCCGCCCCAACTCACAGTTAGAAGGTGGCGTCCCTGCTTGAAGTCTTTGATCCCTGCCAGTCTGTTGAGCATGCACTCCAGGCCCCCACACTGTGCCATGACGCCAGCCATCTTATACACTTCTTCTTCATCTTCTTCTTCATCTGAGGGAGGAGGGAGGCCAAGCGGAAATGGAGGGAAAGATACAGATGGAAATAAAACAGATAATCCCCTTCCAGGCTGACAGCCAGTGCCCTTTCTCTTACCTCCGATAAAAGCGTAGCAACGAAAGGGGTCAATACTGGATATGAAACTATGAGACTGAAGCCAATTAAAATTATTTACTCAAGTATGTGAAAACACAAGCACCACCACCACCATCGGGGGCAGGGGAGGAACTAAGCTAAAAATCAATCTGAACTCGTTTGTTGCCAACTGCACTTTATTTCCCAAGTTTTGTTTGGCCTTGTTTTAAAACCCCTGAGGTGTGTGAACTGGGCCATAGATACGTGTACTCTTTCTCCGTTGGGGAAGTAATCTCCCGTCAATTCTGATCAGAGGTACAGGAGAGTGTGTCCAGAACACCCGTAAATCCCAGGATGTGACCCGCTCACTGGCCCCAGACCTCTAATGCAATGTGCACCAGTGTCTGTGGGAAGGGCCTACCTGTGGTGGAGTCCAAGGACTCGATAAACTCCTCGGTGGCATCACCCAACAGCCCCCGCATGCGGTAAACGATCCTCATGGGCTCTCCCTGAGCAGAGACATGGGGAGAAAGGTGCTTGTAAACAGGTCCAGGAAATGAAAGGGACTCAACACCTGGCCTCGCTCCTGTTTCTCTACAAGGTCCTAATCACAACATCTGGAATCCACGTGCGCTGCAACTTACATCGGGGAAAGGAGGTTTATTTCATGTAGTGTCTACCACAGACCAGTTGTGTGAGCCTTTCATAACCACAATCTCATTTAATTGCTTCGAAATTGTGTGTAACAACCATAATCGCTATCATCTACAGATGCTTTACTCTGTGCTAAGTTCTGTGCTAATCAAGCACTTCAGATATCCTCTTAAACTAGGTTAAGCAGCTTTTTCAAAGTTATCCGATAACAAGCGCAGCCTAATTCCCAGCTTGTGCTTCCTTCAGGAGCACAAACTCTAACCAATGGGAACCACCACTCAAAGAATCCGGGCAAGTAAGACGAGATCAGTGAGATCAAAGAGCTTTGATTCAAGACTCCGGAATCAAAAGCAAGAGCATAAGCCAATCCTGAGGTCTTCACATAAATACAGCAAGAAAAGGGTTCTTCCAAAGTTACTCAAGTTAAAACCTCTAACCTGATGGAATGATTAAAAGTAAGTCTTTTGCAAATTAGAAGATTAGAGCACTTTACGAAATTGGAGGATTGTGAGAGGTCACTATATACCGGGTACTAAGTTAGGCATTCTGCCATCGACATTATTCTCATTTCGGAGAGAAGAAACAGGGCTCTGAAGTCACACTGCACGAAATGAAGGTGACGAGCCAGCACCACAGTACCGCTTGCCTCTAAGCCCATGCTCAGCTTCAGGACAAGAAACCCTCGTGGGACAGAACTTGCCAGAAAGGCCAGTTGCAGAAGTGTTCCCAGCTACGGAAGCCCAGTGGGAACTAAGAAAGAGAATGGCCAGAGAACAAGGGCAGAAACAGAAAGAGACCTAAGAAACAGAACAGGCTCTAGTCAGTAGCTAAGGAGACAGGCTGTTTATCAGGGAAAAAGAGCATAGAGTTAAAAAAGGTGCCTGCACTTTGCCAGAAGAAGCCCTCAGTGGGCTGGGCAGTACTGTGAAGGGCAAGTGATCCTCCTCTCTATCCTGCCTCATGGTTCAAAAGGGGAGACGCCCGTGTATGCTCTTTGGGTTCCAAACCACCATTTACAAGGGCAGCCACAGAAGCCTGATCTTAATTTTTGTGTGCCTCACGGATTAAATCTGTATCATTCTGTTCTGACGCTCAAGTGCCAACGACGGGATGCGCTGAACGGGGGCAATCTCCCGTGTGACCCTCTGCCAACGGGCAGCAGTACCCACGGACCAGGATTCCCGGCACAGAACAGAAAGGAGAGAAGCGAAAACATGTGACAGAATGAAGGCCAAGACGTACTAGCCAACACTACCAATTTAGCATCTGAAGCTCTCCAGAAACATCTGGGCCTAAATCCAGAGGAGTTCACTGTGCTTCACGGGCAACTAGTTTGCTGTACTCCAATTACTTCCTTGATTCGCTTTACTAGAAGGTCCCCCTAATGAAAAGACGGGAAGGAAAGGGAGAGAAATGGAGGAGGAGGAAAGGAAGGGACAGGGGAGAGAGGTGAGCAGAAGAGGAGGGAGGAGGAAGCAGATTATCTGAGACTCTCAGTAGAGGTCGAGCAGCACCGAGGTGGCCCAAGGACCAGAGCGCCAGGCTTCCTTTCCTTCCGTCTCCCCCCCTCAAGGACAACTGCTGTTTGCACCCCAGTCTCCCCTCCAGTAACACAGAAATCACACTCGCGCCTTGGCAGCGCCAGCGGCCATGCTCCGAGCGGGCAGGCCCCCGAAAGCAGAGGCTTCGTCTCGGTCCAGAGGTGCCGCACGCAGAGCGTTACGAGACCGCGCACGCTCCCCACCGCACGCCTCCTCTGGCGCTGCCTCGCCGGCTGCACGGCCAGGAACGCCCATCCTCTCCTGAAGCTCTTCCACCTCTGGCCAGAGGCCTCAACAGGAGGACGACTGGTTTTGTCCACAACCGCGAACAGGGAGGCACGGCCGTGTGAGCGCTGTTTACAGCGAGGTAAGCGACGATGAGCGGCTCCTCCCGGTACCAGTGTGCACAAGTCAGGAAAGTGAAACCCCACCTCGAAGCAAGAAAACAAGCCGCGTACCTCATTTGTGGTGCACCAGACCTTCTTGTAAACCTCGGCCACAGGAAGATCCAAACTGATGATCTTATTGTTCACTAGAAGCTGGACAGAAGAGAAGAGGAGGCCGTTGTTCCAAATAATTACAAGGCGAGTGCGTTTCAAGAACAAAGGGCACTTCACGGCAGTGGTTCGTAACTCATCGGTTTTGCGTCCTGGATCTACAGACCCTCCCTCTCTAAAAAAACGGCACGTGTGTGCACAACACACAGAACGTGGGACGCAACTGCAGAAGCTACAAACACCCTTAACCCAAACCGTGGACTCCAGGTTAAAAACCCCTGCTGAGGATTCCCTTTCAGGTTTTGCCAGAAGAAGCAATTACTCCATCTTCCCCAACAAGCTTTTCGCCCCTCAGATGAGAAGGCCGGACCCTGGAGGCTGCCTGCCAGGAGGCATCAGACACAGGGCCAGAAATCTGCACAGGGGCCACCGTGCCAGTATTTAGGAGCTTAATGAACTTGGAATCCCTGGGAAATCTCTGCCAGAGCAACGGGAACGACAGAATCCTACTCGGTGACGAGCGATGGCCGCAAACCATTCGCTTCCCGCGTGCCAGACATCGGACAGAGCCCCGGACAGGTAATTAACCTTAACACCAGGTAAGGCAGGCAGGTGGGAATCACTGGCCCCATTTAGAGATGAGGAAGCCGGAGCAAGCTACCTGCCCAAGGCTAACCAGCTACTAAGTAGGGAGGAACCTGGATGTGACCCCAGCCCGTGCTCTGCACCAGGGCAGCAACGTCCTAAGCTCGTTACCTCCATCCCGCTGTCGTCCTCCAGGAGAGCCACCAAGTCACAGTCCTGGCAAATCTTGTTCTTTATATCCCTCATAAGTGGCCCAATGCCTGGCTCATTGCTGCTATATGGGTTCCCGGGCATCCTGCCCTGTAGGAAGTCTTCTTGTTGAGGGTCCTTCTCCAGGGTCACAAAGAATTCAGTGACTTCATTCTCCTCCTAAAGGACAGAGACAAGGACGCATCAGCAGGGATGGCATAAAGATACTCTAAGAGGGTCGGCAGAGGCACTTTCAGATTTAGAACATGCCACCTGGCTCCACGGACACTCTGGGGAAAGCTCATCCAGCCCCTTACACATTTTAAGACATAAGCCACAGGAAACACAGAGGTGATTCCAAACATACTTCAAAGAGCCTTCACTGTCAGCCATCTCCTCTGAAACTCAAGGGTGGAGGAGAGAAAGTCTACCAAAATAAGCACACAGGCAACATACGGAAGCTGTGTTATTGAAACAAGGGGAGGGGCTTCCTCGCCCTGCTCACCTCAAGTGACACTAACCAATCTGGAGCTGGATGACTCTGCCACTGAGAACCCCCGAGTCAAGAGGAGGGTCTATTACCTAACACTCAGGTGCGCCCACCCCAAAGACCTCTCACCGTTAACTGATGATACTGGTGGGGTCCCTGGACCACATCGCGCTCTCAGAGAGCTAGGCTAGGGAAACACACGCTCAGGTGTGTGTGCAAAAAAACATGGGCCCGAAAAGAGGGAAGAGAGCAAGCATTTCTTCTTGCTCTGGCTCAACATTGTTTCTTTCACAGCATACTGAACTGGTAAGCAACAGGATTTGGGCAATGGGAGGTCAGACCCGGTTCTTGAGAAGACTGATCCAGACCTTCAATCTAGGAAATAAGACCAAGGAAGGTCATCTGATTTCCCACCATCAGGAGCAGGAAAACCATGAGACTGCTTCTGTGTTGTCAGTGGAGCTTTCTAAAATATGGCTCAACTGCCCCCAGCTGGCGAGACTGCCCACGACCAAGAGGCTTAGCGGCGGGATGGCGGCACGGACACCCCGAGAGGCAGGGGAAGACGCCCTGCTTACGGGATAAATGATGCTGCAGAGCCTCTCAAAGATGAAGACGGGGGTCCGGTAGTCGTCCAGGTTGTAGCGCTTGGCTGTCTCAATGCACACAGCCATGAAAGCCTTGGTTTCTGATTCTGTACCTGCCAGAAATCAAAGTGGCCACGTCAGTTAGGAGACAGCTTCGCACGTAAAAACCACCATGAGACTTTCCGTGAAGTACAGTCACCAACAGGTTCCTTCTTCCTGGTACATTTTTAAACGCACTACGTGACAGCATCGATGCTACAAATGGAAACCTGAGGCGGACTGATTTCGAGGCTCAGACCGCGCTGCCTTTGAAAGTCCCAGCACCCAAGTCAACACAGCGCTTCCGGATCGGCTGTGTACACGTCTTGCTTCCTCTCAGAATTATAACCTCCTTAAGGAGAGGAACTATGCGTCATTCAACTAATGTCCTCTTGCCCAAAACAGGTACTCAACAACGTCAAATAGTAATCCTAACTGTATTCCAGGCAAATTCCAGGGAAGGTATAACTTTAAGCTTTGGTCTGAAAGATTAGGTGGATGGCCTTCTACAAGCCAGACAGACGACTTCAAGTCACAGGAAAAGGAAGAAATATGCGTCAAAAAGGGTCCAACTGGCAAGGTCACAAAGCATCTCAGCACGGCATGATGAAAATGCATCACAAGGAGGGCCTCTACATCTGGCAATATGGGGGACTCCACTCCCTGACCTACCCCCGCTTCTCACCACTTAAAGGTAATGTAAAATCCTGAAAACATTTTTCAGTGAACTGCCACACTAGCAAAGATGAATCAAAAACCAAAAACTAAGAGAAATCAGGAACCTAGGGAGGTTAGCAAAACTCTGAAGCTGGTGTCTGCCTTGAGCTTTGGCTTCCACAACCTGCCAGGATTTGGGAGCCAGACACAAAGGCCCAGGTCTGCCAAGGTGGACAATCTAGTGGGAACCCCTCCCCCACCCACACAAAAGTCTGGTGTCCCCAAAGAGCTACCTACACCCATTGTATAAGGGTCAACGAGAAGGAACTCTACCTTTCCCCTAGGCAAGTCACTGAAACAAAATTGTCTTCCCTTACAATCTGGCACTGAGTAGAGGGGGGGAGGATCTCCCTTGAGAGAACCTATAACAGGCTGCCCCTCAGAGGGGTTTGTGGCTCAAAATTCACACTACCGAAGAGGTCTGAAAAACCTGAAAAACTTGGTTTGGAGACAGCCCTATGATGCAGTGTCCCCAGATGCCTCACAGAAGCAGTTATAAATCCTCATTAGAGAAACCCGTATTTGACTTGGGTCCTAAAGAATTCCCACAGATTGGGGCGCCTGGGTGGCTCTGGCAGTTGGGCAGCCAACTCTTGACTTTGGCTCATGTCATGATCCCAGGGTCATGAGATCGAGCCCGTCAGGCTCCGTGCTAAGCATGGAGCCTACATGAGATTCTTTCTCTTTCTCTCTCTCTCTCTCTCTCTCTCTCTCTGCCCCTCCTCACTCGTACATGTGTGCATTCTCTCTCTAACAATAAAAAAAAAAAAAAAAAAGAATTCCCACAGAAAACCTCCAAAATGTGAGCTCACAGTAAAAAATCATGAAATACAAAAAGATTTAAGGCAAGAGCTCAGAGCTAAGATTTAAAGAGCTGGAATAACATAGAGCAGAATCAGATCAATACACTTCAAATCTTAGAATTAACAGACACAGAAACGTCTGCTATGTTTGAAAACTTTTAAAAAGGGGGGGGAGCGTGAGTAAAAAAGAAGAGATTATAAAATCTGTAAAGAAGCACAAGGACTCAACAAATAGATGAAAGAGCTAACTCAGCGAAGAAAAAACAAATGAACTAAATGAAAGAACCAAAGAGATCCTCCAGAATCAGCATAGAGAGATGGTGAGATGGACCCCATGACAGAGAGGCAGAGATGGATGAGAGACTGTGGGTTCCACAAGAAGGAGGGAGAGACTGTAGCAAAGTCAATGGAGGAAACGGTGGCTGAGAACGTGCCAGAACCAGCGAAAGACACCAATCTGAGAACACGTGACTTCCTTCTGTTCTGTGAACTTAATATAAAAAGTCCAAACGGACTGAGCCCAGCTCTGGAATTTTCCAGCTCCAAGCACCAGAACTTCTTCCCCTCTTTCCTTGAGCGTGGAGAGACGCTTGCCACCCCCTTCAGCAGGGACGGAGTCCCGGCTCCAGGCCACAGGCGGTGCTACCTGTGGTCATGTCCTCCAGCATCTCCAGCAGCATGTCCTGGGTCTCATCGATCAGCTTGGTCCTCTGCACCACCAGCTTTCGCAAGCACAGGTACCCATTCAGCACTGTGCCCACCAAGCGACTTTTGAAGTGTCTTTTGATGGACTCCACCTCGACAAAGGAGGAAAGAAGGCCTGTGGGGACAGGAAAAAAACTGCTGCAAGAGCTCTGAACGAGAACAGGAGCGAGAAGGTCCCTGTCTTCCAAAGGTAATGAGCGACTCCAAAGCAACTTCCAAGCACAGAGCTGGTGCTCAAGGAAGTGAACCGGTCCACAGTGAACAGGAGCTCAAATACGTAAAGCCACCAATGAAGAGAAAACTACGGAGCTGAAATATGCACTGAATCAACACAAGAGGGAAGAGAGTCAACCTCAGCACCCCAAGACCTAAGGGTCCGTCCCCACACTGTGCCCAGGGTGCCTAAAGGAAGGGCCTCTTGGCTGTCTCTACCTGTGAGACTTTTGAGGGCATAGCCCTGCTGCAGGTCAGTGCTCAGGGTGGCCTCCTCCAGGGCCAGCAGGCGGGCGATTTCCTACGAGGACCACAAGCACAGTTAGTGACGGCACCGCTGACGACATCGGCCCCCTCCACCTGCGGCGCCAGGAGCCAGCAACAGCAGCCAGGCGCTCCGCGGTCCCCCTTTTACTCCAACGACCCCTCGAGCTGCACTTCTGCCAAACTCCTAAGCAGCCGAGGGCAGATGCAGTGATGTTAAGGGGTGGCTTAAAGACAGAGAAGAGCCGAAATGCCCCCAACGGGTTGCTGTTCCTCATGCTACAGTCACAAAGATAATACTTTCGACAAATACTTCTTCTCAGCAAAAAAAGAATACCAGAAAGTTTACCCCAGTGGAGGGCCACGAAAGCCAAACGGGGGAAGGGCTCTCCTGGGCGGGGGGCAGGTACCTTGGTGATGAGGTTGCCCACGTAGGGGAGGACACCCCGTGCGGCCAGGTAGACTTTCCAGTGGGCTGAAGTGATGAGCTTCTGGTAGAGAGCCAAGTACTCGGCCGCACACTCGCCCGCTATGCTCAGCTCGTCCAGGTAGCTGGCCCGCGACAAGACAGGGCACCGTGAGGACTCGGCTCCGATGGCTCCAACAGCCCCCTCCGTTCCTCCCACCTTCGTGTCCTCTGCTGCCCTTCGCTCCCCCTTCCTTCCAGAGGCTGGGGGAGGCACCTGAGAAAACCCCAAACTTCCCACTTGGGAACTCCCCACGCTCGGGGACAGCTCAGCGCACACGACAGGGAATGTGAGGCGGGAAACTAGACCCATTGGGAACAACAAGCGGCAAAATAGAACAGAGCTTCTCCGGACAGCAACTGTGGTTTTGAATGACTCACAGAGAAGGCAAGTGTACCGCAGAGTTTAGTAGCCGATGGCGTGGGCTTTGGAATTACACGGCCTGGATTCAAATCCTGCCTTCGGCAGACACATTACTCAACCGCATCAATCCCAGGTTGCGGGGCAGGATCCAAGGAGCTCACACAGGGCTGAGCGTTTATATGCTCCTAAGACCTCAACTGACGTCGGTCGCTGCTGCTGCTGCTGCTCTATGACTACCCGCACCACCACCAGCAGCAGCACGACCACCCGGTTCTCTGGTTCTTTTCCGTTCCTGTGCCCCTCTCCGTAGCGGGCGATGGGTACAGAGCCTGGGTGTGCCTGCCGTCATCCTGACCTATAGATTCCCCCAGGAAGACGGGGAAGGCTGACCGCTCTCCCACGCCCCCCTCAAGTGGCACCTGGTGAGGAGGTCCAGGACCTGCTGCTTGCGGCTGGGAATGGTGGCGAGAGCTTCCACGATGGTGCAGGCTGCCTGGCGCGCGGCCTGTGTCGCCGGGGTGAAGAGCACCTGCAGGACACGGGAGAGAAGCCGTGGCTCAGGTGACCGACACAGTGAAGTGGCACCTTCTGGAAGTCCTCCGGATGCACCTCCGGGGAAAGGGGAGAGGCGAAAACCACACTCAAGGCCAGATGCTGCTGTGGCAGACTGGGAAAGAGGCTGCTCAGCAGCCCCCTTCTTCACGGAAGCTTCTCCATCAAGTAACCCGGACAGCACATCTAAAATCACTGAACTGGAGGGGCGCCTGGGTGGCTCAGCCGGTTGAGTGTCTGACTTCGGCCCGGGTCACGACCTTGTTTGTGGGTTCAAGCGCCGTGTCAGGCTCTGTGCTGACAGCTCAGGGCCTGGAGCCTGCTTTGGATTCTGTGTCTCCCTCTCTCTCTCTCTGTCCCTCCCTTGCTCATGCTCTCTCCCTGTCTTTCAATAATAAATAAACGTTAAAAATTTTTTTTTAAGTAAATAAAATAAAACCACTGAACTAGGAAGTAGGCAAGCAAGTCTTTTCCTCAGCACAGATTTCTATAACCCTGCAACTCTATTTTGGAGGTACCTATATGCTCAATACTTACATTTGACCAAGTATTTCTTACTTTATACGTTAACAGACAAACGGATGCCTTTAATTACTTTAATCCTTTATGATGCTAGCTAGAACGAACAGGGAGAGGGCAGCAGGAGGTATAGACAACGGAAGGAGAAAAAGGGAGGGGTAGCACTGAGGCTTAGTTCCCATGAGTGGCCAGGAGGAGTAACAAGCACAGCAGCTTGATGAGAGGCACAGAAAAGTCCTCTCTCAACCAGTCTACCACACTGGTGGCTGCAACCCAGGACCTCCCCCTGCTTCCCGCCTGAAAGGAGGCAAGAGAGCAGAGCAGACGTGGGTGGGTGGGGGGGGGGGGAGCAGAGAGGCGCTGCTTGGCATCTGGGGCAAGGGGAGTGGGAGGAGGGCCCGGAGGCGGTCACTCACTTGCCGCAGCCAGTTGTTGTGGCCCAGCTTGAGATCCAAGGGCGGGGTCCTCTTCCCCCGACGACTCAGGAACTGCTTCCACCTCCACACGTACTTCTCGGTCAAATAGAGGTGGCGGAGCTCCGACTTGCTGGGGGACTTCCCGTTGCCATCTGTCCCTGGCAGGCAGGGGGGTGGAGCGAGGGGTAAGGGAAAGGAAGTAACAGAAAAAGGGGGACCGTAGGGCTGCCGGGACAGGGGTCGGAGGGACTGGCTTCCCCAGGCACGAAGACACAGACACACCTCTGATAGGAAGACACTTCTTCCAGGCTTCATAGGACGCTTTGGGGTCTCTCTTGAGCCACAGTTGAGCCTGGGCATGGATCTCATTGCAGTACGGCTTAACCGTGGTGAGGGCCTCAACAGGGACATCCTGCAGGGGGAAAGCGGAACAAGGCGGGAGCGTGAAAACACACCTGAGCCACGGCTCCAATGTGATGGCTCCGATATGATGGCACCGATGCCCCAGGGGGACATACGCGAGGCAAGGTCAGAAGGGTCAACGGTCGTATCATTTCCGCCCAAGTGTATGTTCCTTCAAAGCCATATGACACAACTTAGCAGCGGCGTCTCCACACTGAGCTTAAGGTCGCCGTTCTGACTGTGCAGGACTAAGAGGTAGCGGGCTACCTACAGACAGTCCTACAGCCACACCCTCCAATTCCTACCCCAAGGCTGATCCAGCTCCCCAAACATCACTCTTTAAGGAGCCACTGTGCAGTCTCCAGAATTTTGGGAGCCATTACCAAGCAGAACTAGCCTGCACAGCCAAGAGCCCCACACACACTCTAAACCAGATGTTCTCAAGCTTTTTGGCCTCAGGACTCCTTCACACTCTTAAAAAATTATTGAGGACCCGAAACTGTTTTGCATGTATGATTCTATCTATTGATATTTACAACATTAAAAGTTAAGCATGAGAGGGGCGCCTGGGTGGCTCAGTCGGTGGGGCGTCTGACTTCGGTTCAGGTCCTGATCTCGCGGTCCGTGAGTTCGAGCCCCACATCGGGCTCTGTGCTGACAGCTCAGAGCCTGGAGCCTGCTTCAGATTCTGTGTCACCCCCCTCTCTCTGCCCCTCCCCTACTCCCTCCCTCTCTCTCTCTCTCTCAAAATTAAATAAACATTACCAAAAAAATTTTTTAATAAAAAATTTTAAAAATTAAAAAAAAGAATTTTAAAGTTAAGCATGAGAAATTCTTAAAATACTAACTACTTTCATTTAAAAACAAGAATGAGGGGCGCCTGGGTGGCTCAGTTGGTTAAGCGTCCAACTTCGGCTCAGGTCATGATCTCGCGGTCTGTGGGTTCGAGCCCCGCGTCGGGCTCTGTGCTGACAGCACAGAGCCTGGAGCCTGTTTCAGATTCTATGCCTCCCTCTTGCTCTGACCCTCCTCTGTTCATGCTCTCTCTCTGTCTCAAAAATAAATAAATGTTAAAAAAAAAATTTTTTTTAATAAAAAAATAAATAAAAACAAGAATGAATCCATTACCTATCTACCTAAATGATGTTTTTTGTATTTCCAGAATGAAAATAACCTGAAGGAGCAGCACTGCTTCGTTTCTGAAAATTTGCTTAACGACCGATTTAATACAACAGCTGGACTCTCAGAGCTGCTTCTGTGTTCAAACTGTTGGCGTATGTTGTTGGGGTTGCAGTACGAGAAAAGCACCCAGCTGCACAAAGATACGTAGCTGGAAAAAAGAGTATTTTTACAGCCTTTTCACGTAATTGCGGGTTTCTTTCTTGGATCTCACTTTCAATAAATGACACATTGTTTTTTTTTAATATTTATTTTTTGGGGGAGTGCAATAAGTGATAGGTTCTTAAAGACTGGCTGTTATGTGGAATCTGAAATCGACTGATAAACTTTTCATATTCCACCACACTAACCCTCATCTTTACTAAACCCCGTGTGATTCTGTAGCACATGTTGGTCATCTGGAAAATACTGGCTCTCTGAGTTATGTCAGTTCCTCTGGAGTGATGGGTTCACTTCCTTCATTTTTCAAGGAAATGTCTGCTGGGGCACCTGGGTGGCTCAGTCAGTTGAGCGTCCGACTTCAGCTCAGATCATGAACTCACAGTTGGTGAGTTCGAGCCCCACATCAGGCTCTGTGCTGACAGCTCAGAGCCTGGAGCCTGCTTCAGATTCTGTGTCTCCCTCTCTCTACCCCTTCCCCATTCATGCTCTGTCTCTCAAAAATAAGCAAACATTAAAAAAAGGAAGGAAGGAAGGAAGGAAGGAAGGAAGGAAGGAAGGAAGGAAGGAAGGAAGTTGAAAATGTCTGCTAACACCCAATTCTGAATAAGCACACCTGGCCCGTCGCACACCCCTCCAAGCACACACAGGGCCCCACAAGAGGCAGCGGCTCACATGCACGCACCTGCCCCCGACAGCAAGCACGGCGGCAATGGGGCGTGTGCAGCAGGAGCACTTCCGGCGCGCTTCCACACGGTCACACCGAGTATCAAGAACACAAGTACCCAAGAAGGGAGATGTACTGACATTAACATGCACCATTTCATCGAGGACGCCCATGAGTGAGCACGCACTACCTTTCCCGCTGAGGCCCCGGTGGCCTCGCCACCAGGGACTGTGCACCACCAGCCCCGAGGTGCACAGACCACAAGGGGCAAGCAGGGCCGGAGGAGAGTTATGAAACAAATGTTGGCCTCACAGGGTCCCCGATGGTCCAGGGAACGCTCAGGCACCGGGAGCCTAGTTTTGAGAACTGCTTTCTCTAGGCTGAAACTAAGCACGGCGCAAACATCGACAATGGGCTCCTGCACTTAGAGAATAAACAACTCTGGAAATTTTTTGCCTCACTCTGGGAAAAATGATGGTCATGTGGGGATGACGTTCCTCTTTAATCAAGTACTGATTTTACTGGCTGACAATGAGCTCTGAGGGGAAATAAACCTTCGTCAAAGGGAAGGAAGATGGGTACCTCAGTCCTGCCTTTTCCGAGGACTGCCTAGGAAGACTGGGTCGAGGAAAATTTACTAAACTGTTCAATATCCAGCTTCCACCCTAGTGCTTACCACTCAGAAAGCAATCTTCCTGCAGTAATGAAGACTCTTCCCACGAAGCGCCCCACCAGGACGGAGCAGGAATCCAATGGCCCAAGGACCACAGAGAGACAGCCTCAGGCATGGCTGAGAGGAAGAACCGTGGCCCGTGTCTTCCACAAGTTGGTCCAAGCAGATCAATCTGGGGCTCAGCTATGGTTATGTTATCTTAGAACAAAAACTTGGCTTTCCTCATTCGCTTAATGATTTACTGAATGGCTAGCGTATGTTAAGTAGCATGCTCTGCATTGGACATAAAAAATACTACAAAACGGACATCCCTGGATTTGAGGTGCTCACAGCCAGCGCAGCAGAGAGCTGGATCTTCTAAGAGGCAGCTAACAAAGAAGGGGGCATCCTACACAGAGAAGATGACAGACAGCCGCAGCTAACATTTACTAAGGGACTAACACAAGCCGGTGTTCCGAGCACATAATCTGTGTTAAGTGACTGATGCCTCCCAACAGTTCAATGTGTTGTATTCCCATTGCAGAGATGGGCAAACCAAGGAGCTGGAGTTAACAACTTGCCCAAAGTCACAAGGCTAGTAAAGAGAAGAGCTGGGATCGGAAATCAAGAAGTCTGCTTCAGAGCCTAGGATTTTCGCCCCTGCACAATACTGCATGCACAAAGGCACAGGGGTGGAAAAGAACACGTGCCTTCTGGGAGCTGTGACTCATCTGATATGACTGGAGAAAGAGCCAGACCTCTAGTAAACCAGCTCGTTCCACGCGTCTGCATTTTCATGTTTATGTGACTCTCGACTTCCCTCTGAGAAACATTCCTTCTCAAAACTCCCAACTCCTGTCTGCTTAACTGAGGCAGAGGAAGCGCTGGTGCCCCGCCAGGGCAGGAAGGGGCTGCCGCCCTCCCTCCCCTCCTGGCCTCCCCGCCCGGTACCTTGTTCTTCTTGCTGGTAGGAGCAGGTGGTTTAATCAGCTTCTGCAAGATCCGCAGACACATGAGGGTAATGTTCTCCACAACCACGGGGGTCTTGATGTTCACCGCCATGAGGAAGAGGCTGAGAGCTGGGGGTAGGAGGGACAGGCTGAGCCGCGGTCACCGAGCACCAAGCCCCGGCTCCAGCAGGGCTGCCCGGGGCAGCCCCTGTCCCACCCCGTCTGTGGCCAGGATGGAGCCCAAAGCCCCACCCCCAAAGAGCCCCGAAGCAGACGGGCCCCCAGCTCACCACAGCGCAGCCGCAGCTCCCAGCAGCCGTCCTCCTTCGAGATGGAGTCTGTCAGCAACAGCATCTCATACTGCAGGCTGCTTGCCTAGAAGGCCAACGGGAGGAGACATGGGTAGAGGAGGGTCTGCAGGAGGGAGCCAGGACTGGGGCTTACGTCCAAACTCTGATCAGGGGACCCGCAACTAAAATGTCTGGTACCCGGTGGCGCCACGAGAGAGACAAAGGAGAGCTGGAGACCCCTGCTCCCCCTCTGGCCAACCACCCATTTCTCTTCTCCCTCTGAGGCTGGCTCTGACCTGGGACAGTCACCCCACAGAGACCGGTGGAAAGGAAAGCAAAGGAGCACAGAAGAACAGAGAGAGAGAGGTCAGAGGAGCGGCCGTCCTGCTCACCAGATCAGGATTGGCCCAGTGGCCCTTCAGGGCAGTGGAGACTTTGCCGATGATCAAGTCATTCATTTGCTGGGTGGCTTCTGGATTGTCTCTGAGGAAGCAAAGGCATGGGAGTCCTGTTACCCACCACTGGCCGTGTCCACCTCCCCACCTGAGGAGCTCAGAGAAAAGGCAATCGATGCCCACGGGCCTAAGAGATCAGCCCCATGAGGATCCCCGGGTCTGTAACAAAGAGCCCATCACAGCCGCCTGCCCCGCAGGGGTGACTGAGGGGAGCTTAGCACCAGCACCGAGATCTCCTCCGCGTCCACAGCCCAGGCTGCTGAGTCCCCAGGCTCCAGATCCAGGGGCTTCCTGCCAGGATGGGTCACAACACTTTCCTCGTTTTCTCCACGCACCTCTACTTCAGCTCCCACGAGGCACCCATGGTTCCCACCTACGCCCCACTGTAATGATGTCGACATTAGTCCTAACAACGTAAATTGTACCAGGTCCCTTTCTTGCTTCCTACCCCACTTTCAACAGAACTCAAAGCCCTTACGATAGCCTAGAAGACCCCCCGGGATCTGGCCCCCAGCCACCTCTGGTTCTCCTTCCCCTGCGGCCTCCTTTACTCCACCTGCAGGACCCCTGGCACACCCCGCCGCAGCAGAGACATCTGCGTGGCTCGTCCCCTTACTCCACACGCGTCTCCTCAATCATCACCCCTCAACAGACCTACCCTAGCCACCTTCTTCCACGCGGCAATTCCTGCCACAGTCGGGGCGCCACTGCGGCTTTACCTCCCCTCACAACTGGAATCTCCTGATGCTATACTGTACAAGTATGCTTCTGCAGTTCCCCCGCCTAGACTGAGGGCTACGTGAGGGCAACATTTCCCACTGCACACCCAGAGTCCCAAACAGTGCCTGGCATTCAAAGACAAAGTACACCTGCTAAGCGGGTGAATAAATGAAACAGCAAGAAATGGCTATCCATCACCTAACACGTTCCGGAACCCATGCCACACACTCCGTAGATAAACCACATGCAGCTCTGGTAACTCTTGTCGTCACAAGGTAGGCACTCAACAAACAGGAGTCACCGCCCACGTGAATTATTTCATTCCGTCCTCGCCACAAGCCTTCAAGATATTTACTCATCAGCATTTTTCAGACAAGGAAAACCTTGGCTCAAAGACGTTAGGTAAGCTGTCCGAGGCACAGAGCATCAGACGCCGCATAATAAGCTCTCGTCACCAGGCTCCACTGCTCCACTGGCCTCCTCCATGGGAGTCTGGAGTCCAAATGCCCAGGCTCCCTTCTCCTCCCTCACCAGAACTCGGACACTCGTTTCCCCAGGGAACCTCACTGGAACCGACAACGTACAAGCCAAATATTCTATTTACAAGCTAACCTGGTCTCAAATGCTCGCAGAATTCGCTCACCAAGACCCTGGGCATCTCCCCCTCTTCCTCCCTCACAAGTTAGCCAGCCTGTCCAGCAGCAACAAGCACCACACTTTGCACCCCTAAGCTCCCAGCTTCGCTACTACCAGCGGCCACCAACACCCCTCCCCCCCACCACGTTAGGAGTTACCGGGCCCACGATCACGCTGCAGGTTCTGACCGAGTTAGCAGGCACATGAGCTGGCGGACCTCCTCCCGCATGGCCGCAGAGCCTCGGCGAAGATTGTAATCAAAGAGCTCCCGGATAAGGCCCTGGGAGACGAGGATGTGCCTCAGGGCCGGATTGGTGGCCAGGGCCCGGAGCAGCGTGATACAATGTTCTGTGACGGCCGAGGCGCAGCCGTAGCACTTGGTGGAGGATGTGTGGCCACAGCCCAGGACGGATAAGGCGCGGTACTGGCTGGCCGTGAAGGTGGGCTGCACGGAGGTTCGGGACGATTTGGTGGCTGCTTCCCTCTGCTGCAGGTCATATTCCAACAACTCTTTGCGTGAAGCAAAGACTTTCTAAGAGAAAAAAAGATGAAAAAGAAATAAAACAGCAATAAATAAGGAAGAAGAGAAAGTTAACTAGGAATTAGTTTTGGTTTGAAAAAACATTTCACATGCATTATCCAATTTAACCTTTCTGATGACCCTACCGATTAGATACTTTATCCTCATTTTACAGAGAAGAAAGCTGAAGCTTAGGAGGGTTAGCTTGTCCAAGGCAAGTGGCAGAGTCAGAACTCAGCCCCTGAACACGGCACAGGTCCTTAACTCCCACATAACGCTGTCTCATAAAGAACAAACACGAAGATCAGAGATGTCGGCCCATATAGCAGAGACAGCTGTGGATGGGCCAGGAACCGGCTTGTCTGCGTGCGGCCAGCCTCCCATTCCATGGACATTAGGTTGGTAACATTCCATCATTTGCACGGCCCACCCTGGCTGACTGGAGTCGGTGAGCCCTGCCCTACCAGCCTGCACACGTGGCCTTTCAGAAAAGGGGGGAACAGAACCTTGACAGCTGGTTTTTTAAAACTAGCAACCCCTCTACTAAAAGATGGGTTCTAAATGGGCCAAGGAAAGCACATCTAATAATGTCACTCTCAATCTTCTGGAACAAACTCAGGTCTCTGCCAAGCACCAGAAACTACAACGGGAGAGAAGCTGAATGGTGCGGCCACTCGGGACCCTGCCTTTTCAGATCGGGCAAGGGCAATCCAAGACTCAAAGTGCCGGAGGGGGACAGCAGGACTGCTCTGAAAACCTCACTGGTAATGCTCCACGGAACACTCCAGAGGGGCTCCCGCTTCTCTACCTGGATGATTTTGGAGAGCTCGTCGAAAGAGTTCTTGCAGTCGCCACAGTACTCCTGGGCCAGCTGCAGGATGTACCGATTGACACTGGCGGAGGTAGAACTGATGCCCCCGGCCGTCCCCGAGTCATCCTGCAACCCAAGAGGCAAGTGGTCAGTCTTCTGCTTCTGCCCCGGAGCCCTCTCCAAATGCCCCTCTAGCTCGGGGTTACCTGCGGCTTCTCGGGGGCCGCCTCGTTCACTTTGCAGAGCAGGTTCTCCAGCTGTGGCCGATGTCCCATCAGCTGGTGATAGACTCGGTCGGCTTTGTCCAGAAGCGTATTGATGTTGGAAACAGCCTAGCAGGAAAAGACAGGGGCGGGCGTGAAGGCTTTTCCTTGACTAATCCCAATTGCTAACCGTTTTCTGAAACATTTCCTACAGGTCGGGTGCTTTTTCATGCACTCGTTCTCTCTATTCCTCCTAACGATCCGGAACCAGCCCCTGGACGCACTGCCACTGAGACCAGGCCAACAGCTGCAGTATGAAGGCGTCTGTGGAACAAACGCAAGGCACTCGTCCGACTTCTTTCTGCTTTTCCAAATCTGAAGCTGCTTGTCTGCTGGGACACTCTAGTTCACTACCAACCAACACTTCCCAGGAGTCACACGTCAACCACGTGTTCCAACGAACCGCACGCCTCTATCTGCTGCCACCCTAAAGCCGGGCCCCGCAGACAGTGCCTGAGCGGAGGAAGATTGACGCCAGAAGGAAAAGCCCGCCGTCCTCCGCCAGCCCTGCTGCCCAAAGCTCAGAGCAAAGCCACTGCCTTGAGTCGAGGGCGGATGCAGCCTCACCTTCTTCCGGTCTTCTTCATTCTCGATGGGATCTACCGCACAGCAGGGCTTGGCATAGAGCATGAAGTCGAAGCGAGCGTATTTGCAGAAACCACAGGCATTGCAGAGGAAGGGATCCTTTTCGTCGTAGTTGATGGACCTGAAGAACCAAGGCGTTCGGGTCAGGGGGCAGGAGAGGTTCAGTGGCAGGGGGTGGGGGGGCGACCGTGAGATGGACGGCGCCACCCGCGTACCCTGGAACCGTGCAGGGATGACGACAGCTGAGGGTGACTTACACAACCAGGTGACAAGAAAGGAAGACCTGCAACCAGACCCAGGGACCCCCGCTCCCCGCCTACCACAGGACAGGCGCGCGCACACCTACACGCGCACCGCTCTTCCATCCCTGGACTCCACACGCCCACAGTCCCCTAATGATCATGAGGGCACCAGACACTGGAACCCTGCCCACACTGAGGCTCTTACAGGGAAATATAAGGAACGTACACGGCCCTGGCCCGGCAACACTCCCTCACCTGCATTTGTGACACTGGTAGACGTTCTCTCCACAGTTGCCGCAGACCCCCGGGTTGGCAGGGACCGAGGCGCTGCAGCGCGGGCACTGCAGGGTCTCTGTGGAGGCCTGGTAGTTTTCATAGAAGTCCGCAAACTCGATCATCAGGTTGGAGGCCACGATGGGCAAGGGCAGATCGATCTTCACCTCTGTCTGCCCGGGGGTCAGTTGAACCTTCTTGGCTTTGTGCCAGCGAGCCGGCCTACGAGAGACGGTGTCAGACAGAGGGGCAGGGGGCCTGAGAGCCGCCTGTTTACCCCTCAGAGATGGTCTGAGGAGACAAAGAGTAAGGCTGTCCCCATGTATTCTTCTAAGGCAGTGGTCACTCTAAGAAAAGGTGATCTGGAGAATAATAGCAACCAAATATAAAGAAAATCTTCCCACTGCTCTTTATAAAAAAGGATGTTAACACTCAGGTGCTTTAAGATGTTACACAGAATGACTTTTCAGATCCTAGAAAAACAACGAAGCACGCACCAGAGAGAGAGACTACTCTAAAATTACGCCACACTAAAGCCTAAGATCCCAAGAGGTACCATGAACTATGTGCCATGTGCCAAGCAGAGGGGAAAAAAAAAAAAAAAAAAGGCATGTAGTAATTTAGGGTAATCACATTAACTACAGGTAACATTTATTAAGCACTTCCTACGTGCTAGGCTCCATTCTCGGCAGTCTACATACACTAAACCAAACTACGCAACTGGTCCCACACCAGAAAGACAGACAGTAGAGCTGGGGTGTGAGCCCACGGTCTCATCGCGGGTTCTGAGCGCTTCACCGGCAGCTGCACGGACTCTACGCAACAGGAAATGAAACCCACCTCCTCCAGAAGGGGAGCGGGCCATCCGCATTAGCAGCTTTCACTTGCACGTGACCAATGTGAACTGCTCTCCAAAGGAAGAAAACTTCCTGTCGGCCAAGCTCCCCGTGGCCGTTTGCTGATGTGGTCCAGCCTAGCTTTGTTCTGCCCCTTAGAATAATACCAATACTTCCATTCCGTGCAGAACAGCCCTGCAAGTCTTCCTACTTAAGCAGCACCTCCCCATGTCCTCTGCCCAACAGCCACGCCAGAGATTTCAACAGATCTGTCTCTGTGGGTCAACACTGTAACCCACACCGGTGCCTTCTTTGGCCCACATATGACGTGCCCCGATTCAGACACCAGGACACATGAGCTAGAAAGACCAAACATAGGCAGATACAAAAGGAAGGTGTGGGGCGCCTGGGTGGCTCAGTCAGTTGAGCGTCCGACTTCGGCTCAGGTTATGATCTCACGGTTCGTGACTTTCAGCCCCGCGTCGGGCTCTGTGCTGACAGCTCAGGGCCTGGAGCCTGCTTCAGATTCTGTGTCTCCCGCTCTCTGCTCCCTCCCTGCTCACACTCTGTCTCTCTCTCACAGATAAATAAAGATTTAGAAAAAAAAAAAAAAAAAAGGAAGGTGCAACATATCAATATCAGGCCTGCGTACTAGAGAAACTTCTTAAGGAATACTGCCTCTCTGTGAGCAAGCAAACATCATCTTAATCCAAGAAACGACAAGTATTTCCCAGTATGGGTTTTAACCCCAGAACTGCCCTGATTAACACAGGTAGAAGCCTGCAGTCCCCTCACTCAGCTTGCTCTCTCAGAGGGCAGACTGCTCAATTGCTCCCTCAGACCCCAAGGGCTCCACCGGACGGGCCAAAGAACCTTTGTCGACATTAGGAAACGGTGTTTCAATTTGTCCCCAGCCCTGACTGAAGTGGAAAGAGAACATACCAGGCCTCTAGGGGATGTGCTGCTTCACCCTATTCCAGCAATCAAAAGCAACAGCTGGTGTTAAGCCTTACACGGCCCCTCCCCAAGACTGAAGAGCCCGTACTTGTTCTTCAACTCCACGATGGCCTGCACAGTCCGGTTGTTGTAATACAGGTTGACAGTCCGCACCATCTTTGTTCGTTTCAGATCCCCGATTTTCACCGTCACTTTGCTGATGGTGTGGCTGCCGATGAGCTTCACGACCTGCTGGGTGGTGGTGTACCGCGTGTCCACTTTGATGGAAGACAGCTTGATATACTAAACACAGGAGGACACAAAACAGTGTATCGGTTCAAGGCCACCGGCTCATCCTGCCTTCTTCAAAACTGATCACTGTAACCCACTCTTCGACCACGGATGACACTTCTATCTGAGGTGGTAAGCGTGGCAGGTAAGCATTCATACCACTGGTGACCAACCGTCGGGAGAGGAACACCTATGTGGCAACAATCAATCTCTGAACGAGAAACCCACTGGCCCTGCAAGCCTCACCACTGCCCACGTTAAAGACGGCACTTACACAAAACGGCACCTCTGGATTATTACACACCAGGCAGGGATCGCTCTCCAGGTAATAGCCATCAAATTCCACTAAGCCAGACAAGGTGCTAAGGAAGAAACCAGTCTCAGCATAAGGAAATTTTCATTTTAGAAAGCACCGAGCTTCACAAAGAAGCCATGAACGCGCCACGGCGACATTCCCTAAGGCGAGCCCCACCCTAGTAAGAACACAGGGAAATGCAAGAAATCCCAACAGGACTTAGACGTCACAGGAAGGACATGTCAACCAATCAGCCCTAGATGTTTCCTACTTCTGAGCCATCCTGAGGTCAGAGGAATCCTAAAAAGCTACATCAATATTTGACTCAAAGCAGAGTCACAATTAAATTGACCAAAAATCATTGAGTTGTATACTTTAAAATAGGTGAATTTCGTGGTATAGAAAGTATACCTCAATGAAGTTTAGAAGAAAAGAGAACAGTCGTTATTAAACCAGGGAAATAATAGCTGCTAGTTTAACTGATACTCTTTCAAAAGTTGTTTTAACCTAGCCATTTTCTGTACACTCATCTGATTTAGACTCAGACCCTCGAAGTAGGAAACATTCTCAAATTACTGCTTCCCAAAATCTAATCGAGCAGTTACATTTTGAGTGCCCTGGGTGTGCAAGGCTCCAGCTACGAGGAGGGATTCGAAGACCAACTAGACAGAGGCGTACTGATTCTTATGTAGGAGCTAACCAATGTGGAGACGGCAACTGGGCCTGATTGACGGAGCTTCAGTTAGGGAGAAGGCAGAACGGGCCCACCTGTAAATGTTGGAGTTGGGGTGGTTGGTAAGAATATGGTTTTGAGTCCGCAGAATCTCCACAGCCTTCTGGGAATATTCCTTTAACTGAAACAGAAGTTAATAAAAGACCAGAGTTAAAGGCCAAGGGAAAGTCTTCCTGGAAAAGACTTCTGTCTCCTGCTATCTAGTTGATACCGCCCAAGAAATACCAGGCTTTTCAGCCCCAGTGCAGAATCACACAAGGCTGGGCCTAATTCCTAGTCATTTAAAGGATTCTATCTTCTCTACAAGTTTCCACAGACTTAGGGACAGTCACCTTTTCAGACCCTATGGACAAAGACTGTTTTTATTCCCATGGAGAAGTCACAAAATGATTATCCGACTGCAGAGACACTTTTAGGGATGCCATCAGGGCAGCCAGGAAAACGAGGGGGATACCTTCTTTCCTAAAACAACTTTAAATAGGTTGCATTTTCCTCCCCACCTGATCTCCTTCTGCTGGCTAAGCCAAATTCAGCCTGTGCTTATTTGCTAGTATATGTTATCTTGTGGCATACGTGTTGGGAGTGCTTAACATAGATCTAAAGAGATTTTACAGGTGTGCCCCCCATGTGGGACGGTCAGAATGTTAACTCAAGGGAAAAAAGGTCAAACATGGCTAGATAGCCCCCTGACTATACATCAATTGTTACCTTCTTCTCCGTTTGTGGGGTTTTCAAGGAGAAATACCCTAGCAGGTCCACAAACTGGGCAGCCTTACGACCATAGGCTGGCAGTTCTGGCCATATGGACCACATCAGATCTAGCAGGAGCTCCTGTTGCGATTTGCTGGAGTTTCTGTAGATAAAGGACAGTTCGTATTACCAAGCAGCAGAAAACCCTGGAGTTCCTTTTATTTATCAACAATGCCCCGTTGCTGTTTCTGTAGCTGTATCTCCCTCCCCACAAGCAGGGGTTAAGTTCAAGCCATTCTGCTGTTCTTCTGACAGCAGATCCTAACAGGTGCATCTTCAGAAGGTGGCCTGAAGAGTCAAGCCTGGTCACTTTACAAACTCCAAAATACAGCCTTCTCAGAAAAAAACGCAAGCATCTCTTGCTTACGACATCAGTTTAATGGCTAAGAACGGCTAACCTCATGAAGACACCTGTAACAGTCAAGAGGATCCAGACCGATATAAATACCGAGACTGAAACCGTGAGCATGTAACGTGAAGCCAAGACAGAACCACATCGTCCACTCGGGTGCTGGACCCATGCAGACCCCGCCAAAACCTAGCCCCAGACCCCACCTGTAGATATGCAGCGTCAGACAGTGCGCCTGCCAGCGCACTGAGGAAGAATTGGACTCTAACAGGAAGCAACGCAGGAACTGAACCAAGGTCTCCTTATCTGCGAATTTGTTCAGCTGGTTTACCAGAGCCGTGCACAGCTGGTCCTCCTGGCTGCCTGAGCTCTCACCTGCAAGATCAGGGCGGGACTGAGGACTGGAGACCAGGAAACATGGTCTAGGGTCCTACAGCCAGTGACACCAGATGGAGAGGGAGGGGATTCTGTCCATGTCTAAGAGTTTCAACTAAATGGTTTTAATTTGAGAACAACTTTCAGTTGTTTACTGGAGAACCAGAAGGCCAGCCCCAAATGAGACAGACGTGCAATAACGCCACCAAAAAGGCACAGGAAAAAGGGCCGACGCAAGCCTGGCACCGAACAAACACGGCTACATCAGAGATCCGTTGCCTAAAACATCTACCTGTATCATTAATTGGGAGAACGTAAACCACCTCCCCTGCTCTGCTGATCACCGGTCTCAGGCCTCCGAGAACCATGAAAAGCAGTGAAAACAGAAAGGCTTCTGCCTTTTCGATGGTAGGGAGTCCACTAAAACAGCTTCCATTTGTGGGGCATTTAACAGTTCACGAGGTGCATTTACGAGCATCATTTAACACTGACAACCTCCTCACACAGCAAGTGTGATTTATTATTTCACGGAAAAACAAACTTGGCTTACTAAAAACGTTCAGTGCCCTTTGGCCTTTCCTTGGTACGGAAGTCACAAGCTTAAGGTGTAAAGGAAAATAAAACCAAAACTAGACACTAGAGGTCATCTGAGTTTTAGGTCCCTAGCGCATCCGGGTGAAAGCCCTTCCTGAAAGGAGCATCAACAGTGTGCTCCAAGAGGAAGCAGAACACATCACCCTGGTCACAAACGCTTACCCTCTTTCTCCTTTTCCTTTTCTTCTTTCTTGCTCTTCTTCGTGGACGACTTGGACTGTGTCGTGGCTTGTCCAGAACTGGCAGCCACAGGCGCCGAGGAGGAGGAGGCAGTGGAGGAGCCCGCGGAGGCCGCCAGAGCGGCGAGGACTTTGCTGCCGCACAGGGCGCAGGACAGCAGCTGCAGCAGCACCGGCGACACCCCCTCGTCCACCAAGAAGCTGACTTGGAGGAGGAAGTACAGGACGGCTGTGGGCAGAGGAGACTGGGGCTCGGTTCTGAGACAATTACCGCGGACTTCCCCATCACGGGAGCCGTGTCTGCACCCAGCCAGGACCGGCCCCGTTCCCACCAGCTTGCTTTCCGAGGCTGCTCTGCCAGATGCCGCCCAGAACTCGTGCCCGCTGCAGAAATACCTCACAAATGTCCAAACAGCTACCTCGAGATCGACTCTCAGCCCCCACTTCTTCGAAGAAGACGACTCTCTAGACCCCACCGCCTCCTCTTTAGTTTTAGCTCTACAATCTGGAGGTCAGCTACTCCTACTCTGTGCCTCCAGAGCACCCCAAATTTTGTCTCTGACCCCGACCGCTCCTAAGTTTTGACTTTTCTTCTCAGCTAGGCAGAGTTCTAGCTACGTGTCTCGCTCACGGTTTCGTCTCCGGCATCCAGGCCAGTGCTTGGCACACAGTGGGCCTCACTACCTAGTTCTCAAAGGGACGACGGAGTAACAGCAGCCCGAAGGAGCTGCACTGCTTACAGTCGTCTTTGATGCAGAACTTCTGCCAGTTGACGGTGCGCTGGGCAGCAATTTCCGCACAAGCTTTCAGGTGCTCCATCTGAAATGGAAACCAATCCGCGGAGGTGAGCAGCCCGCCGGGCAGCCCGCACTTGAGGGGTCACCGCCCTGACTCCAGACTGCATACTGAGCACAGCCCCCTGTGCCCCGGGTTCCCCAAGTGCACACGCCGCAGCTCTCGCGGAGCCTCCTCCGTGCCACACCCTCCACACAGACACCCTTTGTTTACAGGGACCCCGCAGGCCGCTCAGTAACACAGCAGGAGAGAGAGACACCGTGACGGTAAACTACGACCCAGGTTACTTTGCCCTTTCTTTCCCGCACTCCCACCTTTTCTTTTGCTAAAAGCACCCCAGGAAGGACCCTAGCTCAGAAATACAGAACACCGAAGACGTCCTCTTCTAGGTGCTCCTATGCGATTATTCAATTTGCTCCCCAAAGTCCAAAGCGCTTTCAGACAGTAACACATCGCGTCTTTAGTGACGAAGGACAGAACTCAGAGGTGTGCAGATTTCTGGTGGAGCCAGCGACGCTGGTCATGACTGGTCACGCCACGACTCGTGACATCAGGCGGGAGTGGGAACGGTGGTGGGGAAATCTCAGACCCTGACGCCAACTGCACCGGAAGTACAGCACCGCGGATTCGCCCCGAGCTCAACTGCGGCCTTAACGTCCTCTAACTGCTTAAAAGCCCCGTTCTGCTCCATCCTGCCGCCTCGCCGGCCGAGCCGCATCACCCGCCCTGTCTGCCCCACCGTGCCCCCTCACCCTCATACCAGGCTGATGAGCGTGTCGTACTGCAGGGCGGAGCCTGAGCTGGCTGTAACCACGCTTGCCCGGAGGAATATCCCCTGTTCCTCCAGCAGCTTCTTGATCCCACGCACATGGGAGTCCAGGGTGTGCAGATCCCGGAGCTGGCGGTACTTCTCCTTCGATCCGCAGATGAAGAGCAAAAGTTTGCGGACTTGGCGACGCACAAACGGAGTCTGCTGGATCATCAGGTACTTGAGGGGAAAAGCAACACAAAAAGTCAATGACTCAGGAACTGTGACAGCAGTGACACCCCAGGTGGTCATGAACCGTCATTAAAAATTGGTAAGAAACACAGGCTAAGCTATTTCCTCACGGCCAAGCCGGCCTCCAGTTAACCGCAGTATTCCTTACAGAAACCAGAAGAAAGGCAGGCATGGAAAGACAGACGTCAGAGAGGGGAAAACAGCCATATCCCCACTCCCCTACTGGAACCCTTTGGAATCTCCAGGGAAGCTGGCCCCCACTCCGGCCCACCCAGAGTGAAATGATCAAGAAAACAAATTCAGAATCTGTCTTTCTGGTCAAAGAGGTGCGGAAACCTGAAATCGTCATCTGGGGTTTGCTAACAGGTCACTCTTCCCAGAGTTAATCTCAAGCTTGCTGTGATGATGGCTAATCTTAAACTACCAAATCTCCGTGGTCCCAGACCTGCCCCACCACACACCGCCCTGCAATGGCCGGTCCAGAAGCTCACTAACCACACTGCCTCTCTGCCAGCTGGCTCCCCTTCCGGTCCCGCCAACAGCGAACAAAAAGGCACGACAGAGGGCAAGAGGAAAAAGCACCGGCTCCTTCCTGTCTGCCTGCTATCCTGGCAACAGCCCTTCACGCTGGCAGCCTCCGTCATTTCTTCAGTATCCAAGGACAAACCAACTACAGTTGGTTCTGATCATCAGCTTCTTTGTATACTTCCAGAATCGACCGCACCGCGGCCCCTGAGTTCCCAGGGCACCGGAAGCAGCACCCCCACCTCGGGCCCACCCAGCTGACTCCTCTTCACATGCCGGTTTCTGGTGGCTGCTTCCTGTATTCACTGTCTCTGGCTTCCCTTTTTTTCTTTTCTGGTTTTCCAATGGTGGTTCAAGCAATCCCCTATGTTAAAATCTCTCCGTAACTTAACTACTATATTCTCTATTTACCAGAATTCAAATTTTTAAACTTGTCTGTTCCTACCATACGCAGAAAGAGTTAAACGTATGGACTTAAAATCTAGAGCCACGGCTTGCTTTGACAGCCATCTTCCACAGCTTCACCACACGGGACACCCGGGCAAGATCAACACAGTGTGAGCGGCGTTGCTGGGGGCAACGCCTCCTGGGAGCGAGGACAGAAGGGGGCCATGAAGACTGTCACAGCCAGTATGTCCTCTCCTGGAATGGCACGCTGCCTGGGGCCTTCACTTACCTCTGAGAGAAAGTAAAACCAAGAATGATCAAAGACAGGAGGGGGGATTCGAGAGTTGGCATCGGCGATCTTCTTGATTTGGTAAGGAAGCCGCAAGACCATCTCTGTTAAAAGCTGAGTGTAGGCCTCAAACACATCAGCAGCATGACCCTGGAAGGAGAACACCTGTGTAAGAACCCGTGACGGGCGGTTTTCCATGACCACAACTAGGAAAAAGGCTGGCTTGCTGCTCGTTAGGTATAGCTTATGTTGGAATTAGCAAATGGCACCTTTCAAATGGGAACCATCGCTGTCTGACAGTTGAGTTTGAAACCCAGCAAAACCCCAGGCTCCTGGGGGCAACCTTGTTGCATGCAAAGGTTGCATGTACATCTGGACACAGATCTCGCTTGTCTTGAAAGTTCTAACATTTCACTCTGTGGGTTTTGATGCTGACTGGCTGTGCTCTGCTTGACACAAAAACTCAACTTCTAAAGGGAAAAAATGGAAAAAAACAGTGGTGAGGAAGGATTCCTGACTTCCTACAAGAGATGCACTCCATTCCCTAGATCCATAACCTTCTGCTATAACAAAAGACATTTCAGTAAAGCAAGGCAGCCAGATCACTAAACACACATCCCCTGGAGGGAGGGCAACTGAGGGCTGTGGGGATGGCGGAAGCAGCAGATACCCTGCGGGCTGTGTGTTTCTCTGGGCAGAGCCTGCAGGAGTCTGGGCCCAACGTGTCTCGTGTATTCAATCGCCAGTTACTCATCGGTCCTTTGCCAAGCACAGGAGGTGCAAATAAGGGGAAGACCCCACATGTGTGTACCGGGTGCTCTGGGGACCCGGGGAAAGGCCATCTCCATCCGACCTGGTAGCAGGGAAGTGTGTGTCGGGGAGGTTGTTCCCAGGATCCAGCGCGTGAGAGCCAGGTCTTGAATAAGGACTAGGAATTAGCTTAGAGGGAAAGGAAGCGACGCAAAGGGAAAGAAGTTCAGAAAGACAGCAGGTAGGAAAGTGGCGTGCCACATCTGGGGAAAGGCACAGGTCAGGGGGGCCACGTGCCAGGATGCATAGTGACGCAGCTGAAGAGTTAGGTAGATAGTTGGGTTCTCAGAGAACTTTTTGGCCTAAAAGTTATGGAAGACCAGCAAAGGGTTAAAGAGAAGGACACAATGAGGTTCACATTTTATGCCTATCCTATCCCTGAACTATTCAAAGCAGTTCGGCATGTGCAGTGGGGAGCACAGCGGGTGCCGACCGCAGAAGGCCACCGCCCAGATGCAGACGGACAGCAGTGGTCAAGATGATGAACACAGAATGGGCACCAGTGTGCACTTGGCGCCGGGCTTTACTGTGTCACGCCACTCAGCGCTCACGACAACCCACACAGCTGACCCTACGTGGAGCGTCATTTCCCCGCGTGCAAACTGAGGCTCATTAAGGCCAGACGGAACCTGCCCGACCTTCGGGGCTGGGAAGTGGGAATGCTGGTTCCCAAACTCACCTGACCAGAAAGCCCATCTTCTAAACAAGCCCGCTGAAGGGGCTCTGACAACCGCAGGGGGAGTCTGACATACACAGCAGGACACGGTCACTACCAACATTGCCCTGTGCCTTCTCACCTTTTTCTAAGGAGCTTCACGTGCAAGGACGCATCTGTCTGATTTCACTCAGTTCCCCGGCTTTACAAAGGGCAGGAGTCTGCACCCCAGTAGATCAGGAGGAGTGGTCGTTCACTAAATCATGCCGAGAGTAACCCCTGCCCCCCCGCCCCACACCCTCTCCGAGGAACACAGGCTGCCTCCAGCAGGCTCCCTGCCCTGGCTCCTTGGGCCCTACTCACAGAGAGCAGAGAGGAGGAGGGCAGGAGCCGCTCTACATCCAGGGAGAGGCCTCACCTTCACGTACTGGCGGAGGAAGAACGGGCTCATGTCAGGTGGGGATGACGTCGTGTGTGGCTTCAGCAGCTGGCTGGTAGCCACGGGCTCCTCGTCGTTCTGCTGGCTCTTCCAATAGTCCAGCAGGGATCTGAGCACGTGTAGGCAGTAGTCCACAGCACCGGAGCTCAGCAGGGCCGCTGCCGTGGCACTGGAGATGAGGGAAGACGACTGGGGAAAAGAGAGAAGAGGTCAGGGTGGCTCGTGAAGCAGCTGGAGGCAGCGGGGAGGAAACGACGGTGACGTTCTCAGAGTGGCAGTCCAGGGACTGAGCTCATCTCGGGCCAGAGGTCCCCCGACTAACTCAAACACTCCCCAGCTCTTCCCAACAACGGCAGGTTCCCAGCTCTACTCCCCCCACACCCCTGCCAGAGGCCAAGGGGGCACGGGCTAGGTAACCTCTCTACCGGGAAGGGTGGGTTTCCTTCTTCCCTGGGCAACGAGAAAAGCGGCCCATTTCAAGGGGAGGGAAAACTTTCCACCGTGAGCACCGGATAGCACCCCCACCCTCCCAGTAGGGGCTCTCTCTACAGAACCAGCTTCTGAAGGAGATGGGTTAAGTAATCACATGAATAAAAAAGCAGGGGAAAAGCCACTGTAAATAAAACCATTAGGAGAGCCTCGCAAATCCCAGCAAACCCCACAGCTCATAAGCTCATTAAGATTGGATGCAGTTCAGCCTCCATTTCCACCTTCTCTGCTTTGTGTTAATCTCCTTTCCACCACGCACACGCTGCTTTCTCTCTGCTTTATTACCATACCTCATAGCAACATACAGTAGGGGAATCCTCTTAGCCACCCTGCGCCGTGCAGAATAGCCCCCTCCTTTCAATAATGGAACTTCCAAACCCTGTAACCGCTCCACTTGGAAGGACTGTTGGCAAAGATCAGGACTTGGAAGGTATTCTGAACAAGGTGGAAGCTCTGCTCTTGAAGAGGTGACAGCTTAGAATCTGTCTCCTCTAGAATGACAACAGACAACGGCCTTATTCTAACTAACTGTGCCCTCAGCCCCAGCATCAACCCGACAATCCTCTTTCCTTTCCACACACCCATATGCTCAAAGCGACAGTACCTCGCATATGGAAGACTTGGATCCAGATTTGGTCCGGGACATGAAGACGCTCAGGAGTCTCATTACCACTAGATGGACTTCATTCAGGGCGCTGCGCTCATTCTTCCTGGACACGTCCTGCAGGCAGAAGCAGAGCCCAGAAGCCCCCGTTTACCTTAAGCCCGAAGCCTCCTCTCAACAAGACTCCTTCCAGCCTACGTGTTCTTCACATGGAGTCACAGTCAAAACAAGCTCCGATTATCGGTGGACCACACCTGGATCAGCTAGAGCCTGCTACGCTTAAGACCCCACGTTCAGATACAAGTAACTAATTTCTTGTTTTCAGCTTGGGGAACTACAAAAGGTCTGTGGGGGCAGAGACTTGGTCTGTTCCTCATTTACGTCCGGACCTAACAGGAGGCCTGGGCCAACGCAGGCCTACTGCTTTTGTTGAATCACCGGAACCGGAGCCCTCCTGTTCAGGCGGTGCCCCCCGGAAATGAAGTGAAGGCTCCTCTAGGGGAAGGATGGCAGGCTGGAAGGACCTCAGCCCGTGCCTGTTCCTGACACAGTGGGACTCTCCAATCTTACCTTTTTGTCCATGCCCAGTTCAGCAATTAGCTGGGAGAGCAGGTTGTCCAGGGCTCCCTTGTCTTTCTCGTCTTCTCCATCCAGATCTGTAGTGAGCATCAGAATGACCTGGAAGTCAACAGAGAGGTAAAACGTGAGGACCGGTACCCTAGAGGACGACTCTAACACAAGGTGTTTCGGAAGAAACCCCGATCCTCCTGACGCCCCTGTCAGTCACAACTATGATCCACGACAAGGTCCTAAATCTCGAGGTATCCGAAGGTGAAGTGTCCAGAGTTGGAAGAGTCGAATTTTGGTATACGCCACACGTGGCATCACAGAAGGCGTTTTGCAAACAGTCTGCAAACCAAATCAACTAAACTACGTTATAATCAACCAAAGTGGCTTGACGGGGGGCAGTGTGCCGTGCCCAAAGTAAAGAGCTCTCTGCCTAAGACGAAGGCAGTTAGTGCGAGAACAGCTAGCAGACCACATTCCAACACTGTGTTAATACAGACTCACATACACCGAGCATCTGCGGAGCAGACATCTGCTCCCAGCTCTGTCAGTAACTAGCTGGAGGACTTGCAGACATCTTTTTAAATTCTCCGACCCCTGGCCTTTTCACCTATAGAATTTAGGGCTAAAACTTGCAGTTCAAAGCTGCATTCCATTATTCTATGACCTAACACCAAACAAGGCCTTACAGAGCCTCTAGGAGAGACACGTGAACACGCCGAAGGATGGTCCGACCACAACGTGACAGACCCGGGTGAACCGAGGGATACCTGCATGTACGGGATGGCCCGGACGCCTCCAACATTTCGTAACTGGGGCAAGGTCTGCAGTAGTCTCTCCAACAGCATCAGACGGACCATGTGCAGCCTAAAAGGCCAAGGAAAATACATGAAATGTGAGCTAGTTCACAACCACTAACCGGCCGAATATAGTTCTTTCCTCCTGCCACCAAGGTAAACAAGGAGCCTACTGCTTCGGAATGATCCTAGCATCGGCAAAATGTTCAGAGACGCCTGTTTGGTATACCAGCAACACAGGGGAAATCTCGCTCTGTTAAAAGGAACAAACTATTCCAAAATACAACTGATGGCCCTGAAAACCTGCTGCAGGAGAAGTTGCAAATATGTCTCAAGCAATCGGGCCCTAGTTGTTCTCAGTAGCAAAATCACACCTTCAGTATGGTGCACTCTATGGCTTTTTCCAACACATGGCCCCATTCTGCCTCCAGGCATGATCTTCTGGGATTCCTCCACCTGCAAAGTCTGCATCATCCAGTTGCACAGTGGTCCAGGCCTTTCTTTTCCTTGCTTCTCAAGTCCTCAGGAAGGCCCAGCACCGCTTTACCTTCTCCACTCCCCCTTCATTTTTCCTAGCGTAAAATCCAATTTCAACACCGCCCTTTCCACTGGACCCATGAGCTCTCCCACACATTCAGTTAGGCACTAACTAGCCTTCTTCATCTGCATACACGGCTGGGCTTCCCTATCATATGCGTACCTCTGGGTCTCTTGTGAATATGCTATTTCAAGACACGACCAAAATGAAAATTAATTTATTAGCATCTTATTAGACAGGCCGGTCGGCAGTCTCATCTAACACACAATCTTACACCGATTAAGAGTGCATCTGCTGAGTTAATGGATTCGCTCTCACAATACGTAAACTGATCTTGCTTCATTTTACTTTACAGACTGTGTATAACAAGCCGTATGCCTACATACACATAAAAAAGTGATTTTCAGGTATTAACATACCCCAAGAGATATCCAGAATATTTTCAAAGTAGTAAAAGTTTGAACCTAAGTATGGGGTCTTACTTGAATGATAAATGACCATGATTCCAAAAATAACTCAAAGGAATGAGCTAACAGTCCTTCAGAATACAGTTACACCTAAAACCTCACTTATGCATCCGAGAACAAAGCAAGCTGTGTGGGGAGCACAAATGAGTAAGAACTGCTCAGGAATGTACAAGACATAGCAAAGAAAGTAAGATGATGGTAGCAGTTCAATACTTGCAGGATAAAACACAGCAAGCTTTGCGATGGGATTAAAATCTTCAGATACGCAGAACATACTTGTGAATACACATGTATGAAAGAAAAGTAAACAAAATGAGCAGAGTCTGGACCTGGACCAAGATGCTGTCAGACTGCTGGCTTTTCACTCTTAAATGGGAAGCCTAACAAACAAAGGGGGTGCCTGGGTGACTCAGTCAGTTAAGCATCTGACTCTTGATCTCAGCTCAGGTCTTGATCCCAGGTTCGTGGGTTCAAAGGCCCCATGTTGGGATCTGTGCTGTGCATGGAGCTGACTTTAAAAAAAAAAACAAATAAAAAACATCTAACCAAAAAAAAGTAAACTCTACACAAAAAATTGCAACTTCCTTTTCTTTAGTGGCTTAAAGTAACAACAATTCAGTTACTGGGGCGCCTGGGTAGCTCAGTTGGTTAAGTGTCTGACTTCGGCTCAGGTCATGATCTCGTGATTCGTGGGTTCGAGCCCTGCGTCGGGCTCTGTGCTGACAGCTCGGAGCCTGGAGTCTGCTTCGGATTCTGTATCTCCCTCTCTCTCCACCCCTTCCCTGCTCACGCACGTGCTCTCTCTCTCTCTCTTTCAAAGGTAAACATTAAAAAAAAAAAAAAAAAAAAACAGTTATTAACATTATTTAAAACGGGTCATGGGTGCCTGGCTGGCTCAGTTGGTGGAGCATGCAACTTTTGATCTCGAGATTGTAGGTTCAAGCCCCACACTGGGTGTAAAGATTACTTAAAACTAAAAAGTCTTTAAAAGAAAAGACTTTAACAATTGCTCGATTAAATTATCCCTGAAAAAAACAAAAGTTAACTTAAAACCACTTTAGATATTTCTATTACTAACATGGCTAGATTACCTAAAATGGCCTTCCTAAAGACGCTAAAGATATAAAAAGATAAAACATCATTTTAGAAGCAATGCTGAGGGGCACCTGGGTGGCTCAGTCGGTTGAGCGTCCGACTCGATTTTGGCTCACGTCATGACCTCGCAGTTGTGAGATCGAGCCTCACCTCAGGATTCTCTCTTTCCCTCTGCCCTTCTCCCCTGTTCCCACTCACTCGCTCTTTCTCAGGATAAATAAACATTAAAAAGAAAAAAGCAACGTGGAGTCTCAAGAAATCTGAAAGGATTGAAATTACACAGTATGTTCCCAACCATGGTAAGTTAAATCGTAAATTAGTAACGAAAAAATAACGAGCAACATACTTCTAAATATCCTATGAAACAAAGATCCAATTACAATAGAACTTAAAAAACATTCTGAACTGAAGAGCAATGAAATACAATGCATCCAAATACATGGGATCTAGCTAAAGCAGAATTTAAAGGGAAGTTTAGAGAGAAATATATAGCTTCAAATATGTACTTAAAATGAAAGGTGGAACACCAATTATTTAAGCTTCCCTTTTTTTTTTTTTTTTTTCCCTCTGTATTTTAGAGAGAGAGCATGAGCAGGGGAGAGGGAAGAGGGAGGGAGGGAGAGAATCTTAGTGCTTGGTCCAACCCTAGGATCATGACCTGAGCTGAAATCAAGAGTTGGACGTTCAACCGAGCCCCCAGCTTCCATCTTAAGCTAGAAAAAGAACAAAAAATTAACCCCCCCCCCAAAAAAAATAAGGTACTACACCAACTTTAGTAAGCAGAAAAAAGAAACAGTAAGAGTGGTAATAAGGAGCACCTGAGTGGCTCAGTCGCTTCAGCGTCCAACTCTTGATTTCGGCTCATGTCATGATCTCACAGTTCATGGGTTCGAGCCCCAGATCGGGCTCCATGCAGACAGTGCAGAGCTTGCCTGAGATATTCTCTCTCTCTCTCTCTCTCTCTGCCCCTGCCCCACTTGGCATACTCTTTCTCTCTCTCAAAATAAATAACTTAAAAAAAATTTTTTTTTAAAAAGAGTGGAAATAAAATAGAAAGCAGACATAAAACAGGAAAATCAAAGGCAGAATTCAGTTCCTTATAAATAAAGTTGGTAACTCCAAGCAAAACTGACTTTTAAAAAAAGAACACGGGCACCTGGGTGGCTGGCTCAGTTGGTTAGGCTTCCGACTTCAGCTCAGGTCATGATCTCACAGTTTGGGAGTTCGAGGCCTGTGTCGGGTTGCTGATAGCTCAGGGCCTGGAGCCTGCTTCAGATTCTGTGTCACCCTCTCTCTCTGTCCCTCCCCCATTTGCGCACGCTCCCTCTCATAAACATTTGTAAATATATAAAAAATAAAAACGTTAAGTTACCGATATTAGAAATGAAAAAAGGTAATCACTACAGATCCTAAAGACATTAAAAGGATGATAAAAAAAAGTTTACGAACAGCTTTATGCCAACAGACATCTTTAAAAAATTAACAAATTATTTGAAAAGGACAACATACCAAAACTGACACATGAGGAAACATAAAAAATTCTGTATCATTTAAAAAATGAATCTGTAAACTTTTTTATTTAAGGGACAGAAAGAGCATGAGCAGGGGAGAGGCAGAGGAAGAGGGAGAGGGAGGGGGAGAGGGGGAGAGGGGGGGAAGGAGAGAGAGAGAGAGAGAGAGAGAGACAGAGAGACAAAGAGAGAGAGAATCCCAAGCGGGCTCCACACTGTCAACACAGAGACCAACAGGGAGCTTGATCCCATGAACTGTGAAATCATGACCTGAGCTGAAATTAAAAGACACTTAACCAACTGAACCACCTAGATGCCCCTGAATCTGTGATTTTAAATCTTCCCTTAAAGAAAGTCCAGACCAGATGAGTTCACTGCTAAATTTTTATAAGAGAATTTATACATTATATAATGCCGTTCTCACATAAGCTCTTCTAAATGACAGCAAAAGGGGAAACATGTCCTCACTTTAGGAGGCCAGAATAATATAAATACCAATACCTGACAAAAACGTTTCAAACAAAAATTACAGGTCTAGATAAAATATTAGCAATTCAAATCCAGTGATACAAAGGACCGGATATCACAAGCAAGTGTCCTCACAAGGTTGGTTTAATAACAGAAAAATCAATTAATGTGGTTTACAACTACAAACAGATGTAACAAAAACAACTGGAAAGCTTCAAACAGATCGTAAGAAACTATAAATTAAGCACGGGTGATTTTTTCAAAGAAAAAAAAAAGCTATCACGAGAGATGGAAAAGAGAATATGATAGTAAAACATCTATTTTCAGTAGGCTCCCAGAAAGAAAAAAATGACAGAAAACGAGACAGAAGCAGTATCTGTTGAGCATAATAAGTGAGAATTGTCTAGAATAAAAAGACACTAACTCAAACATTCAACATTTCCAAAGACCACTAAGTAGAAGAAATGCAAAGAAATCCATCCTAACCATATCCTAAAAACGATGATAAAATAAATATTTTATAAGCAGCAGTAAGAACACTATTTTCGAAGAAGCAGTAATTATGACAGCAGATGACTTCTCACGGTAGGTATCGTTTTCAATTTGGGGGGAGAAAACTCTCAAAGAAAACTGTATACCCATCAAAAACATGTCTACAAAATGTGAGCTGAATAAAGACATTTTCAGACTGAGAAAATCTGAGATTTTGTAACCAGCCGCCCTCCCCTAAAGGAAAGTCTAAATGACATACTTCAACAGAAAATGATCCCAGACAGGGGCGCCTGGGTGGCTCAGTCGGTTAAGCATCCGACTTCGGCTCAGGTCACGATCTCGCGGTCCGTGAGTTCGAGCCCCACATCGGGCTCTGTGCTGACAGCTCAGAGCCTGGAGCCTGTTTCCGATTCTGTGTCTCCCTCTCTCTGACCCTCCCCCGTTCATGCTCTGTCTCTCTCTGTCTCAAAAATAAATAAACGTTTAAAAAAAAAAAAAAGAAAAGAAAATGATCCCAGACAGAAGGTCTGACATGCACAAGAAAATGCCGAGCACAGGAAGAGGTAAACATATAAGTAAATCTGAATAAACACCAACCACATAAACTATATAAAACAGTAACAATACCTTGAAAGCTTCAAAAGCCTTTTTTAAAAAGAAATTAAAGCACAGGAAAGTCACCGCTTAAGTTGATAAGAAGGGGCCAAGCCTTCTAAGGTCCTCTCTAGTATTCAGGTAGAAGATACAGCTCTTAGTTAACTCTGGTTTTGGAGAAGTTAAACGTACACACTGAAATGAGGAGGGTAACCACCAAGACACTGCAGTACCAAACATGGAGGCAGGGCAGGTAAAAGGAAAGAAAAAGGAATGAAAACATAGGAAATCAACCCAAAAGAGGACTGCAAAGACAAAAAGAGGCACCGAAACAGTCAAAACAAAGAAACAGCAGGAGGTGAACGGTAGGCATAAATTCAAATACATCAGTAATTAACACTAATCACAAATAAACTTAACCATTTTGATTAACAAGCAAAGGAAGACTGGATTAAAAAGGCTTTAAATAAATTTCGGGGCGCCTGGGTGGCGCAGTCGGTTAAGCGTCCGACTTCAGCCAGGTCACGATCTCGCGGTCCGTGAGTTCGAGCCCCGCGTCAGGCTCTGGGCTGATGGCTCAGAGCCTGGAGCCTGTTTCCGATTCTGTGTCTCCCTCTCTCTCTGCCCCTCCCCCGTTCATGCTCTGTCTCTCTCTGTCCCAAAAATAAATAAACGTTGAAAAAAAAAAAATTAAAAAAAAAAAAAAAAAAAAAAAGGCTTTAAATAAATTTCAAAAAACAAGAAATCACAAAGACCACATTCTCTGGACACACAGAATTAACCCAGAGAGCACGTTAAGTGAGAAAAAAAAGATTAAGTAAAAAACCCCTTCGTGTTAAGTTAAAAAACAAACCCCATCAAAATATCATCAGCTGGGCCAGAGGTCACCTTCATCAGAGATGTTCCAAGAACTGAGGTTCAAGTGGTGGGAAACGGGGAGTACGGGAGACACTCGCTGACGCCCTCTGAAAATGTCTCTGATGCCTATCGGCTCCAGTGACCTTTTGTAGAAATCGTGGAGTTCAAAGTGCCAGTTATTATTTCTGCACTAATGTGATACCTGTGGGCAGTTACCTATCAACAAATCTAACAAACATTAGAACACAAATGTATCTCTCTAGTCACCTCTCGGTTCAGACTACCTTCACTCCAACAATCCAGCACCAAACACCACCACAACTTCTTGAGGGAGACGGATTAGGATTTTACAGATCGCTTTCAATTTGCCAAATGCCCTATCACTGGTATCTCCAGCTATAAACACGTATTTGCTGTCACCTTATAAACACGCTGAACACGGGGAGCTACTACTTCTGGCACACACCTAGCAGCTACAACTGTTGAGCCCAGAACAGTGCTGCTTGTAAAGAGAATGCTACAACATGGGCTCATGGGTGATGAGGAAACAAGAAAGATTTGAGCGGGAAGATACACGGTTTTCCGAAAATCACTTTAGAGTGACTGAGGATATGAAATCCGGGGCCTTAAGAGAAAAACTACTTCCTATTCTCTCTGCCATTAACCTACACTGATGTAATCCTAATTAGGGTAAAGAAGACAAACCTAGAAGGCTTCCTAAGACCTTAAACTGTTTCCTGAATTTATTGCCTTCGGTATTTCAAAAGAAATATACTGGTATCGTGACTCTACCTCCTGCAACTGGTCCATCATCCTGTTCCTGGAATCTTCTCCCACAGTCTCTTGACTGCAAATGACCAAGTCCTAACCTGTTGCTAGTATGGACATCTCCTTCTCCTTCCCCTTCTCCTTCGCCCTCAGAGCCGTCTCCTTCCTGGTGTCCGGTGGTGGTGCTGATGGCTCCAGTGCTTGAGCTGACACTTCCTGGTCCAGCTGGGTGCCCCTCCACCGTGGCATCACCATAAGCACTGCTCCGACCAGATACTAGAGGGAAAAGGTTACAAAAGTGTATATCGTCGCCCAAGCGTGGTGGAACCCAATGCATTCTGAAGTCCGCAATAGTTAGGAGATGACCAGTAGCTTTAGAACATTTTTTCTTCTGCGTGAAGAAGAAAAGAAATACGGAGTGAATGCAAGATTCTGGCCCCATAGCACTATGCTGAAAGACTCCCAGGGCACCAGTCACTCAACCTTCTATGGTACAGAAGATCCACCTACAAAAACAATCTTAATCTCTGTTGCTGATAAATTTCCATCTCGTAACCCAAAGGACCCTCACATTGCCTTGGGAATCTAGAAATTACCAGCTACTCTTAATCTCTTCTACAAAATATTTTCCTATCAAATTTTTAACCACAGACTGGTTTACAAGGTCAAACCCAAATGGCATGCTTTCTCATTCTAGAGCCCTGCCCTTTCAGCCAGTAGACTATGGCCTGCCATGTTAACACATCAGATCATCAACAGGAGGACTGTCCAGAACAGCTTCCCCCAATAGAGGGGGACAAGAGCCACAGTACGATGGACTTTAAGGTCGTACCGTTAACTGTTTTAGATCAGTCATGATTTGGGATTATGCACGTCACTGCTTTCTCCCAAAAAGAGACAATTAAAAGTGGCCTGTAAAATATCCCAATATTAACCATCTGGTGCTTAAGCTATTATCCCTGAACGTTTGAAACTCCAAAGTTGAGGTCAAATGAATTTCTCAAGGCTTTCAGCGAGCCCTCAAAACTTCCCTTGCCTGACACCAACCCCCAGAACCCGGGCAGAGACTCCTAGTGTGTTCCCGCCCCTGCCCAGGGAGATTGGGCCCCCCAGCCACATTACCACTGTGCTCGCCGGCCACCGAGTCCACGGCGCTCCCCCCGCTCTCCGAGCCCACGCTACCACCATGCTCAGCAGGGGAGGTCCGAAGGGTGGAGCCGTCAGTCGCCGCCGTGCTGCCCTCATCGTCCGAGGCTGGAGCTAAGAGAATAACGAGAGCTGTTACAGGTAAAAACCCCTCCTGGGGCGACAGCATCAAACCACATAGTGCAGAGGGGACACAATGCGGTTGATACATCCTGTCATCAAAGGAAAAAGGGAGAGATTTGCTTTGCTGGTTAATCACCAACAGGAACAAACACTGTACACGGTGCATTGCAAACAGTACTTAGACAGAAGTGAAACCCCAGTTCGCTGGGCATTTCCTTCGCTGCTATACTACAGCGAGTAGACAGTGCAGAGATCCAACGAGAATCTGTGATGTGGACACTCAGTTTTCTAGTTAGAATGCTTCACAGTCACCACTGTCTAGGTGTTACTGACACCTGCTGAGATCAGAGACTACCCATTACCGTTCAAAGCACAGAACTCTGAATCTTAAGGAGATTTGTTTTGCAATCAGTTCATTTGTGCTTATGTGAGGAAATCACTTGTCGTGAGCTCTTGAATCAACCTTGTTTGTTTGTTTGGTTTGGTTTTTGATCAGGTGGTCCAGAGGGGAGTTCGTTGGGAAATTTCCCCCCTCCTAATCATCCTCATCAGACGCTAAGAATGAAGCAAGGAAATTCCCCAGAGACAGCCACAGCATCCAGGATCAGGGCTGAGCTGAGACAGGAGGAAAACGCTGGATGAGATACAGGGGGGAAGAAAGCCAAGACAGCCACAGAGCACGGCAGAAACACAATCGGCACAGCACGACGGCCACCTCCGAGCCTGAGAGGACGGCAACGAATGAAACTAGAGAAAAGCGACACACACCACGGCAGCAAGGTGAGAGGGACAGCCAGTTTCTCCCCCTCTCTTCTATCCAGGGTTAAACTCCCAAGAGAAGAGAGAGAAAGAAAAGAAGGAAAAAAGAAATACAGGGAAGCAGCACTCTGGAAAACTCTAGATCAACCCTTACGTCACTCAGGGGTTGATTTTCTAGTGGATCGCCCAGTGTCCCATCCTCCTCTATTTGGTCCAACTCTCTGCTCAGGACATTTTGGTTTTTTCTTATCAGATCAGCAAAGAGGTGGAGTGCAAAGACAAAACGGGGTCTGACGAGTTCCTCTGCACTTCCACCCCCACCTCCCGGGCTCACAGGCCCCTGCCGCTGAGCCTCACCGACCTGAGGCAGAACTCAGCTTCTTGCCGCTTCGCTTTTATTTGTAAATGAAGAGAAAACAGTTAATGGCATGAGCTCTAGCTACTCCTCGTCTCCCTTTCCATGTTGTCTAGAGCGTCAGGACTCTGGCGAAGAGCCCTGAAAGCTGTCACCGGAGCCCTACAGCTGACCACCCTGCAAGCCGCTCTCTCGGCCTTTCCTCGGGAGACCAGCGGGAGCCAGGCAGCATGCAAAGTGTCAGGAAGCAGAGCCACGAGCGCCTTTGCCGAGCTGCATCACCGTGCCCTCCACACCCGCATTCCTAAAGCAAAGGCAGAAGCAGGAAGTCCAGAATGGCCTGTCAAAGCAGCTGCCCGTTCCACTCTCACAGCACCAGAAGCGAGGCCGCAGGGTCCTGGGGCCCCAAGCCGCGCTCCTTGCTGTGGACAGTTACCTGATGCTGTGGTGTCAGAGAGGGTTCCTGCGTCCAGAGAGGAAGAGCTGGGTGCCTGGCCGGACAGCCCCAGGCTCTGCAGGCCCAGGGCACTGCTGCTGCTGCCTGGGAAACAAGTGGAGAGTGAGCACAGCATTCCTTCCAGACCCCGTCCACAGCACTGCTTTGGCTGCCTGCTGCCCTCGGGAGTCTAAATTCACCGGCGTGTGACCCCCTCTGGCCTGGAGGAAGTTAATCAACAGCCGGTGCTGTCCACCCACCAAGTCTGGTTACAGACATGGTGGAAGGCTTCCTTCAGCTCAGGCAGGACACAGGCCGGAGGAATCTAACAGATTTGGGAGGAAATAATCCAAAAGACCAAACTAACGGAAATGAGGAGATTGGTTCCCAGACTGCAAATCCCACCACGACCCTGTCACTCTCCACCTGTGTCTCTGAACAGCTCTCACCCAGATCCACCTCTCCCCAAATCTGGGGACAAGCTAAGTCAGCCGGATATCAGTAACTGCCAGACCCTCTCTGCTGCTCAAGGCCGCCGGGCGGCTCTGCTCCCGGCACGGCCTTCTACCTTGTTGGTCCTGCTGCAGGCTCAGGGCAATGGCTAGTTCAACCATGGTCTCGTCATCTGCATCGGGCGGGATGTCCAGCATGGGGGGGAAGCCCTCTGCGCCTGCCAGCAGGGCCTCCAGGGGAGAGGGGTTGCCATTGTTGACATTTTCAGCTGTCTCCAGGACCATCGACTCAGACTGCAGAGAGAAAGCTCTGTCAGTGTCCCACAGTAAATGGCAGCTTTTGCAAGTCCACAGAATGAGAGCTAGAGGAGAGCTAAGAGACTCTTCCTCTCCTCTCCTGCTGCCAGAGACTCACCACCATCTCAAAATCTCCATGGTCCACCTCACTCTGTTCCTGGCTCTCCTGACGGATGTGACCAGCATTCGGAATCCCTGATGACTGCATTTTCTCATCTGCATCATCATCATCATCGTCATCCTTATCTCCTGAGCCAAAGAAACCCCAGTCACCCAACAGTGCCTGTTCTTTCCTCCCTTGGCGTGTGGTGTGCACAGTCATGCAGCAGCGTAAACCCAAGACGAGCTACCAGCTAGAGCCCTATGCTTTAGAGGTAAGCCACAAGGACACCCCAGCCTTGTCTCTCACTCCCTGGGCCCAGCAGGATCTTGCCCCCTTAGGAGAAGACTTTCCCAGCTGATGAAGTGACAAAACAAAAAAAAAAAAACCAAAACTGAAAACAAAATGAAACAAACAAACAAAAAAAACAACCTGAATTCCACGGGCATAAAAATCTAAGACCAGTAGGCCCCAGGAGCTCCCACCAACTCCCACGAGACCTTGGGCAAGACCGGGGAAATAGTACAATTGAGATGTTTATCTGTGACATCACGGCAGCCTGGAGTATCATTTCACTCCTGTCCAAAACAGCTGTGTTGTGGGATTTTCATACTACATAACCATTACGAGAAGAACCAGAACTAAAATGTACAACCATCGAATAGAAACTGAGGCCACCGCTACAGGTCCTGCCCAGGCTGGCTTCTGTGTCAGGTGGGGAGCCCTTCTGATAACGGAGAAAGGAGTCCGGTTTAAACCCCTAATTGTCAGAAGAGGGTGGAGGCCTTCCTTGCCTTCCACTTACTGGGTTGTGAAAGCACGTGACAAAGGCCTGAACTGGAAACGTCAATTACCTGTATGGTAGTTTCTCACCCAAGAAAAGAGGCACAAACTGTTGCCTAACTCAAGTTTACATTAATAAATAATATCCAAAGAAGGTTATCCGAAGATCGTCAAGTTGCACACATTCCAATAAACCTGCAATTGTACCAAAAGGTGGCCACCAGCCACGTGTAGCTGCAGAGCAATGAAAACGCAGCTAGTCCAAAGAGACATGTGGGATTAGTGTGAACGCACTACATTCTGAAAACGGTACAAAAAAATTTTTTAAATGGGAAGTATTTCATTAGCAAATTTTTATACTGAGTGCATGTTGAAATGGTATTCTTTACATACTGGACTTACTTCTTTTTGCTCTTTATAATGTAACTAGTGGAAAATTTAAAGTTACATATGGGACTTTCATTGGAAATTTACTTGTGAGCCAAAGGAAATAACCAGAGAGTTACATAATCGTGCTAATATTTAGACATTTTGTAGAACTGCTTTTACTAAAATGTTAAATGTCATGCCCTTGACTTGTGTCCAAGTGCATCAGGAGGGGTATCTCTTGTGATATTTGCTAACAAACTTACTGTAGGTCAAGACCACTGGGGATACTACCCCTTAGGCAATAGAATGGGCCCTTAACGAAGAGTTCTTATGCTAGGAAAATATAGGTTTCCTGAAAAATGACTGTTTTTTGTCTTTACTCACTGTGACTTTTGTTAACTGTTCTTATTTTTGCTATAGCTCTCGGGAAGCTTTCAGCCGAATATAAAATCTTCATTTGTTAATAATGCAAGACACATAACAATCTCAGGACAGAAATTTTCTATATTCTTGGCTCACTTTTACCATTAACCTTTCTTTGTTTTCTTATGGCTTCAATTTTATTTTTATTCTATTTACTATATGCATCTTTAGGTGCCACCTTAAAATCTTTATGGAACAAAGCAGGGTAAGACACAGGATAGACAAACAAAGCTTCCAGGACCTTGGTCAACATGAGCAATACCGCCTAAGGCTGTACACCTCCCTCTCCCTGGCCCCACCACGTGCACACACAAGCCTAAACCCAGACTTCACATTACCCATTGGAGTGTTGCTTCGAGGGGAGGATGGCAATGTCACATGTCTCCGCTTGTTCCTGGGCCTTAAGACTCGAATTAGAGCTTGTTTACAAGAGAAGCTCACGGCAGGATCCTGAGATTAAAAAAAAACCAAAAAACAAAACAAACAAACAAAAAAAAAAACTAGCATGCTTATTAGGTTTTATATTATTCACGAAATTGTCTATAAAAAAACTTTCCTTTCTTGGTCAGTCACTTACATACGTGTGAAAGACCTATCTATCTACTCTCACCTGCAACCCTGCTGACCAAATTCAGTAGTTAATCCCATCTCCAGACCTGGTATATGTTAAGATGCACTTCCTGCCTACCTGAATCTCAGTTCCTGGTAACAGACTGGCTGGTCACAGTGGCTCTCTACAAACTGATCTGGCTTTTCATCAGATCGCAGGCTCATCCTCGCTCTGTGCTAAAATCAGTACTTCGAACATTGAGCTTCTATGACACAATCACTGGAACTGGATCTTGACGTTCATTCACACACTCATTTAACAGTAACTTAGCACAAACTATGTAGCAACCGCCGGTATATTCCCTGGGGACTTAGCACTGAACAAGAAAAACAAAATCCATCCCTGTTTCAAACCTTTCTATTCCATGAAATGAGTGAGATTATAAAGATTTCATTGATATTCAAAACCCTTACTTCCCATTACCTTCCTTTAAGTCTACTGTATTTCCTAACAAACTCACAAAAAAAAAAAAAAACGTTTCCCAACATTCCCAGGCCAATACAAGATATCTGGGGCTGGCCCGATACGTACGGGACACAGTAGCATCTGCATGTAGATCTTGGATGCTGTATTAATACAGTCCAGCTCACACGTGCAGTAACCATGGATAATGTCTACCAGGGCGTTGACGGTAGCTTCAATGTGAGTTAGGCCTAAAGGGGAGGAAAATACAGTAGAAAAACTTCTAGCTACTTGAAAATCTAACACGGAAGTACAAAGTCTCATCCCCACATAAAGGTCAAGCTAACAAAAACCGGCAAGGGCTCACGCACTCGGCAGAACAAACAAAACACACATACAAAAGGTGGGTTATCAACATCATTTGTGATTTACTTTATTAACAGTCTCCTAATCTCTCAAACTGTCCTCGAAAGCCTTTCCAGATATCCTGCATCACTGAAATAAGTAGGCGTCTACTCTTAGAAACCAAAAGACAGGGTAGAAAAGTATGACGAGATGAGCAGATTGTACGTGTTCCCCATAATCCTCAGGTCTTACGTGATGATAAACTTGACTCTGACCCGCCTTTTAGGTTTACTGCCCATGCAGCCTGCAAACACAAATGAGCACCAGGGCTCACTCTACTCTCCAAGATTGCTACTCGGATCTTTACTTTTCCACGTACACTTTGGAGAGTGAGAAGTTAGATACCAAACACAGCAGCAACTCGGGAATAAAACATTCTCAAGCTGATGCTTCACTTCTCCCTTCTGAAGTGGCTTTGATCAAGCTCTCAAAAAATTTTTAGAACAATTATAACTGCCAGTAAGGATACAGAGATACACAAAAGTGCCCCTCTATGAGAAATATTCAACCCCAGGGGAGGAGATACGGTACGAGAAAATCCCGCTTCTCTGCCACACTGCTGAATTCCTGTATCAGAAAGAACGCACTGATCTCAAAGCCTTCTATTTCCTGACTATTAATTCTGGAAGAAATGGCTGGTGAAGGCTAAAGACTGAGGGCTCGATCTGTTCAAAGACAGAACTTCGATCAGGCCTCAAGTATCCCTTTTAACATGATACCTGGCAGGCAGGCAGGAGCCAAGAAGGCATTCTTGGGCTTGGACGCGTGGAGTTTCCAGAAGTGGTTCACCAGCTGGGTGATGAAACTGCAGCAGTCTCCTTCCAACTGCTTCTGAGGATCTCTCCCCTCATCCGCTCCTTCTAAGCAGGAGACAGAAAATGATTAACAACGGTAAATCTGACATGGAAGTTAATTTGTTTTAAGGTTAACTCAGGTCAAGGAAGCTTGCCTGGGGAGGGAGTTTCAAGTGGGGCCCCAATCAATATGCCAACTATCCCTAGACTCCAGCAGGCACATCTAGGAAAAAAACAGTCTGGGAAAGGAATATCACAGAAAACATTGTATGTTAGAATTAAGTAGAAAGGGGAGCATTCAGGATCTTTATAGCAGACTCAGAGATCTCAGGTCCAACTGCTCAACTTCTAAAAACTAGGGGAACACGTGAGATTTTCTGGAATGACTCCTGGATGAGAGTATTAGGAAGAGGAACCGGATGATGACAGCAGATGGGAGCATGTAAATAACACAGAATTGTAAAAACATCAATAAACTGTATTTGACAAAGCAAAACAAGTTAGGTACCCAGCCAACGTGAAGCGAAGGGAGGAAAACAGAATCAAGCATGGAGAAAGACCACTGCACATGTTGTTAATAAAACACTGGCAAAAAGAATAGCAGGAGAGCAAGATTTGACCCTATTACTTTAAAGCAACCAGGGCCCAAGCTTAGCTTTGCCCTAAAATCCTAAGAGGTAGTTACTTCAGACAGAGGTTATACCTGACATCCAGAGCACTAAATAAACTCAAGGATGATTGAAGGGGCAAGCAATAGAAAGAATGTTCGCTTAAATGGTATAATCTGAACGTCAAAAGCCCTACAAGATACGAAGACAAGGGTAAAATCCCTGTCTCAAAGCATGCAGTCAGGCAGAGGCCAGAGATACGAAGAAGAGAGTGAAAGGCTATAGAAAGTGTTATTAAGCAGATTTCAGGATCACGACCAGGTAGGCCAAGTTCACCTGTTTCCATCGGGGGCAGCTTTGACTCCGTAAAGTGGACAAGGTTGTTAGGACGCATGATGGCAATGGAGCGAGCTGTGATCACCAGCCTCTGGAAGACCTCGGGGTCCAAATCCTTGCCTTCTTTGCTGGATGTGTTGAGACACTGCACAGCTTTGCTCAGCAAGGCCTGATCCTATAACAAAAGTATCACAGAGGATGAACCAAAACTAAGGGCTGGGTAGGATACTCCAGCAAAGAGGACAGAACAGCTGGCAGATCATCAGGATGGCTACCTTCTCTCGGGAAAACAGGTTAATTACCGCCAACTACCTGGAACAAGTTTTCAAAGCAGCCCAGTACAGGTAAACTTCTTCACACAGAAAACATTAAAGGCACAAAATTCAGAAGTCATGAAATAAGTATCAAAGTGTGACAGGAAAATGTGGACCCACCCGATTCTCCAGACCTGCAACATCCCCAATCACTTTGCTACAGTGGAAGAACCGTTTCTCTGCGAGTTCCTATCACAAGAATCTGTTTCTAAACTGCCTTTCCTCAAGAGGTTCAGCAGGTGAAACCTGCATTTCTCGGTGTTCTGGGTTAGAGGCACCAATGCTAACCATGGCATCTGGCCTGTTGGCTTCTTCCTCCTTGATCTGTCACCTTTTCCGTCTATGGCAACTGCTCTCACTTACTGCCTTCCGCCACCACTTACATTTATAGGTGAGACTCCCCCCTCTCTTCCCCCTGCACACCCACCCCTGCCCCCAGATTCCCCCTCAGAGTCTCTCCAACAACCATTTGGCAATCTCCCCATAAGCAGTACACCTAATCCAGGGTTGTGCCACAGCTGGAGGAGGATCTCCGCGATTCCCAAGTCCTCACACTTTTTCCAGGGAAAGCACCCCCAGTCTTTCTTAGATCTTGCTGATGCTATTAGTGGCCAAAAACTCAGTGCAAACCAGGGGCCCATCCGACAGCTTGTCATCAGTTTTGAGGGGTAGTCATTAATTTCCCAGGAGAGACTTTAGATGACGTGGGTCTCATCTCAGTGGGGTCGTTTCCCCACCAGACTTCACACTCCCCTCCTCATTTTCCACGTGAAAAGTCAGCTCACTTGATTCCCCATCAGTACCACAACCTCCACTTCTGCAGAAGGCTTCCTGGGAGGGAATGAGTACCTTATGGCTGTGATAGGCCGAGCGGCTGGTGTGCAAGCTGGCCAGGAGGCTCTTGGACTGCTGCTGAACACTGGCAGGTGCCGGCAGGGACAGCAGCAAAGTGGCCAGCTCCTGGGCTGCATTCTTGTTTCTCTCCTGGTGCAGAAGACAGCAGAGTTCTCACTAACCCCACCAAGTCCATGCGGAATGAACGGTCTACGCTCTGCCCTCCCCCTTCCTCTTTCCAAGGCCACCGGTGCTAGGTTATGCTCTACGGACTGCTGAGAGCAAGATGAAGATTTTCAGAAATGACAATCCTCCCACAACACGGGAGCAGGAATCGAGTCCAAGCCTATGACTCCTGGAACAGCGTTCTTTCTACCAGCACTCATCCTACTCTATGAAATGCCCTTGCTATGGGTCCCCCCAAAAGTAGGACAGAAGGCCTTAAGCCAAAGACTTCTCTGGAGCTTCTCTGCAAATCAAGATTATGCTATAAATATTCTTTAGCTGCAAGGCCTCGGGCCTCTGACAACTCCACTGACTTCCTGCCTCTTCAGAAAGCTCCCATATACTTTGAAAAAGTCACTTGCCTTCTCGATGATTGGGCCAACAGCAAAGCAGCTTTCCAGGGCTTCTAAAGAACTCACAACCAGCCTAGGGAGACAGAAAAGCTGGCTTGAGTACAACAACAACCCTTCTCTCCAGTTGTGCTTTAGCCTGTGCAAACTATAGACGGAGGGACCTTGGGGACAGCTAATGAATGCCAAATACAAAATCAAAGCACAATAAGACCTGCCACAGGCACCATGCATATCGTTTCCTTGTGTTACAGGCCAGAAGAAACCTGGCTCCTGCTTGGAGATCAACCTGAGGCCATGTTCATAATCCGGAACTGAAAGACAGGGCTTTTCTTCCTCAAAGCGGATAAGTGTGCTTCCTTCTGCTGCCTGTGGCAGGGATCACTGAGAGGGGCTTAACAGTCTTGCTGCAATGGGACCCGAAGCTCAGGTGCCCATACGGAGGTAGGCAAAGGGATACACAAAGGGAAAGGTTAAAGCCATCTTCTTACACTGGGAAGGTAAAGGTAGTATTTTATTCACACCTCCATGAAAACGCACAAAGGCACTTCCTAGGAGTCCCTAAGTACGGGGAGAGAACGAACGGCGTTTTCAGGAGCATGCCAACTGCCAACATTCAAAGGGTGCAACGAAGCACCTTTAGAAAACGGAGCCATTTTCTCCTGGGAAAAAGGAAACCCAACTGTGGAAGGGTACCCAGCAACATGCTCCCCAGGGCTTATTCCTGTGAGTTTAATGGAGCCTGGTGAAAAGACCGACATTCTGATGCTGAGGCTCCGGGCAGACAGGGAAAGGTATAGAGAAGGTAGCTGGAGGGGAAAAGGTCAAGGGGTAGAGGAAGGCAACAAAGAGCCGGGGAAGAGGGACCCGAGGTGTAAAACGCAGTTGGACAGAACAAGTTGTCCGCTGGCTTGTCAGACACTAGGGCTCTCCCGCTGTCCTACGGCCCGCCCCCGCCCCCTGCTCGCCCCCTGCTCACCCACTGCGGAGAAGGAGCGGAGAGGAGCGGGGTACGGAAGAGCACACTAAAAGGTTCTGGAGAGGCCAACACCAAGTGTGCACGCACAACCCTCCACACACTCCACTCTTACACGGGATAGCTTGGCAGCCATGCAAGGACCGGAACAGAAAGAAGCAGGAGGACTCTTCCACAGAAGCAGGATCAACGCAAAGCCACACCATTGGTTACTGCTCTCTGGCACACACTCACCCGTGCAGAGAAAAGAAAGAGGGCATACTAACCGGTCCAGCTTGGTTAGGGACTCAGTTTCAGAACTTGGGGGAGAAGCAAAGGAAAAAAAAAAAAAGGAAAAAAATGTGAAGCTCAGAGAAACCTGGAAACACATCCTAAGCAAACAATATAAGAATAGGGGAGGGGGGAAAAAAAAAAAAACAAAGAGAAAGAGAGAGAAAAGGGAGTGGGGAGGCTGGTGGTGGGAGGCAATGATTCCAAGCCAGGCTATTCTTTCCGACTTACGATGTAAGAAACTCAGCGTCTTACATCATGAGTCACTTGTCTACCGCGGCAAACCAGCGGCCCCTAGCACAAAGAAGCCAAGCGCAATGCTTAAGAAGGCCACTGGGGGGAGCGCCAGGAGGCTGTGAACTCCGCCGCAGGTGCAGCAGACCGCCCCTTGCCAGCAGCGCCATTACCACATAAGTTGGCTGCTGCGGAGAAAGAGAAGACGATGAAATCGGAATGAACCGGAAGATCTTCCCCTATAATGTCAGCAAGACTGGACCCACGTCTCTAACACTGGCTTAAGCATCTTCTACTCAGCAGTCTCTCTGGCTACTCCAAAGGGCACCTGAGCATTAAGAGAAGGCACAGAAGCCCCCCCAGGCAGACTGGAGCCAGACGGCCCTGAGCAGGTTTCCAGGCTCCGTTGGTACGCTAAGGGGGCACAGGGCTGTGTAACAACCTGAAACTCGCAGGCTGGACCCGGTAGTTCTGAGAGACTCTCTCGGGACAGGCTGTGCCGGGAGAGGGAAAAGTGGTGAGGACCGGAACCAACCCCTGCCGGTGCCGGTACCTCTCCAGGACAGTTCCACTGGTGGTGGCAGGGGCTGCAGAGTCACTGTCTCCAGTGCCATTGCTCTGGTTCAGGTTCGAAGGACAGATGTTGCTGACGGAGGCAGAAGGGAACTCTTCCGGGGGCTCGTCAGGCCAGCCGAACTGCTCCTTAGTCTTGCCATATATCTTCACAGCATCGATCATGGTGACACCTGCTGGATCCACCGAGGCCCCGACTGCAACAAGTAAGAGAAGCCTCTGGAACGCACATTCTCTAAAGGGCTAACGTGACCACCTCGCCTCCCAAGACCTGACAAGGCAGCAAATCCCATTGATTTTTGGTACGGAAGAACGCTGTCTCCTGAGACTTGAACAGCACCTTAACCCTGAGGAGACGGTGATGAAGCATGAAGCAGCCCCTCCATGTGACCGAAGGCCTAGAAGTCCACTTCTCAGAAGAGCCCCTGGGAAGCACCGCGGGAATCCTCTGGTGCTATAGGGATTCCAGCATCTGCCGCCCTCCACCTGCAGGGAGCTCTAAGCGCTCCCTTGGTTCAAAGCGCAGGTTGTCATCGTTCATACCGATATCAACTATCTCTAGGAGCAAGAGGGGCCAGTAAATGGCACAGAAAAGTGCTAGACTTGTGAAAAGCTCACGGATTTGTACTCTGAGAGTTTAAAGTATTTGACAGCACAAGGCCAGGCATCTGTGCTTTAAGAGAGCCCGGTGAGGGTGCCTGGCTAGCTCAGTCAGTGAAGCACACAGCTCTTGATCTCAGGGCTGTGGGTTTGAGCCCCATGCTGGGTATAGAGATTACTTGATAAAATCTTAAGAAAGGAAGGGAGGGAGGGAGGAAGGGAGGGAGGAAGGAAGGTAGGAAGGAAGGAAAAGAAAGGGAGAAAGAAAAGAAAGAAGAACGAACGAACAAACCTGGGGATTGTGTGTTCATCTTGCCTCCTCTCTGCCCACCCATGCAGGCAGCCGTTCCAGCAAGGCTGAGCCAGTCCCAACAGAAGCTAACCCTCCCCATTCTCGTACATCCCTCTCCACCCCCTTGCCTCCTTTCCACTTCCAGTGAAGCTCAGGGTTTCAGGATGGCAGAGACCACTGAGAAGCAGAGAGCAGAGGGTTCCCAGAATACTAGAGAGCCACAGAGAAGTGGCCCCCAAGTCAGCAGCCAAGTGAGAAGGGGGGGCCGTGCCAGGAGCTGGCGACTCACTGAAGAGGTTCAGCTTCTTGTCAGCCTGCAGGGCTTCTTCTCTGGTGAAGGGGAAGTCAAACCAGCGCGAGCGACTCAGGTTAAGCTGCATGGTTCTGCCGAAAATCTCAATGTATGATGGGGCCCGTTCGATGGCCTGGGTCCCGATCTGGATCCGCATGCCTGTCATCACCATAGTGCTGTTGTTATTGCTGATTTCAATGGTGAAGCCGCCAGGCTAGAGGGAGGAAAGGCGCACATCAGAGAACGAACACGAGTTCTTGGGGGCAAACGTATAACCCTTCACCTACAGGTGCCAAAGCATGCGACCCCAGATGAGTCCTTTATCCTTCTAACGCCTTGGTAATGACTTGCTTACTTCCAAGGATAGAAAAATAGAAGCAAGGGAGTGGACAGTCTCCAACTGCAGGCTACTTTCTCATCACTAACCACCTCCTGCTGCCCTCTGCACAGAGACCCCGTGGCTAACGTTGGAACGGGAACCCTTCTGTGTGGAAGTGAAAATAGCCATTTATTCCAGGGACCACGTAACTGGAATCAAGGGTGACTGTAAGCATATATTTTACACTCGCATCCTAAGAGAGGGTGTGTCTTTGAACCACACTGTTTATGAGGTCCTTCCACCCGGGCACTGTACTCAGCCTAGCACGGTCCTCACCTTGGTGTTGGCCACATACATGCCGGTGGAATTCAGCCGGTGCTTTATCTGCTGCGCATTGTAGACCTGTAGGAGGTCGTTACCACCAAACTCCACATCTGTCAGCTGCTGGTTGTGTTCAAAGAAGTCGATGGGGAAGGTCACCTGGCTGGACGTGCGGGTCGCTGTGGGGAGCAGCACCAGCGTGTGAGAGCATCAGTGCACGCTCCCACCTCTGCACCCCCTCCATGAGTAAAGCCCCTCCTAGGCTGACTCCACACTCCAACACTCCAATCAATCTCTGCAGGACACCCGGGATCACGACGTGTGCCTCAGTACGATGCCTGCACAGGGCTAGCTGTCCAACAGTCGTCACCCCTGACCACAACACAACCCGGCGGGACAAAGAAGTTGCGTGTGGTATGGAGTACAGCTAGTAGCAACAGGCTCCCCTCGTGACTGGTTTATTTAAAGTAAACATGAGGCGCCTGGGTGGGCTCAGTCGGTTAAGCATCCGACTGTGGCTCAGGTCGTGATCTCACAGTTGGGGAGTTCGAGCCCCGCATTGGGCTCTGCTGTTGGTTCGGATCCTGGAGCCTGCTTTGGATTCTGTGTCTCCCTCTCTCTCTGCCCCTCTCCTACTCACGCTCTGTATCTCTTTGTCTCTCAAGAAATGAATAAACGTTAAAAACTAATAACAAATTAATTAATTAATTAAATTGAAAATAATAATAAAAAAAATAAAGCAAACAATAGAAACTACTTCTTTACAGGAGAATGAGCTGCGTCGTCATCTCAAACATGGACTCTAGAACAAATTTCGGTAGCTCTGCTTAACCGGAGTCACTCACTCTGAGTTTGAGCCTTCACACCCTCAAGAGTCCTCTATCAGTCAGGAGTGAGACTCCCGGCTCAGAGATCTAGGACGGATTCGTCACCGCTTGGTAAGAAACGGACCAACGGAAGCAATCTATCCTCCATCAGTTCCACCCTCCACCTCACATCAGGCAGGCCATGTTCCCAAACCCAGAGGAAAAGCTCTCCAACAAGGTCCACAGGATCATTCTTTACCAGGCACCTAAGAAGGCTGGCCTGAAGTGGAGAGCCAGGGAATGCTTGCCAGCTGCACGATGGGTCTCTAAAAGCCACAAAGAACACCGGTGGCCCTAAGACACTTTATCCTGCCTTTGGGAAATCAGCTAGCACCTATCTCTACCTTCATAGAACAGACAAGCGGAACAGTCACCATTTCCCCACGGATATTTATTGCGGTCTGTTTCGGGGCTCGTCTAGAACACTGCCAACCCCATTCCCCCACCAGTCTTTCCAGGAGGGGCCTTACTAATGGTAGCAGTCTTGCGCTTTCGCACAGGCTTCATGATGCTGACGACACTGCTGGGCTGCAGGGACGGCTGGAGCCAGTAGGAGGTGTTCTCCACGTTGGCCATGTAAATGCGCAGGCTGCCGTCCTCACACAGCAGGATCATGGTGGTCCGCTGCTGCTCGTTGCAGGCCGTGTGCCGAATGGCAACCATGTCTTGGATCTGGCGGAGGGAACAAAGGAGGGTGTGAGTTCCCACAGCTATAGATCAGAACCTACGGAAAAAAGGCAGAGAAGCAACTAGCTTTTGGGGGTGCGGAAGAGTAACAGTCATTTGGGGGTGCAGAAGAGTAACAAAGAAAAGGCATCTAGGAGAAAATGGGTGAAAATTCTTTGATAAACCGCTTCTACTGCAAGAGCCGGGGAAGTGACACAATATACAAATACAGAAACAGAAAATGAGACCAGGTTCACAGCCAAGTGGTGGAAGAATCTGGCACTGACCTTTGCTTTAGCAGGAAGAGTCTTAATCTCTTGGATAAGGAAAGTGTCTGGCTTCACCATAACTACCAGGGGCACACCTGTGGTTTGCTGGACACAACACACCAAGCCAGGGTGGTTCATCACCTCAGACCACTGGCAGAGGGCAGGAGACGTCTTACTGCCACCATTGGAACTGCAGATGACAAAACCGGCCAGTCAGGGTACCAATCCTGACTTCCTTCTCTTGATTTATAGGCCATACTGACTAAATACCTGATTCCCAGAGCAATGTATTTGTCCAGGGACTCAAATTACCCACGAGCCTCAGTTTTATTCGAGCCATGTATATACTCTCATATACCCAACGGTGTACCTCCAGCAGGAGTCCTGATTTAAAAATCTCCCCTGCTAGGTTCCACTGTCTGAGGGAAGAGGTGGCCCCTGTGCCTAGAGGCTGTCAACTGCATAGGCCATGGAGCTGCCTAAGGCATGATCCTTGGTCCTAGTAAGAATCTCCAAGTACATCAAGTTCTGTGTGAATGGCATCCATCTGCCTTCACCTCCAACCAGCTAATGTTTCACAAAACAGAGGACAGAAATGGTGCCTATGGCACTTCAATGGCTCTTCAAGGGCAGGCAGGAAAGACAGAGCCTAAGCCTCTTCTCCCTGCTCTCTAAATAAACACTTGCCACCTTACGCACACCTCTATCATCAGGACACCTCACGCAAGCCTCTACGCCCTGAACCCCAACCATACTCCCACTGCTGACATCATGTTCTGTTTACTGATCAGTAACTACCCCAGCAAGGAAACTTAAAGGGCATTCTGGCAGCATGGGTGTCTGGAAGCAACTTACATTCCCGTTTCAAAACTTAGTCATCACAGATTTGCTGCCTCGACTACAGCTTTTCCCTTCTGAGTGACAGCGGTCCCCAAACTTCTTCTCATAGCTTGGGGTCTGCGTGGCAGAGGACAGAGCATGCCAACAGCCACCCTGCCAACACTAGGTGCCTCTTGCTCACAAAAGGGAAAGGCTTGCAGGAGGAAAGTAAGTTTCACCAGATCCCCAGCAGATGCCAGTACTGGGCCAGGGGAAGCTGAACACAAAGGGCTCCTTCCCACCTTTTGATGTTGATGGAGAAGAGCTGCAACACCTCCAGAGTCGTCCTGCTGATGGTAGCTGCAAACGATTTGCCTTGACAATAGCTGAAGAACAACATCTGCAGCACATGGGAGTAGTAGACGGACACACCACCACCGGCCACCTGGCTGTTACTGTCCTGTCAGGGCGAAGACACACAACACCTGCATTAACCTCTCATGGTGCCTCAGGGACCAGCATCCAGCTCTGCTGGTTACTAGCTTTAAATCATGATCACAGGTTCTCGTAATCTGAGTCCCTTGGGTAAATCTCAGCAGTACCACGAGAATCATGGAACTTCACGTTGAATCAGTTTGGTCCTAAAGGACAAGAGTTTCCGCTATTGGGGAAAAGGAGGCAAGAGGGAAAAGAACAACAGAGAAGCTGCTAGGCTAGCTAGATCTGGAAGAGGAGAGAGCAACATCCGCCCGAACCTTCAGGTCCTCATGGTTGATTTCCAGCACGTTGGTGACGTAGAAGGGGCCCTGCTGCGCACTACTGGCCTCTTCCATGAGCTGGGTATAGATGTAACCAGCTGAAGACATTATAACAATGATGTTCTTTCCCTCCTCATTGAAGAGGAAGGTAACATCTCTTATCTTGGAGCTCGGTAGGAGAAAGTAGAAGGTGGGGCTCAAGGCATCGACAGACAGGTCGTAAATCTGCAGGACAGAAAGAAGGAAGATCAAATAAGGGAGGTCTATTTCAGCCCACCCCCAAATTATCCTGGAGAATCCAAAGACCTGCCGTTGGCAAGTAATGAGCATTCATTCTCCATCCCACAAGCATCTGTGTCAGGCACAGAACACACAAAGACAAACATCTTTCTACTCTCCCTCAGGGAATGACCAGGGAGAGACACATATCTACAAATTTTGTGATAAATACAGTAATAGTCACGCACTTGGTATAGGAGAAGAACCAGAATCGGTATCATAAAGCCTACAGATGGAAAGCTCTAGCTCAGCATCATAACAAAAGGCAACACAATGTTAGGGTCGCTCACCTTTAATTTCTGGGAGAAGCTAGCACATAATGGAGATCAGACATTCTGGATTTAAAAACCAAACCATTCTAGGACCACATCATCAACGAGCACTAACTATACCTTGACAAAGTCCGCAGTGACGATAGCTAACTCTGTCTGTGAACCAGGTAACCACACAGCTTTAATGATGAAGTTGCCCGTTGCCAACTGGGGGTGTAGCACCAAGTGATCCGAAACAGAGCCTGAGCTACTGAATGTCAGCACATGGCAGTCCTAGAGAGGGTTTAGGGAACAGACTGGTTAGAAGATGGTGGGAAGTAGGCTAACTCAAGTCTTCCCTAACGTTCCCTGTCTTCAGGTAGGGATATATTCAGGTTTCGAAATGCACAAAAATCATTTCCGATACAAGAGAAATCTGAAAGATATTCAGGAAAAGATTTCTTCTACATTTGAAAGGCTTTTAAGTGTTAACCTTTTTTTTTTTTTTTTTTTTTTTAAAGGGCTCTCCCGCGCCAAACAGGAGAGTTCTTTTTAGTTTTATTTACTTGGTGAGCAAGCGTGCACGCCGGAGGGGCAGAGAGAAAGGAAGAAAGAGAGAGAATCCCAAATAGGCTCCACATCATCAGCACAGAGCCCGACGTGGGGTTCAGTCCCACAAACTGTGAGATCATGACCTGAGCCTAGATCAAGAGCTAAACGCTCAACTGACCAAGCCACGCGGGTAACCCTAGGTTTTAATCTTGACAGTGAGTATGAGAAAGCGGTACTGACAACAGGGGAGAGAAGAGGAGTGGGATCCATAGCACGAAGTGGTCGAACCTGGACCCGATTCTTACCTTGAGCCCACAAACGGCAAGGTAGTCCTCCTTACAGGGATTGCCAGTGAGGCTCAGCACAGTAAAGGGGACAGGGGCGGAAGCCAGGCGGGTCAGAGTCAACTTCCTTTTGCTGGAATCTGCTTGCTTCAGGAGTGCAGAGAGCTGCAGAACGGTGATCTGCAAGGGAACAATCGCCAATGTATTCTTACCCCTGTCCTCTTAGAGGACGGAGAGCCCGATAAAAGCTCCTTCGATGGGTACCGGTCCGCAGTTAAGTGTCTCAGGAGAAGCCTACACCAGTATCAGCTTCTCCTTCTCTGGGATGATATGGGATGCCCTTCCTTGCCTCCTTCCAGTGATAACAGAAGAGAAGAGCAAAGAAACCAACTCCTCTTCGTATATTCGGGTCATGAAAAGAATTAACCACTTCCTACATACTAGCATCCTTTCTAGTTTTCTAAACAAGTTTGGGGTGTGTTGTTTTTTTTTTTTTTTTTTTTTTTTTTTTTTTAAGTATTTTAGAGGGAACTTACAGACTATTCGGATTTCCAGTTTTTCACTTAAGTTAAAACAACTTTTCTGGTGATGAAGAAGCCAGAATACCAAAAAAAAAAACAAAAAACAAAAAACGCTGAGTTTGAGTTAAGATACCTACTACCCTTCCAACTTCTAATTTGTTCTATAAAACGACATAAACTTCCCTGTGTCGTCAGTGGGCCAGGAGGGCAGGCAAGAACTAAATAAAGAACACTGACTCTCTTCCCATGAAGACCTTTATCTCTTGGTTTGTGCCCTCCCTCCAGCAGGACCATACCAAGCCAAGAACAGGAGCCACGCTGGCCTAGGTAACAGCTAGTCATTACCTTTCTCTGAGAACTTGAAGGGTAGGTTTTGACAGGGAAACTACTCATCAGAAACAGCATCTCTGTTCTAGTCGTACTGCTTCTAAGTCTGATCAACGAACTCAGGGTTCGTGCTGATTGAGCTCTGTCCCCTAAAACACTACCGGACCCCAAAAGACTTTTTCCCAGATTGCCAATCGGAACATTTCCCAGAGGGCCAATTGGAGCAATCTGTTTTGCTTAAGCACTTAAGACAAACATGACCTAAAATGAGCGGGAAGGAACAGGAAACTCACCTTGCCTTTCTCATGGCTGACAGCCAAATGCTGGCGGCGCCCATGTGGGGAGGAGAGCACGCACATAGCCACCCGCCGGAGCACGTGGGCACTGATGAGCTGTCGAATAGTCTGGCCCTGGTCTCCACTGTAATTCATCCGAACGTTCTCAAAGGCGCCTTCCTGGGAGCCTAAGGTGGGAACCTGGCAGAGAAGGAAGCAGTAGTAAGGCAAAGAGATCAAATGGATTCACCCGCTATTCACGTGACCGAGTAACTGCACAATGCAGTCACTCAAAACTAGCGGGTTCCAGGCTCTAAGCTATGGACAAAATTATTGCCAATCCAGTAAGAACAAGACACTGAATGTTTCATAAGGCTAAATTTAATTAATACAAAATACTGCCTTCCAAAAATGTTAAAATCCCCCCCCCTTTTTTTTTAAGTCAAAGGGTGGTGATAACGGATGAAATGTTTTTCATTGCTCTAACCTGGGAAAACTGGGTCAGCAACTTTATAGATCACCAACACAAACCCAATACTTTTTAACTTCACCTTTATTAGCTGAAAGTCTAAAAACCACTAGTGTAAAACTGACTCATTTTTAATAAGATACCAGAATATATGTGTATATATACCTGTGTGTATTTCCAAATGACTTGCGAGATCTATTCCTAGACCTCATTCATTTGTACGTTTCCCTTTCGAAAGCACACTTTACGCCGTTTTCATTACGTTACGCTGCTACTAAAGAGAACACGCAGAACACGCCAGAAATCCTAGACTCAGTGCTGAGCAGGTTTTAAAGTGGATAATAACTTACAACTTATAAGCCATTTCATATAAAGAAATAGAATTGCCTAAAGGGCTAGAAGCAGAAGATGACAAACACTATTTATGCAAGCCAGCAGAACCTTAGGGGAGAAAAGGTTTTCTACTTTGTTATACGGAAGAAACTTCTAACTACTATAATTGCCCCCAAATGTTATTCCTCATATCTTGGAGTTGATACATTTTTTTTTTAATTTTGTTTTTAATCTTTATTTATTTTTGAGAAAGAGAGAGAAAGCAAGGGAGCAACAGAGAGAGAAGGAGACACAGGATCCAAAGGAGGCTCCAGGCTCTGAGCTGTCAGCACAGAGCCCGACGAGGGGCTCGAACTCACGGACCATGAGACCATGACCTGAGCCGAAGTCGGACGGTCAACCGACTGAGCCACCGAGGCACTCCCAAGTTTTTTTTTTTTTTTTTTTTTTTTAAAAGACACACTTCACACGCCGATCTCCACACTGGATGGCTGGGGACTGACTGTCCTAAGGGCACTTCTGAGAGTCCCCGGCATACCATGGCACGTCTGTAAATGTGCTGCTCTGGACACACTCACCATCAGCTGGTCTGTCATCTCAACCACCTTGTCCACTGTATGCAGCTCCCGGAGGGCTTGCTGAGCCCGGCTGCTGCTCCCCACCGCTGAAGCCTGCTGAAAGTTGGTCTGAATGGCATCCATGAGGAAACTGAGCATGTCTAACACGAGAGGAGCGAAGGAGAAATTGGCCTGAGAAAAATCCAAATACACAAGTGAAAAAAAAAAAAACAAAAAAAACACACACAGAAAAATAATGGGTCATACTCATCATAATAATCTTGCCAGTAACTACCTCCAGAATCTAGAATCCAATTTCCTCACTTCCGATTCCATCTTCCAGCCATCTCTCTCTCTCTCTCTCTCTCTCTCTGATACTGGATTTGTGCTACAAACTCTAGAGCCATCTTTCTAAACCAGGAGTCCCGTGTATACACCCTAATGCTAGAATGCATTCATCACCTATGATATCTTCTCTCTGGTACGTCTAGAATCGTTCTAGTTACATGCCATCCCTGAGAAAACTTAAGAAAATAATCACTTAAATCACTTTCTGTATGCTCTGCTTCGGATGAGGAACCCTGGCCAAGAAAAGTGCTCTCGAGTATTACCCAACTAAAATTCACCCTCCCCCACACCCCCACGGTACCCCTCAGTCCTTAAATCCCTCCCTGTGAGGCAGGGGCTGACGACACGTCCTACTCACGCCTGTCCTGTGAAAATGAGTAAACTCAGAGAAAGGAGAAAGCAATTGTCGGCCCCACCAGGGAGCTGCCCGGCTTGCTCACGAACCCACCTGCCAGGCTCCGCACTCCGCCCACCGCACCGGGCACCACCAGATCCCCACCTGGTTCTGCAGCTCCTCCCGGCAGCCCTCCACCGTGCGGCACAGGCTACTCTTCTTGGGCTTGTCTTCGTCAGCAACCTTTCCGTCGCTGATGGTGACTTTGGCCTTGTCGGCCGGGGAGGTGCTGGTGTGGCGCACCAGACTCTCTGAAACCCTGGGCTCACTCTGAAACGCTGACTCCTTCATGGTGGAGCTCATGCCACTGCTGGGAGTCCGCTTCACCAGCGCCTGGGGACAGAAAACGTCAGAGGTTCTGAGCTCTACCCACAGAGCCGAAACACTGCTGAAGACCTTGGAGGAAAATCTGGACCCGGGGGAGAAATCGGCTAACCATTTAAATGATAACCAGATGCCTGAATTCTCTTCTTCACCTAATATCTAACATCCAGCTGACAGGTATCCACCTAACTGGGTCCCTAACCCACTCACAGCAACAGGTCTCGGTTACAACTTCTGAAACTGTGGCAGGTCTTTGGGAAAAACCGCAAGCTGTTTAAGGACACTGCAAGGTCTAACGTTCTGAGCGAAGTGCTTAGGCCATGATCAGTGACAGAAGCAGAACATACTCCTAGACCTGGGCCACCGTGAAGGTGACATGGGAATTACCCAGTCTGGCGTCAGCATTCCCGTGTCACTAACACGTCACCCTTTGTAGCCCAGCGAATGTTCCAAACTCTCACCAAACAGCTGCCATCTTCCTTGGCTCCACAGTCACAGAAGAAGGACCCATACTTGGCATAGGAAATCTCATGATCCTTGTGGCACACCTTGGCACACACCGTGCACACACCCACCCCGTCAACCATTTTGCAGGTGTGACAGTGGTACCTGCAAAGAACAAGAACCGGCAAATGAGCCCAGCAGTCCCAAGGCCAAGGCCCCGCAAATCCTCACCTTCTGAAAAAAAGAACCACTCTTACCAATGCTGGTTCATGAATTCTTTCTGAGTGATCGTGAAAGTGCAGAGTTTATTGCAAAGAGAATCTTCATCCTTCAAAGATAATAAATCTTTTTAATCAGAAATATACTCTTCCACACAGGCCCCCACAGAAATACATCCTATGGAGAATAAATGGTCCATTCAGAAATGACCAGTAAAATCTACCCCTGGAAATAATCTACAGCCTATAAATGTGCTACAATTCTGGGTGAGAGCTTATAGTTTTGTGGTTAGAAAAAAAATAAATAAATCTTATGTTTTCTGTCCAAGTGAGCTCACACCATCCCCATGAGGAATTCGTCTCTAAGACTGCAGTTAGGATACAAAAATTGAACGACTACAGGATAAGTGACTCTGGATGGAAGAAACCATGTGCTTGTTAAATAGTCTTTTCCCCAAGAGATTAGATGCCTCCAGCCTGCTCTGCAGACTAGAAAATCAGTCTGGCGTTAGTCATGTAAACTGGGAGAAAGCAGGCAGGAGCAGGAGAGTTTTGAAGCTCACAGGGGCCAGAAAAGAAGGCCAAAAGCTTATTTAGCATGAGCTTTGTCAGTGCCCGTCACTGTTGTTAACCTTACAGGGTGACCTGGATGGTTACGTGGTACTTACTGAATCCTCAGCCTGAGAGTCCTCCTCTTCCACGGCCAACTCCTCCACCCAGTCTGAATCCACCTCAATGGCTCGCTCCTCCCCATCCACCGAGAGGTGACTTGGGCCTTGACCATTACTCTGGCTCAGGGCATTGGTGACATCAGCCAAGTAAGACATAATGTGGCATGTGCACTCCAGGACTATCACATGCTAGAAGAGAAGACCACTACCCCGTCACAGAAACTTCAGTTCTCCATACCCGATTCTCAGACTTCTCCCAATAAAGCCCGCAATCAGAGAAATGGTATAAAAGCAGACAAGAAAATCCACACGCTTCAATGATCTACTTCCTCACCTCTGAGCACTATGGCCACGTGTAGCCAGTCAATACACTGTACTGAATTAACGGGATTCACTCATCCTTAAGCACAAAGACAACCCTTTACAAATTATGAAATGAAGTAAAACTGTCATCAGGAAAATAGAAAAAGAGAAGAAAATGATACAGAGAAGAGACTGGTGGTTGCCAGAGTCAGGGGAGCGGTGGGTGGAGAATGGATGAATGAGGTTCAAAAGACACAAACTTCCGGTTATAAAATAAGTAAGTCACAGGGATGTAAATAAAGCACAGCATGGCGACTACAACTAACAATGTATGATGTGTTGACAGGTGCTCAGTGAGCAGATCTCTAAACTCCTTACGAGGAAAACACGTTTCAGAACTACATATGGAGACAGACAGCAACCAGCCTTATTGTGGGGATCACTCCACAACACGCCCAAACAGTGAATCCCCGTGCTGTGCACCTGAAACGGATACGGGGTTACCTGTCAAGTATACCTCAATTTAAATGAAGAAAGGAAAAACAGACTAGATTCAAAGTATGAATAGGCTCTCGCTGGCTTTCTCCCTACCATTAGCAATTTTTTCTAACCATTAGCGAAAGACTTTTAAGTGAAAGCAGTAAGAGAGGAACAGCTTCGGAAATGAAGCCACAAGTTTTCCAGCAAACAGCTGCCAGCAGCTCGTGCTTGCCTGAGGACCCAGCAGCCTGGCATCAAGGCCTCAGACTTCTGAGCTCTTCACTCTGCAGCGACGGTTCAGACTCAGAGGAGAAAGACGAGCAAGAAAGGCTGAAATTACTGAAATTTAAATCGTCTCATTACCGAGAAATAAACAGCGCTATGCTGCTGGGTCTCAGAGGCCGGTTACCCGCTCTCGGTGACCTATGGCAGGTCCGTGGTGGGGCAGGCGAACAACTGAACGTGGACTTTGGTCAGTTCCAAACCCTTCTCAGAGATGCCCTGAACCTTCGGGTAAATTAAACTATTCTAGCAACTGGACTAGAGCTGAGAAGGCAGTCTGTAACCGCACAGAACACCTACTCAGAGCACACAGCTCCAGTTCCACAGCACACCAATAGCTAAAAATAGCAAGAATCCACCAGGTTTTATGAAGGATTCAGTTGGATACTGTTTCCCATATTAGTTCCCTCCTATCATTCCTCGTCACTCAGCAAAGGCCCAAGGGCACACAGTTCAGAATTATACACTCCCAGGGCTTTGAAATTGTAGGCAGGCTGGCCAGGGACACAAGCCAGTAAGAAGCAGAGCCTTCTATGTGACCACAAAGGTAAGGATCATCACTCGCCGACTGCTGTCTCTCTGCATTTTGCTTACCTTTCCGTGCATTACATTGGCATTCAGTTTTTCGACCACATTCTTCTGTGACAGGTATTTCTTGCTGTCCCAAAGGGGAAAGAAAAGGGGATGGGGGGGGAGACACAAAATCATCCAAGGAACCAAAGAAAAGGAAGTAGCTTCATGAATCCTGCATCAGTTTGTAGACACTGGGAAGCCAAAGCATTCTCAGAAAAACGCTGAGGTTTGGGGTGCTCCAGTCTTCTCACTGACACTTATCACTTTCCCTAAGACTTCCCCCAGGGGTAACGAACAGGAAACCCTACCAGGGATATGACAAAGATTCAGTCTAAAGTGAACAGTTGCAGTCGGTTGAGCGTCCGACTTCGGCTCAGGTCATGATCTCATAGCTCCTAAGTTCAAGCCCCATGTCGGGCTCTGTGCTGACAGCTCAGAGCTTGAAGTCTGCTTCAGATTCTGTGTCTCCCTTTCTCTCTGCCCCTCCCCCGCTCACGCTGGTCTCTCTCTCTCTCTCTCTCTCTCTCTCTAACTCTTTCTCAAAAATAAACATTAAAAAACAAAAAAAGCTTAGGAGCTGATGGATTTAAAAAAAAAAGTGAACAGTTACAGGCTACTCCCTCGATCCCCAATAAAAATGTAGACTCAAGTTTCTTTTTATACTCACTGCAAGCTACAAAGAAAATACCTTGCAATTAATGATCTATTCCCCCCTTTCTCTAAGAGTGATGGGCTCCTCCAAATTCATCATCTTACCATCTACTCAGCCAGTCCACAGCAGCATTGTGAAGCTGAAGATGGCCAGCACCTTGACCTGCACTGGCCAGGGTGGCCATCACAACCATGAGTTCAGGGAAACCAGTCCCATCACCGTTGGCCAACATCTCTGTCGCCATGGGGATCAGGGTGCCCAGAAGCACAGCACACACACCTTCCCCAACTTGGCTGGTAGAAAAGAAATAGCAAATTAGTTAAATAAAACAACAGGAGTCTGACTGTACTTCTCAATTTGTAAGAGTCATTAAGAGACATTGCAAATTAAACATTAAATACGTGACTCTCTCCCCCTTGCCATATACATGCACCCAGTTTCGGACTTTGGCTAGTAGAGCACAAAACATTCGCCTATGCGATAAATGACAGGCCAAGTCACTGCAAAAGTTTTTCCACGGGAAAAACCAAGGAGTTCCACTAGATTCCTTAAGTCTAGTGAGGGGAGCTGTGGAATCGTTCAAAACGTTAAGGACCAATGCCTGAAGGAAAGAAAGTAACAAATACTCTCAGCGTTCATCTGGGGCTCTTCTCGACACCTGACCTAAATGCACGTGTTCTACCTGTTTTCCCGAACAATGTAAGTAGTCAGTAACTGCAAGAGCTGCCGGTTCTCCTGAATCACATCCAGCTGATCAGAATCTTTGGGGGGTGACGCAGTCATGCGCGTGAGCCAGGCCTGGAGACGCACAGGTTCCACACACGCCAGCTGCGCCAGAGAGCCACAGAGGTGCAGAAGGCTCGGGTTAGGGTTCTTCTCAGCTAGGGACAGACCGAGAGACTCCGGTCAGTGAAGGAAGGCGGGGAAAAGGGGGAGAAGCGCAGACTGTGAGCCAGGAAAGAGGGAAGGAAAGGCTTCGAGCAAGTTTTCAACTTCCTTCCACACTTTCTCAGAGGGATTCTCTGCACTTGTTATGCGGTGCTTACACTCAGGCAGAAGATAGGCACAGTATTAGCCGGACATCAAAGTTCCCATAAGAAGATTACCAAAAGCTGTCACTCACTCAGCTGGAAGAGTTTGGTGAAGAATCTCAGAACCCGGTTGCAGAATTTAGCAGACAGGTTCTCATTGGCTGTTGCCATCATGATCTGCACCAGTTCCCCACTGGGAGGCAGAAGGGGGGAAAAATGGAAGAATCACATTAAGCCTCACATAAAAGGCATCCGCTTCTATGTCTTCACGATGTCATCTCTCCCAGGGGAACTGGCCACTTGCCAATGAACCACACTAGGTGTTCATGAAGTCAACCCCCTCATCAATAACCTGAAGGAGTCAGCAATGAATCTAAGTCCTCCCCACAGTACAGACACTGAAGCAGGCCTTGGGTGCTCCCTGAGAAGAAATACCTACTACTTTCAGAAGGCATTCAAAAACTGTTCACTGAGGAAAACAAAATACAGCTCACCTGTCAGAGAAAAATTCCTCCATGGCTTTACGAGCCTGGCTGCTTTCCAGCTGCTTTTCCAAATACTGGAGACATTCCTCCAAGATGGATTCATCCAGTCCACTGAGAAGCACAAAGAAAAGTCAACTACCAGAAATAAAATGTGTCAATGCCTTCCTAATATTTTTAAAAACCCAAAGTTTATCACTAAACCTTAAGGGCAATATTCTGGGGTTTTTTCCCCCAAAACTTATTAGCATAAAGCCTGGCTGTGCAGTAGGAACTCGGTGCATGTTTAACAAGTTGAATTATAATAAAACTAAAAAGTTAATAAAACCTGAGATAACAGATGTACTCAATCTCTAAGAGTCCAAAGAAATCATTGCTGCTGTTTTAAATTATAAGGAAGAAAGGAAGGAAGAAAGGAAAGGAGAAGAGGGAAAAAGGGAGGAGAGGGAAAAAGGGAGGAGAGGGAAAAAGGGAGGAGAGGGAAAAAGGGAGGGGAGGGAAAAAGGGAGGGGAGGGAAAAAGGGAGGGGAGGGAAAAAGGGAGGAGAGGGAAGAAGGCAGGAAAGGGAGGAAGGGAGGAGAGGGAAGAAGGGAGGGAAAAGAAAAAAAAAAAAAAAGGAGCCCTTGATGAAACCATGGATTCATCAACAACAAAAAGACCAGAAACCCCAGTACTGGACCCTTTATCTGTCCGCTTCTCAGTGGGACAAAACTGCAGCTTACTTTGCTGTTCCTCATGACTCATCTACATCACTAAGACCTAAACTACCAAAGTCAGACAATGGTGACAGACCACCTAATTCCACACCACCCATTTCCGAAAGAAGCAGGGTTACAAAAATATTAGAAATTTTATGAAGGTCCTTTGTACGGTTCATTGTATCTAATACAGTGCTTGATAAGCATCCATTCAATGACTTAAAGTTTCCAAATATGAACCATTTAAGCCTTCCATCTACTCAATGCTGATTCTTAAGAATTCATCATTAAGAGAAGACATATAAGCACAGAACTTTCAATTAAAAAGTACAAGTCATGAGTTAATGACATAAAGAAGCCAGTACATTTCACTGAAAACAGCAGGAGGTCACAGGAACCTGATGTCTGCTCAGATCAGGCTCACCTATTGGGATCTGCATGGTTGGCCAGAATGTTGTAACAACCAGTGATCAGTTTCTCATATACTCGAGCCAAGAACTCATCAGACTCCGCAGGGCCCAGGATGCGCTCCAAAGAGTTGCTACTGATCTCGGCGACGCTCTCAGTGCTCGACTCCAAAAGAAGGGGAAGCAGGGTCCGAATTACCTGTGGCGGGTTCATCTCATCGGACCAACTTCAAAGAAAATGGAACCATGTCAATGGATATACTCCCCCAAAATTAGCTGCAAAGGCAAGGACCGAGCAATTCAATCACTTATTAAGGGGTGAGAGCTTTTACCCCAGGCTTTTTTTCCCTTGGCAGTTATTTTTTTACATAGATGTAATCATACAACTTCAAAATTTTCTTTTTCGTTATTCTATCAAAAACAAAAATCATTTCCATGTAAAAAGCCCATTTATTAAAATGTTAAATAATGTAAGGTGTATTTTATAGAGTATTCAGAAAAGAAAATGAACTGAAACCTAAACTAGAAACCCAGACAACTCTTCTAGAACTACCAGGAATCCGGACCACGCTTAAGGCAATATGATACGGGACTTCACCTGTGACCTATGTACTGGAAGACAGAGCATGCCTCCACTGGCCTGTCCCAGCCCCACAATAGCAGAGTCTAACTCCCGTGATGATTCTGGAGACACGTGATTTGAAATACATCACTGCCACCTTCAAATTCCGACCCGAAGCACTTCAAAATTACAATATGATTTGAAGCCTGCATGGCCTCTTCTGCAGGAGGGGAGGAGGTATCCTGTTGCCTTTCACATGGCATTCTAGATGAATGTTCACACTCTATTCACTCTGAAACAATACTCTCTCTGCTATCAAAGCATGCAGGAAAAGCATCATTATACAGCCCTACATCCTGTCTTCCTTTAGCTACGACAGGACGCAGGCACAGCGAGCACCGAGGGCTGGGCAGTAGGTACTCACACAATAAGATCTCCAGTCAGCCTGACCAGGGAGAGAAGGGTGTGCTTCAGGGAAGCAGCCAGGGGCAGGCTTTGGCCACAAAGTGTCCCCAAGTGAGCAGCCTGCACAGCACTGATGTAACTCTCCGAAGGGATGGTGTCATTAGCAAAGGCATTGCGCTGGAAGGGAACAAAACAGACAAGAACAGAAAAAGCGTCTACCTATCTGGGATAAACTCTCGTGTGGGGGAAAAAAACCAACTGACATAAACTAAGACCTCCACCGAGGTTTCTAGACAACGGCTCTACTCAGTATATACTATTATCCATCCTGGAAAGCAACGTGGGGTGGAGCACTGAAAGCAGTTAACAAATTGTAGTGAGTACAGAGTTAACTTAAAATTTCAAAAGTTAAGTTAAAATGTTAGTACAAAGTTAAGATACCCAATACCAGGTTTCAAATCATTAGAATACATTATACTTCACATTAAGACTACTGTCTCTCATAATTAAGAAGGATCTGTATTTTGCAAAGCCCCAGAGCCTCCATTAAAATATCTTCACGATCCTTCTGCTATAGCTCCGGGTGATGTAAATAGGGGTCACAATTACAAAGCAGGACAACAAGATTATAATATTTGGCTTTTCCAAAGAACTGTGACAACGGAATTATCTGTTAATAGAGGTAATTTGATTAGAGCATCCACAAAGGTCAAGTAAATGGACAGAAGATTCTACAGTCTTCTAAGAGCCTAGAGAACCTAAAAGCTACTATATAAAATCATTACAAAAGGAGTAGGCGCCTGACATTTCTCCTAAAAAGAAAATGAAACAGTTTATATCTTCTGAGAATTCAGATGCTAGATCTTGTCAGCACTTTACACTTAATACGATTCATCTTCACATCCCAGTCTTAAGCAGACGAAAAAACACACTCATAGTAATAAGGTGGTCGTCCACTTAACAGGGTAACCCAGACTTCCTAACAAAACGACCACCTGGGTACCGCTTGGGTAATTCAAGGCTTTGATTATCGATTCAAACATCAATTATCATTAGCAAATATACTGCTGCATACCAAGACCTCGTGGCAGCTAGTTTCAGCCTAAGGAACAAGAACAGAACACAGAATAGCCGGTGCTCCACATTTCTATTCCCAGAACAGACACTCACCCAGGAGCCAATGTTGGGAAACTCGTTGGTGTTGATGTTATTCCAGGATTCACACACAGCCTGCACCCAGGATGGTAAATTCTGAACCAGTGTGGGACCTGGAGGCGACAGGAAGGATGAGAACTCATCACCAGAGGGAAAGAATGACACATAGTATTTTAAAGCCAAGCCCAAATGCAGAAAGAAACACCATTGCCCAAGCTGTCAAAATAATTACGAAGATCGCTTAGATGGGTGTTTCAATAGCAGTACTATGTCCAAGAGCTAACTAACTGCTTAATAGCTAACAATGTCGATTATAAGGTTTTCACTTCCCATCACATTCACTTTCTAATCTTGCAAATAAAGACGACAACTGAAAACAAGATGCGAAGTGGGGGCATGTCGCTACAAGTCAGGCTAAGACCGCTCTTCAGCCTCTGCTACACCCTCTGTGGACGGGCAGCACTCTGACCTCTTTTCTCCTTAAGACAAATCTGAAGACAGGGATTCTTAATCCACATCAAGAACAGTGTTTGATGAAGTAGTAGAATTTAATTTCTTCAAGTGAGACAGACTACCTGAACACTGAAAGGGCATTTAAAGCTTGCAATTCAGGAAAATACAAACGGCTATAAATTTAAAGGGTAACTACCGCCCTTCACTCCAGTCCTGCTCAAGTCCTTTTGCTTGCCATCCTACATTTCTACCAGATCATTCCTAAAAAAGGGAAGAGGTTTGCCCAGCACAAAGGGACAGCTTGCTAATCTTCCTGATCTCTATAAATGACAAATAGAACAGGGGCGCCTGGGTGGCTCAGTCCATTAAGTGTCTGATTCTTGGTTTCAGCTCAGATCATGATCTCATGGTCGTGAGTTTGAGCCCCGCATTGGGCTCTGTGCCAACAGTGTGGAGCCTGCTTGGGATTCATTCTCTCTCTCTCTCTCTGCCTCTCCCTGCTCATGCTGTCTCTCAAAATAAATCAATAAACTAAAAAAAAAAAAGAAAAAAGAAAACAAGAACAAAGATCTGTGCTAACAGCAACAGTTTAATGCTGTTGGTTTAATGATGTTGGTTTGGATCCCAGCCTCCACATATTGCAAGATGCAGGATTTCGGGCAAGTTAACTTCGAGGACTTAGTTTCCTAATGAGTAAAAGGGGACGGTAACACTTCACAGGGCTCCTGAGAGGACAGATAGACACAGACACACACACACACAGACACACACACACACACACACACACACACACACACACCTCTGTGTCTGACACACAAAGGCCCCAGTGAGTGGTAAATGTCAGCAGGCAGGCAGATAAATGGTAGTACTCATTCTCAATGGTATTAATAGCATTATACTATTACTCAATGGTAGTAATAGCATTTTCAAATTCACTTACCCAGAGTGTTGGCTTTGCACCTACTAGAGCCAATAGCCAAAACAGCAGCAAAGCCATGCAATTTCTCCTGGGATGGTTTTTCAGTGGATCCTTCTTCATTAAAGTTCTGTAGCAAATAGGCTCTGAAGAAAAAACAGGGGGCTACATGAAAACTGAAGTAATCTACTCCCATCATAGGAGAAACTACCCTAGACAAATTGAAATACCTGTTATCTCAGTTTCCTAATCTATTAAATATAGTTGAGAGTACCTACCCATTTCTAATCTCCTACAAATTCCAATGGGCAACTGTTTCCAAAGAATATCCCATCCTCTGAAATGTTCCCAAAACATAATTCCAGGACAGATGAGCTTGGCGAACATTGAACACTATCCACCCACCTCTCCCCGGCCTTGGAAGTTTGGCAATGTATATACTGAAGGCTCTGAGAAGTACGGTTGACCTTTGAATGACATTAAGTGTTAACTGCACAGGTACACTCACACGTGGATCTTTGTCGGTAAATACCGTACAGTACTGTAAACATATTCTGTCTTCCTTGTGGTTTTCGTATGATGTTATCTTTTTATGTTTTACAAATAGCTTACTTAATTGTAAGAATACAGGATATGATACCTTTGTATACAAGATACGCGCTAATCGATCGTTTTGATGTTACCAGTAAGGCCTCCGATCAACAGCAGGCTATTAGTAGTTATGTTTTGGGGAGTCAAAAGTTCTCTGCGGATTTCTAACTGCACAGGGGGATTGGTGCCCCTAACCCATGCTGTTCAAGGATCAACTATACTATACTTTCTCGAGAGCTGTTCAATTATATTTACTCAGCACTTCCCAAACTTACTTGCCAGGAACATTTATTAACAGTATACAAACTGTTGGCATTAATTAATGGGTCAGATTAGAGCCCACAAGCTCTCAGAGGGAAGTGACTTGGTCACCTTTGACCCTGCGATATCCCTGGTACCTAGATCAGTACTTGGCACAAGCAAGCACTCACATTTCCTACTCACGCTTATGGCTCATATATTGTCAAAAATTGTGCCTCTAGCAATAGTCTCTGCTCTACTTACTCCAAGACACTCACACCCAGACATTAGTTAAACTTTATAACAATCCGAGTCCCTTTCAGCACAAAAGTTCCAAAGAACAGGAGCTGAACAGTGAAATCCTACGGGCACCAGATAAAGTAAATGAGCATAAAGGGGCCCGGTGGGCAGAGCTACAAGGGGCAGCCACTCCTCAACTCCAGTGTGTTAATGTCACATGGGATGTCAAGCCCAGTTTTGCCAGCTCTTCCAATGTAAGAAAAGCCTGAAATCTTGTTTTGTGAACAAATTCCTAATTTTTATACACTGAAAACAAATTCCACAATATTTAAACATCCCACAGAACAAGTCTACAGGGCATGCAAATTGCAGTGTTTATTACTTAAGAAAGGACTGGATTTCAAAATACTCTCTAACTCATTAGGAAATTTTTTTCTCTAACTACCTACCATGAAATTCAAAAACATTTAAAGCTTTATCTTAGTAACAGAAATGACATGTCTGGAGAAATTGTGTTACCTTTCCTTATATCCTACAAGGTAAATGATACAAGACATTTAAAGATTTATAGAAATCAAACTTCTCAACTCTTCCTGAACTATTTGAAAATTCCCTCATCAGGCAGTCTACAAAGAGAGGGGGAAAAAAGAAAAAACCGAAGCTGACAAAAATAAAAATAAAAAATGTGTACAATTCTGAGTCCTTTGGGATCTGCACAGTGAACAGTACCTAGAACCACAAAGTCTAGGGGCACCTAAGTGGCTCAGGTGGTTAAGTGTCAGACTCTTACTAATTTCAGCTCAGGTCACGATCTCATGGTTCTTGGGTTCAAACCCCGCACTGGGCTCTACACTGACAGTGCAGAGCCTGCCTGGGATTCTCTCTCCCCTCCCTCTGCCCCTACAGCACTTGATCTCTCTCTCAAAATAAATAAATAAACTTAAAAAAAAAAAACACCGCTAAGTCCAATGTGAAGAATTTCCAGGCCTCTAAGGAAAGCAAACCACCGAAGGATCTAAATTCCCCATCTTGACATCTGTGGGCAGGCAGCCTGTCACACCTAATGAACGATGCATAGGTGTCGATGAGTTGTAGCGTGGCTGGAAGCAGGTTCTTGGTGACCTCAGATGACTTATGAGGATCAGTCTCAGCGGCCATCTTAGAAAAATGCTCATCCAGAGAGACCTGGACCTTCGAGATGGCAGCATCGAGGGTGTAGATGGACTGCAGGCTTGGAATTTCATGAAGTTGCAAGATGGTGGTACAGTCAATGCTACAGAATGATGAGATCTTTAAAGATACCCAAGATACTAATTAGTTGTGGGGAAAGACTGCAGCAGAAGCTAAATCCTGTCATTATGAACCCAAAACTAACGTACCTGTCGAGCAAAGTATTCCTCTACAATTTCAACGTCATACTTCACTGAGCTGCACTTGGTGGATGCCAGTTCTAAGAGAGAACTGGCATGTTCAGCCTTCATGCCCTGTTTGATAAGGTGATCCTATTTGGACAGCCAAGAAAACGTGTTCAGAAGGTTGACACAGACAGAATCTAAAGCTTTCATTACTCTTAAATTAACAAGTTCCCACAAGTACAGAGCACGGTGACTTTGGACAACCCTTTGGCAGCAAGGCCTGTGTCACACTGCGGTACCTTTATCCAGTTGACGTAGGAGCTGATGCGGAGACGGGAAGACCACCTCAGGGTGTGTAAGATGTCACATTCACTCATCTCAGGGGAATTCATGGCCAGCTGGTTCATGTAAGTCTTCGATGGTGGCAAAATCCCTAGGATCCTCCACAGTATCAAGAAGTAATACTGAAGGGCACAGGCCTCCTGGAAAAAGCAAAGAGCAATCACAGCAATAGCACTTGCTATCGCGTCATGAGCTCCCTGACAGTGAGAACTGTTCCAAATACAGCATTTTTTTTTTAATATTTATTTTTGAAAGCAGACCGAGACAGAGCTCAAGTTGGGGGGGGGGAGGGGGGGGGTGAGGCAGAGAGAGAGGGAGATCCAGAATCCCAAGCAGGCTCCAGGCTCCAGCTCCGAACTGTTAACACAAAGCCTGATGCAGGGCTCAAACTCACAAATGGTGAGACCATGACCAGAGCCGAAGCCGGATGCTCAACCCACTAAGCTACCCAGGCGCCCCCTGAATACATTTAGAGCAGACTGTGTAGAGTCCTGATTTTCAACTGAGATTTGGCTCTCAAGTCTGCTCCCCACATCTTTATAGAGAATACATCCAATAATAAAGCAGAACATGTTAGAACCCACATATAAATAATGTGCTCCACACTTGCACATCTCACAAGCCAAAATCACAGTTCTAAGACAACTTCGGCTCCCCAAGAATTACCAAGTAACCAAAAGAGAGCAGGACATTCTGCCTCGCAGGCCCACAATCAGGTGGCCCTTTCTGTGGCTCTAATTGTTGTCATAACTTCTAGAGGTACAGAGACACATTCACGGGACCACAGGAAAAGCTCCAGTGGGAGACTTTCAATGTGACCTATCAACCACCATTCGCTGAAGGTAAGAAACAGATAATTCAATAACTGATTAGACCCCAGAAAGAAATTTCTGGTAGAACAGCTACCAAATCATCAAACACAGCCCAAACTCTTCATCATCAGCCTGGGCTTCGGTGGTCTTACCAGGGCCGTTACGTTCTTATTTTCCTTCCTCCGGACTGTGTCAAGCTGGGATCCAGCAGCGAGCAGTGATGTCAGTGCCGTATAAAGCTCATCATATTTGACAAGCTTGGAGAAAAGAACATCGCACGCCTAATATCGAGAGAAAGAAAATCATTCTGTCCCATTTTTTGAAATATTTTTCCTCCAACCCATACACTACCATTTAACCTCAGAACTGACAAAACAGCTCATTCAAATTATAGTTATGAATTTCTCACTGCAGCAAGATTCCCACTCAGGGACCTCTCCCAGCTGATGGGTTATGGTGCGCACACAAGTGCAGGCTATAGAACGAGGCAACTATTTTTGTCCGTTAAAATATCGGCATGTGAACACGCCAACGAAGACGGGAAGAAGGGTCCCCTACAGCAAAAGTGGAGCCCAGCGAATAAATCTCAAAACAATATTTTCCTTCTAGAATAACCTCAAATCCTAATACAGGCCAAATTCCCTCATTACAAAAAGCAAGTGACTCCCTTTTCCCCTGCCAGACTGATTTTGGTGGAAACCATCTGACCCACATGTAAAATGGGGTTTTAAAATTCCTGGTACCACAGAATCAAGTCGGTTCAAATCATCCTCTGAGGCTTCTGGGGACAGGACACAGTAGAATCTGGGTTGTGGGACAGCATCTGAAAAACAATAAGCTCGTTAGAAGAATGGTTTCATTCTCGATTCTGCTTAGTAAGTATAAAATGTAAAAATTAAGAAAACCCTTTGGACACTTGAAAACACAAACAACCTTGGCACTACGGACTTTTGGACCAGATAATTCCTTGCTGAGGGAGGGCTATCCTGTGCACGACAGGATGTTTAGCACCCTTCCAGTTTTGACAACCAAATAGGTCTCCAGACATTGCCAACTGTCCCTTCTGGGCATGGGGCCCAAGCATCCCTAGTTAAGAACCACTGCTCTAGGAGGTAACAGAGGTGCTCTGCAAACACCAAGTTAATCATCAAAATTGGACCCACAGACTAACTGCATTAAACTTAAATGGCTGTCTCCCCAATATCAACAGGACTAACTACTAGGAGATCCCAATGACAGGATCTAAGGTTTGAGGAGTTTCCACAAACTCCACTCAACAGCTTACACTCCTCAGGAAGTGTGCAAACACAAACTAAAGATAAACACAAGAGGCACTTCATCAAAAGAAGGGACACCTGCTCTATGAGAAACACTGCAGAGAATGTCATGGCTCCCATTGTTTTCTGAATAGACCCCACCATGACCCAAAAGGAAATTTAGCCTGTGGGTCAGAACCACATTCCTCTGAAAAATTAAATGTAATCACTCCAAGTGGCAAAAATCCAAATACTGTACTCTATGAGCATACACAAGAATTCCTAATTCTTATGTATCAATGGTTTTTTGCTTTTTGTTTTTAAATCAATGTGGGATATGCAACGGTCTATTTCTGAAAATGTTTTGAATCCACTGGTATCTGCCACCTATAAGGAACAGACTAAACCTTGAGGAGTCTCCAAATACCAAATTTAATCCCCCCAACGAGAGCCAATGAGTCAGCTTCTTACTGACCGTCTTTTTTCTGACCTGATGAAAAATGCTTAGACCAGTTTTCTTCTACTTCTTTGAACCCATGATAGAGAGGGGAAGTCGCCCGGCGGCTGCTGCTGTCCTGGGATCCACTTGCCCACCCAAAAGGAGGACTCAGCAAGTTATGCTGTACCTTTTAAAACACAAATACTCAAATTAAGAAAGATACACAGCCACATTCAGCATCTCACTGCAGGCATCACAACTGACCAACATATCAAAGACTGGGAAACTCACAAGCCAAAACAAAAGTTTTAGATTTTTCCGTGACTTTTTTGGGGAACAATCTTTTTTGCTGAAGTTTAATAGGAATAGCACTCAAGCAAACATTTTAGGAAATGCTGAATAATCTTTACCTGGACCTCCCATCCTCGTGTTGGATCCTTACAACAAAAGAATTTACTAATCCATAAAACCTACTGCTCAACCATCATTCCTCCACTAACAAATATTCACGGTGGGGAGTGGCGGGTTGGGGGGGAACCGATGCTCGGGGCGCAGAGCTAGACACAGGTATAAAGTGGGGTGATTCAAAGGATATCTGTGAACAGAGCCTATAATCCAATTTTCACAAATGCATCAAATCAAATAATCTACACTTACTGCTCCTGGCTAGGTACAAAGCGTGAGTGCACATCCAGAAGTCCAGTGGTATTCCCAAGGTTAATCATAAACCTACCACAACAAACACCTGAAACCTCAAGTAAGCAGGTCATTTTGCTTTGGATCACCACAACTCAAGAGTGACACTCTCAATCACAGCCAGTAGAGCGAAAACAATGCGTTCATCTGTACCTGCTCGAACAGATACACAGGGGCTTTGGAGTACTGATGAAGCAGATAATCGAAGATCAAAAGGAGGCGAGCCAGGATGAGGGGCACGGAGCGCGCCTGGGCCTCCACGCTGGCACTCAATTCCTGGATGATCTGCACGAACAGGGTCAGTATGGCCCGCCGGCCTTTCTCGGTGAAGTTGTGGAAAATGAGGAGGAGCAGCTGCAGATGCTCAACGTTCAAATCTTCCGTCTCACTGGGCACCACCCCCTGCAGGGCGCTCTGCTTCATGGTCGACAAGAACCTACCGCGGAGAAAAGGAGAACGTGTCTGGTGGACAAAGTCAGAACACGTCCCCCACGAGTCACGGTGTCACGTGTGGAAGAGTTAAGCTTTCTAAACCCAGGCATCAAGACAACAAATCAAGGAAGACAAGAATCTACGTGGAAAGAGAAGATTTAAGAACTCAATCCTGGCTACAAAAAAGCAAGACTCGACCACAAAACATTCCCTGTCGACTGTGGTGATAGTGTTAACACGCACTCCGCCATTTCTGACCATGAAAAGAACCGGAAGCCCCCAAAACGGTGGCTCCTTTTTTTTTTTTTTTAAATTAATAAACCTGGACAGGTAGAGATAGTTCAATTACTTTCCCCTATCGTTTTTGGCTCTATAGCTTATCTTGAGAGCTTAGCCCTACAGGTTAAATTCACTACATGGTAACAGTCCAAAATGAGTCGGTGCGGTAAAAAGCAATAAAAAGAAATTACACTATTCGGAGAACTTGTCAGAAGAGATTTTATGCAAAAAAGGAATGAATGTAGCCAACTATTTCCACTGCCTCTGGCTATTAGGAAAGAGATTTGTGTTTTAATAAAGGTTTCCCTCATCCTCGTCTCTTCCCCCGACAACCCCCCTCCCCATTTTTTTTTTTTTTTTTTTTTGCAAGATTCCACCAGGAAAAAACACAGTGGGTCTTTGGCACTCAAGGAGGTTTAGGATTTCTCAAATCCAGCATTACAGCTATTTGATCACAGAATGAGGAAGAGAAAAGCAAAGGCTTTTAGGAAAACAAACTGCTTTGAAGGCTCCTAACCATGTAAACAAAAATGGCAAATATAGGTCCATCTAAAGAGGATTTCGATGATTAATCTGAGCTTCCCCCAAGTGAAGAAATTCTTTAAAAGTTGTCCAAAAAAAGACTGCAAGTCACTTGGAGTGGTTTCACTTTGAAAACAGAACAGCCAAAGACAGAGCTGGCTTTCCTGTTCCCCACCTTTCAATAAATCAGGACAGGACTCTTGAATCGGTTACATTCAGGAGTCAGGTTATGTCTCAAAACTGCAACCAAACCCCCCCAGGTGCCAACGGATGACTTTGTTCCCAGACCATAGTTTATGTACTTCTGTTTTTTATATTACTTATTTAATTAATTAGATAACTAATTTGGTGCTCCCGTTTTTTAAACAGCACCTCTTCCCCCAAGGCCACCGGAAACACACACTCGTCCGCCCTCACCAGTTTGTGCCATCAGCAGATACCACCTCAGAGCCACCGACTAACTACAAAGAAGTCAAACAAATCAAAAAAGTCCATAACCTTCTCTGCAGGGCTTCACCTGGAGTTCTCTTACCTGTCCCAAACTTTAAGGCATTCAGGGACATCTGGATCACCTTGAGCAGCGGCTTTATGTTGCCAGATGAGCAAAAGGCGTGAAAGCACAGAGAGGCTTTGAGGGTGAATGTACAAGGGCCAGGGGCCCTCAGAGAAAGGCGCTACTCCCAGCTGCTGCAACAGCGTGTTCTGCCAGGAAAAGACACACAGGAAACCATTAGGAAAAAGACAGGGAATGAGGCCAAAGGTTACCAATGAGCCCTAAATGTTACCCTTTATGCTGGAGGAGTATTTTTTTTTTCTCTTCAAAAGTCACTTTTAATAAAAGAAACGACAAGCCACAGTATGAGAAACAGTATTTTAAAAACATTTATCTAACTAAGAACTTGTATCTAGAATTTACAAAGAACCTTTCAATTCAGTAAGGAAGGGACACACCATAATGGTTTAAATGGGAAAATTTTGAATAGGTAGCTCAGAAAATAAAATATATTGACTGCAAAGGAAAAACATAAAAAAAAAAAAAGTCAAGGGACACCTGGGTGGCTCAGTAGGTTGAACACCCGACTCTTGATTTCGGCGCTGAAGGAGTATTTTAAAGGGTACACAGAAATTCAGATTCAGACGCGGTTTGCAGAAAGGTCACTTCGCTCAACAAACAGGAAAACTATCGAGGGAAAATTACTCATCTAGCCCCATTCACAACTACAGTTAATTGGTGTCAGAGATGGGGTCCTGAAAAAGGAGAAATGCAGAGATGCAAACTGAGACGGCAGAATCAGGACGATTTTCCAAACAGGCAGAACACGAAAAGTCTTCCCTTCAGAAGAAAACTTCCTGAACAATTTTAACGGCTGACAGTTTTTCTTCGATAACCAGTTATATACAAGTAATACGCCAAGTGGGGAGGTCGGTCCCGCACCTGTGGGTCCACCCACTTGTACGAACGGTATTAGCAAAGAAATCTGCCTGTAAGATGTCAAGGCACCTCCAATTAGTCAGGGCTGTGCCTCTGCCTCCAGTTGTAGCGTGTCTTTCAAATGAGCTTGACTTTGAGCTCAGTTATCTAAGCTGTAACTTATCTTCTCAAACACACACACAAACTGAGCAGGATGCCAATGGAACACCAGACAAAAGGCCAGTGTTCTCACTTGGCTTCAGAAAACACAAATCATAGTTACCTCAGGATACAGGATAAGTTTCTAAGTCTGCCAAATTAAATTATGTTCTTAGGTAACACCCCAGAGGACCCCATTCCTGGGAAACAACCATTCAAAATGTCACAGATAATCAGGAGTAGTTCCCATGTGCTGGGCAGTTATCATGACTAAGTGCCGCACACCAACTGTCACAGGCAACGCTCTGGGCCACGATGTTACCTGGGTATGCGCTCCATTCTACTGATGCGGGAAACAGAGGTCAGAGTGGTTTAAAAACACACTAAGCCACAAGACTCCCAACTGCCCAAACCAGATTCATCTCTAAAATCTACATTCTCGGGGCACCTGGGTGGCTCAGTCAGTTAAGAGTCCGACTTCAGTTCAAGTCATGATCTCTCAGTTCGTGAGTTCGAGCCTCGTGTCGGGCTCTGTGCTGACAGTGCAGAGCCCGAGCCTTCTTCGGATTCTGTGTCTCCCTCACTCCCTGCCTCTCCCTTGCTTGCACTCTATGTGTGTGTGTCTCTCTCTCAAAAATAAACATTAGAAAAAAAATTTTTTTAAACTTAATGGAGTAATATTTGAAATAGTAAAACTTGAAAGAAGCAGAAAAAAAGAGATGAATTGATGTTCTGATTTTAACTGCAAAGCTGTGCATCTATCTACACAGACAGGGACTACAAAGAAACATGGAAAAACATAAACCATGAATTTGGTGGAAGAATGTAACGTTACAATGTTATTTATAGGATTTTTTTTTAAGAGAGGGTTTTTTTGTTTTGTGTCCGTTGTCTCGGGCCTCAGAGCCGCAAAAAATGATCAAGCCTTCCTCAGAGCCTGGATTAGCCCTAAGGAAGAGGGCTTCCTAAGAAGTAAAAGAGAGCCATAGCCCACCAACCAAGGCCTAGCCTGAAGTGCCCCCTCCAGCCCGAGCACCCCCATGCCCACCCTTGCTTAATGCCAGCTCTCCTGGGTTCCTGGCCCCAGCCCTCGCCGCTCGGGCCATCCCCCGCCCACCTTGCTGTTTCTCATTACTTCAACGACTGCCCCTTAGTGGATAATTCCCAAAACCACATTACCACTCTTAATTTAAGTTCTGAATTTCAGACTCACATTTCCAACTACTTTCTAGATGTCTTCATCCCACTGGCCCCTCAAAACGTCATCATATTTAAAGTGGCTTTAATGGTAGTGGTAACCGTTTAACTAAAAAAGTTAGTATATGCTACACAATTCTTACACACCAAATTCTTACATAGAATTCTCATATATAAAAACATACAAATTGTTTTTCTCATTGGATTGAAAGGGCTGTAAGATGCAACATTCTGACACAGGAAGCAACATAATCAATAATCACATCGGTAACGCCTACTTAACTGCTTTTAGCTTACTCCATTAAAGGAAAGCCTCGGGGAGCCTAGGCAGCTCACTCGGTTACGCTCAGGTCATGATCTCACGGTTCTTCTCTTGAGTTCAGCGCAGAGCCATCCTCGGATCCCCTGTCCCCTTCACTCTCTGCCCCTCCCCTACTCACACTCTCTCTCTCAAAAATAAACATCTAAAAAAAATAAATAAATACCTGAAAAATTAAGGAGAGCCTAACGCTCAAGCTCTACTGCAGAATGGTTTCGAGGCTGGCTAACCACAACGGACGGCAAGACAGTTGGGCTGGTAAGGTGACACTGTTTTTAAAAACAAAAAGAGAAAATGGCAAACTGTGCCTCGTGTAGCTCAAGAACCCAAAGGACCATTCTGAGCAACCGTGCATAAATAAGCGATCCACGAGTACACACAACCTCTGAGCTGACTCAAACCCAGGAGTGCTCCCCGAGCACTCGGCACGGCTCCTCTACCACCAAACTAACCCTTCTCGCCGATGGCCCCTTTCTACGAAAGACAACAGCATCCTTCTGGTCTCATCCGGGTTGTAAACCCAGGCAACACCTTAGACTCTCTCCTATCCGTGTTCTTTACCCCGTTCAAATAGTTTCCCGTGATCTCTATCTACCATGGGCCCTTTATCCACATGATATCTCCTATCTCCCCCTTTTCTTATGATCTCACACTAACTCAAATCATCTGGATCTCTCCAGTGCCTACACTACCTGGCATGCAGTAGGTGCTCCATGAATACTCTGTGAATGAATGAATGAACTCAGACCTCTACGGTAACGTTAAATTATTATAATTTTATACATAATAATAAATATAATAACTATAAACACAACATTAAATGGTAATAGTAACAAAGACAGCAGCTAATGTTGAGTAGGCACTAATACTATGTGCCACGTATGTTTCTCATTTTACTTTGTGATAAAAAGCAACCGAAAACTGACCATTTTTTAAGTGCACAGTTCTGCGGCATTAAATACACACACACTGTGCAAACATCACTACCATCCATCTCCAGCACTTGTTTATTTTTCCGAACTGAAACCCGATACCTATTAAACACTAAGCCCCTGTGATCCCGGGATGTAAGAAGAAATGTATATTTGGTCTTTGTCTCATTCCTGGTACAGAGCTCCTAAAACTCTCATCATTTCCTGACAAGGGTGAGAAGAACGTGTTTTGTTATTCATAATAAGCCCCTTTCAGCATTACCTATGTTTATAATAAGGAGGCCCCTCGACAGCTTTAGGCCAGGGGCTGACTGCCAGGGGAACCAACCCTATGATTAGAGAGCTGGAACCTTCAGTGCCATCCCCAACAGGGCTAGAGACAGAGAGAATCCCCAATGGCCAGTAGAGCAGGACAATGAAAACCACACAAGGCCTGCTTTCTCGTTTGGTTTCAGAAGACACAAATCATCTTACTAGACTGCTCTAATAACAAATTTGAAAGAAAGAACAGAGAGGCCATGCCAACCAAGCACATGGCATTTCAACAGAAAGCCCTCTTCCCAAGATGTCATCTCGGGAAGTAAATAAGTAGGCTTCAATTTCTCCTAGAAGCAGGGAACAGGCCTACTGGTCTTACCAACTCGGAACCAGTTTTTATGACCTGATAGGTGAAGACAATTTTTGTGATGAAACTTCTATCTGCTTACTTTCACAGACTGAGCTACATTCTGCTAACCTACCTTAAGGACACCGTGTATGTCCTGCAATAGCACTCAGGTATCTTGATAAAGGGACAGGACTCTGTACATGATCCCAGAGAAACAATATGCAGGGCAGGGGAACTCAATAGCAGGTCGTTAAATTACACTAACCATCCTTTACTCTCTTCCATCATAGCAATGAAATTTGGGGGCAGAATTTAAAAGCCCATGTTTGGAGATGGAATGAGAAGGGAGTTTTGAGGATTTGTTCTACATAAAGTCAGTGGTTATGGGAAGACAAGTTGCATGTCCACACAAGGTCTGGAATTAGTTTTTTACATGCTATGAGGACAACATCATTACAGGAGTCTTAAGAACTCCTATTCTCTACAGAAAAATATTTCTTCCCCCATTATTTGGACAAGTTTCGGCAGGAAAAGGCCAAGTCTGTGAACTGTGAAACTTCCCTAAATAAACTTAAGATCTTAGTTATTCCCTAAATAAACTTAAGGAGCTCGTAACTTTGACACGACTTCCTGACCCTATACAGTCTGAGAAGGAGCTGCAGGCCATATACTGACTGAAGAATTTTCTTCTCTTCATCTTAGGTCAACAACTTTACCACTCTGTTTATATTCCCTTTCCTGCCAAAAAAACCCCACTCTGTTTCATCTAACAATAGGTACATACAAATAGGTTTTATAGTTATCTTTTTAAGCGATGAAATAAGCTCTTAAAATGTTAATTTTATTTTTGAGAGAGCGCTGGAGTGGGGGAGGGGCAGAGAGAGATGGGACAGAGCAGGCTTGGCACTGACAACACTGAGCCCGATGCAGCACTTAAGTCCAAAAAAACCAGAAGACCATGACCTGAGCCGAAGTCAGGTGCTCAAGAGACTGAGCCACCCAGGTGCCCCAACAAAGAAATGAATTTTTAAGAATTTCTCAAATAGGTCCACCTGGATGGTTCAGTAGGTTAAGTGTCTGACTCTTGGTTTCAGCTCAGGTCGTGATCTCACGGTTTGTGGGTTCGAGCCCCACACCGGCTCTGGGATGGCTGCATGGAGCCTGCCTGGGATTCGCGCTCTCCCTCTCTCTGCCCTGCCCCCTCTGCATCGCTCTGTCTCTCTCTGTCTCAAAATAAACTTTAAGTGGGGGGAAAAAAAAAAAAAAAGAATTTCTCAAATAGCCTAGGATTTTAAGAATCAAATTTAACCTCTTGAAATTGCTTCCTAGATTTTGTCCCTTTGGGGCAAGTGCAATCTCTTCGATTGTGTCCTGATTCTGAGAATCCACTGAAATAACCTTAAGAATAACAAAAAAAAAAATTTCAAAACAATCTTAGGGCAAACTACTGGAGATCTACCAAATTTAATTCTTCTAGGGGAGATGAAGGGTGGCCACAGCTAGGAATCTGCATTTTTTTAAACAAATTCCCCAGGGATCTTTATGTACACTAAAGAATGAGAACCACAAACTCTGACTGTGTTAAAAATAAGTTATTCTCAAAATATGACCTTGTCAAATGTTGGGAAAGTGAACCCACAAATCTCGAACACATTGCTGGTGATAGTAAATCTTGGTGCAGCTCCTGTGTTTGTTTGTTTGTTTATTTTATTTATTATTTATTTAAAGTAATCTCTACACCTAATGTGGGGCTCAAACTCACAATCCTGAGATTAAGAGTCACATGCTCCACCAACTGAGCCAGCCAGGTGCCCCACTGATGTAGCTACTTTAGAGACCAGTCTGGCATCACCTGCTTACAATCACATACTCCATATCCTGCCAATTCCACTCCCAGTTCTCTACCCAAGAGAACCCCTTGTTTTATCACAGGAGACTTCTACAACAAAGATCACAACAACAACTGGAATAGCAACAAAATCTGACACAATCCAAAGGTCCAACAGTGGGAGCAGAGGGGAGCTGGTATAGTCACAAATACAATGGGACAGCAGACAGCAGTCAAAGCAAGAACTTCAGAATTAGCAGTAATATAAATGAACCTGGGCAACATAGTGGTAAATAATATTAAGTGAAAAAAAGAAAGCCTAAAAAGATGAGATATAGCATGGTATCATTACTATAATGCTTAAAACAATCAATTTAAAACTTTAAGGACTACGAATGTAAAAATAAATATATATAGGGGCACCTGGGTGGCTCAGTCGGTTAAGCATCTGACTCTGGCTCAGGTCATAATCTCATGGTAAATTCAAGCCCCGTGTTGGGCTCTGTGCTGACAGTTCAGAGCCTGGAGCCTGCTTCAGATTCTGTCTCCCTCTTTCTCTGTCCCTCCCCCCCCCCCAACTCTCTCTCTCCCTCAAAAATAAACTTCAAAAAAATTGTTAGTAAATAAAATACATATATACATATATACATATATATGTATATGTATGTATATATGTATACATACATGGATATATAATATATAAATAAAAATAACGAATGAAGGAATCTGAGATGCAGGATTCAGAACATCACCTACCAGCGGGGAGAGAAAACCCTAAGATTTCAAAACTTACAATCAAGATCCTAGGCTTTATTTTCGTGGTGAGTTTGCAAATAGCAGTCTATCTGAAAACACCTACTCCTGTAATTTGAATGATTATTTTTTTTTAAGCTTATTTATTTATTTTTAAGAGAGAGTGCGAAGAAAGTGCAAGCAGAGAAGGGGCAGAAAGAGAAGAAGAGAGAATGCCAAGCAGACTCTGTGCTGTCAGCACAGAGCCTAATGCGGGGCTCAAACTCACAAACCGTGAGATCATCACCTGAGCCAAGATCAAGATGTTTAACCAACTGAGCTACCCAGGCGCCTGAATGATTCTTTTAAAACACACATTTCAACATGTATTTCTTAGATTACTAATTAAGTTAAGCATCTCCTGCGTTTGCTGGCCATGTGTATTTCCCTTTTTTATAAACCGCTCTCATCTATTTTGTCCGCTTGCCTACTGCGACAGTCCTCAGGAGCGGTTTTCATCATTTTTCCTTTTCAGTTTACTGAATGACTTGGGGATAAAGAACACATTTCCTCTTCCCTAAAATGATCCTCATCAGGGCAGTGGGACATAATCCTCTCTCAACACTCTTTCCAGTGAGGGGGTCTCCAGGATAAACTATGTTCCTTTGCGACTGGAAGGCTACAGCCTACTGGGAGCTGACACAGACGGCGCTTGGCCAAAGGGTCACAGTGCACACAAACCTGCAGGTTGGGCGACTGAAGATCAGAAGTTACCAGAGAATGGTTGAAGTGATAGAGAGCAGCAGCAAACTCTTCATCTGATGAACCTTGGAGGCAAATAAGAAAGCCAATGACTCAAGCAGCCATTTGATGCATTACACCGCCCCGGTGACAGCCAAACCCCACCGGGGAAAAAAACCCGCCAGGCACCGATCCTGTCTACTGACCCTTGAGTCCATCTTTGTCCACCTCCTTAATGATACTGGCCAGGGTGGCCATGTGGTGTTCTGAAAGAGACACACTCAGGTAGTTTCGGATAAAATTATTCCGTGAGTTCAGCATGGAAGAGGTAATGAAGTTCAAAATGTTGGAAGCCAGACCTAAGAACTAAAGAGAGCACAGAGAAGTTCATGTCAGGTTCATAAGCCCAGAGTGCCTCTAAATCCTCAATCTAAATAGAAATAAAACATGCCCATAGAGCTGATGGAACAAATGCAATGAATTCAAGTCAGAGTTTAAAGCCCCTACAGTGGGAGTGGGGCTAAGCTTAACTATGACAATCTTTCCCACATAATTCTTCCAGTTACAAAAAATGGCACCAGTTGAACACAACAGACTTCAGAAAACTCCGTGTGAAGACAGAGGCTTCTACACAGACTTGCTTCTTTCACTCCTCCAAGGCCCTGTATTTGTTCAGCTCGGGGACATTATTGGAATAAGGAATTCGGAAGCCTGTATGATCATTATACACACAGGGAATTCCCGGCTCCTTACTGCTCTCTCAAAATGAAACTGAATTATTGTGTAAATGTTTTATGTCCACAGCCTTGACTAGACTAAGCTGTATGAAAGTGAGGTCCGTATCTGACGTGTCTGCTTTAGAACAGGGCTGATAGTACATCATCTAGAAATACTGCTTGAACAAATAATTAGCGAGCATTTAACGACATACCACACCTATGCTAAGGGCTCTTCACTTCTTCGCAACACCCTTAAAGGCAGGTACTATCACTCCCATATGACAGAAGACAACGCTGAGGCTCGGAGAAGTTTAGATTCTTGCCCACAGTCTCAAAGCCAGTGAGTGGTAAAAGCTAGATCCAAACTCACTTCTAACTCCAAAGGCTATGTTACTAACCCTCAATCAGAGAAGCAACACCAAGGGTACAAGTTATTTAATCAAATGCAATCAGTACACTCAGGCCCTAAGTAAAAATACCTTTAAACATGACAGTTAATTAACCAATCTACAAAATGTCTGAGTTCAAATGGTCTGCTCTTCACACCCCTTCTTCCCATTTCTCCCTCCCCTAAACCTCAGAAATCTACTCTTACCAACTCAGGATCTTTGCGACTAGCCAAAATGTTGCCCTTCTCACCGGGGGCCTGTTTACTGGGGCTTTTAACGCGAGGCGAGCTCTCCAGCGGAGGGGGCGGGGGAGGGGGTGGAGGTGCCACTTTCTCCTTACTGGGGGAGATGGTCTCCTCAAACCATTGCCCCAAAATAGGCTCACTGTCATCATCTGGAACAGAGAAAGAGAGAAGTAATAAAAATAACACAATGTAAAAATTTTTTTAGCACACCTGCTTTGTGAAACAGTCTACGTCAAAAGGAACACGAGGATTATCTGGACTCAGTGGGAGTATCGTGGTTTCATAAATTTGTCAATACTCCTCTAAGTGTGTAAGCAAACCAGAAGCGTTTTATGGCACATAAATTATACCTCAATAAAACTGGTATTTTTTTAAAGGAGCCCAATGAAGAAAGAACCACCTCACTTTACTGCCAACAAGCCAAATGTTTTGAAAAACAAATGTTTACTTGCCCATGGGTCATAAAGCCCAAATTAAGACCTGGGTGGCCCAATCAGTTAAGCGTCTGACTCTTGATTCTGACTCATGTCATGATCTCGCAGTGGGTGTGGAGACTGCTTGAGACTCTCTCTCTCCATCTGACCCTCCCATGCTTGTGCACACACACACCTTCTCTCTCTCTCTCTCTCTCTCTCTCTCTCTCTCTCTCTCTCACACACACAGACGAGAGACAGGGCACACACATGCTCACGCTCGCTCGCTCGCGCTCTCTCAGATACACAAATAAAACTGCACCTTTCACAATACTATACACCGCTCCCACAAACCCAATTATAATGAACTGGGATATTTATCTCATTCCATCTCTCTCCAAACAAAGGCAGAAGGGAATGTTCACTTTGCCCTATTGTTCACTGCAACAGAGTGGAGTTTGTCTCCCTACGCCTCCCCACACCACGCATCTATGACAACAGCCAAACCAATCACCTTACACACAAATGGGTTAATGCAGAAAGAAACGTGAAACGAGATGTATTTTGATCTTGGAGGGGAAAGGATGAAAAGCAATCTGGGCTTCACTGAGAGTAATTTCTACCATCCATTTTTCCACAGCTCAACTTACTCTTGAATAACATGTCACCTTTGAGGGCACAGAAAATCAGGATCCATGCTAGGCAGGGGAAAATGGCAAACAGGAAACTAACGGAAGCGAGCCAATGGAGAAACTTCCTGTTGCAACTATCTCCTGGGAGATGGAAAAGAGGCCTCTACCTTGGCTGCTGTCCTCCTCTGTGCTGCTGAAATCATCCTCATAGTAGGTGTTTGAGTCAGTAGAGGCACTGGCATCACTGCTCATGGAGCCCTTCCTCTGACGCTGCAGGACACAGGCCTAGGAAAACAGCAAGGTTTTGGAACCAATGGTCACAGAAATGGAGCCGCCCTACTTCACCTCATTCACCACGTAAGACATTTTCTCCGTGTCTTCTTTCTTCCTCTAAATCCAAGAAAATCTCTTGGGGTGCCTGGGTGGCTCAGTCTGTTAAGCTTCAGACTCTTAGTTTCGATCAGGTCACGATCTCACGTTTCATGAGATCGAGCCCCGCATCAGACTCTAGGCTGACAGCACGGAGCCTGCTTAGGATTCTCTCTCTTCCTCTCTGCCACTCCCCTGCTTGCACTCTCTTTCTCTCTTTTTCAAAATAAATAAATAAACTTTTTTTTTTTTTAATTAAAAAATGAAAATATGACCGCTGTCACAAAGAACCAAGTAGCCATGTGCATCACAAAGCTGACAATCAGGGGGCACCCGGGTGGCTCAGTTGGTTAAGCCTCCAACTTCGGCTCAGGTCATGATCTCGTAGTCTGTGAGTTCGAGCCCCGTGTCGGGCTCTGCGCTGACAGCTCAGGGCCTGGAGCCCGCTTCAGATTCTGTGTCTCTCTCTCTCTCTCCCCTCCCTTGCTCTGAGTCTCTCCCTCTCTCAAAAAAAAAATAATAATAATAATTTAAAAATAATATAAAAATAATTTTTTTAGGGGCGCCTGGGTGGCTCAGTCGGTCCAGCGTCCGACTTCGGCTCAGGTCATGATCTTGCAGTCCGTGAGTTCGAGCCCTGCATTGGGCTCTGTGCCGACAGCTCGGAGCCTGGAGCCTGCTTCAGATTCTGTGTCTCCTCTCTCTTTGCCTCTCTCTGACTCATGAGCACACACACGTGCTCACTCTCCCTCTCTCTCTCTCAAAAATAAATAAACACAAAAAAAAGCTGACAATCAGTAACGGATTCAGGTGTGGAATCACTGAAGCTTTCCTCTCATCTTCAAAACATTACCATAAATTTTGAGTTTATGAAGGCCACGGCGTACAGCCTTTTTCCTCCTGAGAGGGTTACACGAGATCCTGCAGATCATCCACGGCGCGACCCCACCCACCTTTCTGTAGGAGGTCGACAGCAGTGTCAACAGCAGGTTCGTCAGCGGGACAGAGTCGATCAGCCGCTGAATCCTCTGGATGGAGGTGCTCTGGGCCATGATGCTCAGGACCGCCGGGGAACCGTCTGTCTCCCAACCCTGAAGGGAAGCAGGCAGAAGAGAATTACGGACCCAACGGCGCAGAAAGGAGCCCCGTGATCAGACGGCTCAGGGCAGCCTCCCCAGGAGCGAAGCCAGCGTCGCCGTGCTGACCCCCTGCGCGCAGTCCCTCACCTTGTGCAGTGCTTCCACTTGCAGGTCTTGGAAGAGAGAGGTCAAGAGCGTGACAGCGTGGTTTGCCAGTATGACCGACAGCACCCCGAAGCCCTGGTGCCTATACAGAGAAGAGAAGAAACACAACTCACCACCTCAGCACAGGGGGTCTTGCCATGCGGGGGTCCCAGACCCCTTTCACAACCTATGAACCTTGCCCCGGAGGGAAGAAAACGCACACACGATGTGTGCATGTAATTTCAGAAGCTCGGTCTCCCTGAAGCCCACCCACGGCCCGCCTGAGGACCCATAAGCTTCAGGTGAAGCACCCCAAGAGGAAAAGAAAGACTTCCAAGTACACGGCACTTTGGAATTTAAACTCTCAGCTCGAATCGACCGGGTGATGTATAGATGCTGACATTCAAAGGCTGCTAGGACACTTGAAGTCATTCTTTCGAGAAGAAAAAAGTTAAAGATTGCCAATTTCTGTAAAATATCTGGGCACAAACCAAAGAGAATAAGAACGAAGACTGACACACTGAATGTAAAACTTTCTTTCTGTCCAAATGGCCACATGACAATTAGAATATCTAATACACAAAGAGTGCACGTAAATTAGTAAGAAAAAAGGACAAACAGCAAAGAGAAAACTGGGGCAAAGGACACAGGCAGTTGCAATGGCACTAATAAAGAAATACGAGTAAGAGAAATGTAATACCACCTTTCTCCTTTAACGCTGGGGCACCTGGGTGGCTCATTCAGTTCACCATCCAACTTCGGCTCAGGTCACGATCTCACAGCATCGGAGTTCGAGCCCCGCGTCGGGCTCTGCACCAACAGTTCAGAGCCTGGAGCCTGCTTCAGATTCTGTCCCCCTCTCTTTCTGTCCCTCCCCGACTTGTGTTCAAAAATAAACTTTCTCCTTTAACATTAGAAAACGTGAAACCTAACAATGCCCACTGTCAAAGATCTGTGTCTCCCTCTCTCTCTGTCCCTACCCCACTTGTGTTTGGTCTCAAAAATAAACTTCCTCCTTTAACGTTAGAAAATGTGAAAACTAACGATGCCCACTTCAAAGCAGACCTGGGGAAACGGGCACACGTGCACACACAGCTGCTAAGTAAGAATGCAATCAGAACAGTCTGACAAAACATTTCAAATTTTTACCTAAGTGTGCCCTTTGTCCTAACATTCATACCTCTAGGTATTTACCCCAAGGGGATAATTAAGCAACTTCACAAAGATTTATGTTTTAGAAGATTTATCAAAGCACAGTTTATCAAAACCAGAAATTTCATACACCCTAAATAAGTGTTTCAATAAGGTGATTAGAGTCAACTATGGCCTATTTACATAGTGGAATGCTTAGATACAGTGAATCCCTAATACGGGCACTGAGAAAACGTCTACGATGTTTTCTAACAGTGATCCTGCTTCTGTAAACGTATACATTTTGAATGCGTGCACAGAAAAACATCTGGAAGAATGTTTACCGATTTGGGTGGTAGAATTGGGGTGATTTTCCCCCCCTTTCTTATGGTTTGTAACTTACACAAGGAACAGGTTTTCTTAAATCTTAAGAAACAATAAGCCATTTTTTAAACATAACTACTTTTTTTAAGTTTTATTTACTTATTTTGAGAGAGAGAGAGAGAGAGAGAGAGCGAGCAGGGGAGGAGCAGAGAGGGGAGAGAGAGGATCCCAAGCAGGCTCCGCGCTGCCAGCACAGAGTGCGACGCAGGGCTCAAACTCATGAAGCATGAGCTCATGACTTGAGCCAAAAGCAAGAATCTGACGCTTAACCAACTGAGCCACCTGGGCGCCCCATAACTTACTTCTGTGGGCAGACCTTTTGGCATCCTCCCACGTCCCTTTACAGTGAGTGCAGACACTCACAGAATTATCAACTACTGTTCTCTCTAATGTGCTTACCTCCCTTCTTTGCCTAGTGTCTACTGTCTACCATCCCAACGTCTATTTCAGATTTCAGTTCGCTTGACACCTCAAGGAAGCCTGCTTTGATTTCTCTGACCAGGCCAAACGCCCTTATTATAATACTCTCTAGATACAATTTGACATCTCTCTTCGTGTTTCTTGGAAGCATGTCCTTTTTTTTTTTTTTTTTTGTACATCACAGCATTCCAGAAATGACACAGAGCCTGGGACAGAGAAGACAACTCAGTGAATAATTTGTTGACTGAGGTCCAGAATTTGACTCCCTCCTTGAACTCCAGACGCCCATGCCAACCGCCTCCTCTACATCTCACACAGAGAGATGTGACAGTCATCTCAGAGTCGGCATGGTGAAGATGACATTCTGTGTTTCTTCGCCTTCCTGCCACCCCAGCTACTCCTGAGCTGGTATTCCCAGTCTCCGTAAATCATACCATCCTCCGTAAATTACACAATTTTTTGTCTCCTGCCAAAAAATGTTGAGGTCCTAGTTTTCACACTCAATATCCAAGCCATCGGCAAATCCTGTCAGCTGTACCTTCAAAACACATACCCCTTGGACCTCTTCTCTCTGCCTTTCCCACCAGCTCTGTCATTTGCAGAAATGCATCAGCTTCCTACCCGCCCTCCTTCCTGCCTTACACCCTGCAGTCTGTTCTCCTCACAGAAGCTGGCTTCTCACATCGCCAATAACTAGTAAGTCAGATCGGATCACTTTCCTGGGGAAAACCCTCCATGACTTACAGATTACACTTGGCCCTAGGAGATCTGGCCCCGGGCTGCCTCTCTGATCTAATTTCCACGCTCCCTCCTGGACGGCTCCACTCCAGCCCACACGGACCTAACTGATCCTTAAAAATGCCAATCAAACCCCCATCTCCAAACCTGAACAATTCTACCCCCAAAATCTGCATGGCTCGCCCTGCCACCTCACGTATGTTCTCTCCGTCTTGTCTTCAGAGCTTATTCCTCACCACCCTAACTAAAACACCAGCCCCTTACTAGCTTGCTAGCCCCTTACTCTGATTTATTTTTCTTTACAGGACTCCTACGATAAGTTATCATGAACGTATTAGTGTATCTCCTCACGGTCACTCCAGTTAGAAAAGAAGCTCCATTGGGGCGCCTGGGTGGCTCAGTCAGCTGAGCATCTGACTTCGGCTTAGGTCATGATCTCGCAGTTTGTGGGTTCGATCCCCACATCGGGCTCTGTGCTGACAGCTCAGAGTCTGGAGCCTGCTTCGGATTCTGTGTCTCCCTCGCTCTCTGCCCCTCCCCTGCTCATGCTCTATCTCTCTCTGTCCCAAAAATTAAATAAATAGAAAAGAAAAGAAGCTCCATCAAAGCAAGGACACTGCTTTGAAGAGTGCTACGTCCTCCGTGCCCAGAGACAGCTGAACACGTGGTAGGGACTGAATAGCAAACAAAACCCAGAAATGCCTAGGCTCAGAAAAGAAAACGTCAAGCCACATGGAAGTCATATGCCTAACTTCTCTCCTAGCAAGCAGGGCTTACTTCACCCAAACAGATGCAAACATTTTAGGAAGCAAGGCAGGGGGACCCGATAGAATCCTCTTTAGAGGTTAAACATGCAGTGAGCCATCAGCTGAAAGTTAAACAGGCCCATTACACAAAACAGAAGCACTGTTTTCTGATTTGACCCTCATAAAAACCCTGAAATAGGGGCACCTGGGTGGCTCGCTCGGCTGCCCTTCCGACTGTTGATTTCGCTTCAAGTCAGGATCTCACGTTTGTGAGTTCAAATGGGCTCGCAATGGGCTCCGCACCAATAACATGGAGCCCACCTGGGATTCTCTCTCTCTCCCTCTCTGCCCCTCCCCAGCTTGCGCACGCTCTCCCTCAAGATAAACGAACGTTAAAAAATAAATAAATAAATAAAACCCCTGAAATACGTTACACACACATTTCCCCCTCTTATGGATAAGGAAACAAGATCAGAATGAACGATTTATCCAAAATGACACAGCTATGATGTAGAGACAGTGGATGATGGTCATCACCTTAGTCATTAAATTCAACCAAGTATGAAGGCAAATGTTTCCATCGATGCAAAGACAAGAGGGGTTACACCAGCTCCCCATCAAGATAAAATGGCAGGCAAACAAAACAAAACATGAGTAGCAATTGAGTAGACACATACCCTTTTCCAGGCCCCAGTTTAGGAGAGCCCACTCCCTCTTTTGTGCGAGAAAGGATGTCTCTGACTCGGAGTGCGGCCAGTGGGTCTTTCTCTTTCCCCTTATCAGCCAAGGCAGTAGGGCTGAGGTTCAATATGAGGAAAAGACTGTTTAACAAACACCAGGCGCCCAGCAGTTGGAAGTTCTGATAGTGCTGTTAAAAAGGCACAAAAGCAAAGTATGAACACAGAGATCTTACAGGCTGTGAGACAGGAATGTAGCAGAGACACATTTCTTACCTCTCCACCGGCCCGGCGGGAATTGCTGATCGCTTGTCCGATCATGTCATATATTTCAAGCTGCACAACATCAAACATAACAAAAAGCTGAGCAAGCTGTCATATTTCATTACAAATGTTAATCCCACCCAAACTCACTTCGCTCATAAAATCAAATGTCCTCAAGGCACTTTCTAATGATACAATCCCATCACACTTCCCTTGACCTGCGCATGGTGTTGACTACTCTCTATATCCAGCTCCTATGTCACCTCTTCAGCGGTGTCCCCTGCCCCCAATCTAAAACAATACCCCAGGCCCACATCAGATCACGGCTTACCACACTGATTCATCCTACATGCTTAGCATTCTCTGCGGCTATCTCGTGTATCGTGTGTCTTCACTAAAAGCGCACTGACACACAGCACGCCTTCAACTACGTGTGCTGACTGAATGACTCCTCGCCCACAGGGTCCACTGCCAACACGAAGATGCAGTGTTTTCTGCAGAGTCAACCAAGCTGCCAAACACGCCAAACACCTACCACTCAGACCTGTTACCCGAGCGGAAGGGTTGGAGAGCACTCCGTGTCCTTTGCTCTACCCGGGAAGAGAGGGGGGCCTGACCCTATCTCCTCACAGAACAATGGCAGTGCCTGGGTCCAGATGGCATGGCTTACACATTTCTGGACGATCGTAGCCGCATCGCTCTCGTAGTCGTCTTCTTTGGAGCTCGTGGACCCCGTCCGCACCTGCTGGGCACTACCCACATGCAGGATGGCCATGCAAGTTGCCACACTCACGCCTGGAGGAAAAAAAGAAAGATGCATGGATTCGAATCATGGCAGTCCCACGAGCCCACCAAAACAGAACCATAAAACAACCTACCCAAAGGTAATTCCATGATTTGATCACAGACAGTAAAGTCCACAGGGCAAGACTAAACAGTGATACCATGAGATCCAGCAATCAACACTCCTAAGTACTTAGCTGAATGAGCTGAAAACTTCTATCCACATAAAAACCTGCACACAAATACTTATTGTAGCTTTATTCATGGTTGCCAACAACTGGAAGCAATCAAGATGCCCTTCGACAGGTGGATGCAGTACCACAAACTACGGCACACCCATACGAGGAGTATTATTCGGCAATAACAAAAAACGAGCTATCAGGTCACAAAAAATCACGGAGGAAACTTAAATGCGGGATCCAAGCAGACTGCTTCTAAGTTTAGGGCATTCTGGAAAAGCTAAAACTATGGAGACAGTGAAAAGATCAGTGATTTCTAGGGGGCAGGGGTAGGGGTAGGAGAGAGGGATTCCTGGGTAGAGCACAAGGGACTGCAGAGCAGTGAAACTATTGTGTCACAGTGATGACGAATACACGACGTTATGCATTTGTCAAAAGCCACAGAACTGTCTGAAAGAGAAATCCATAATGTAAACAACAGACTTCTCAGATGTTAATAGTGTATCAACAGTGCATTCACCGATTATAACAAACGTACTGTTATTAATGCACTATGTTAATGATAAGGGAAACCGTACTGGGGACAGAAGGTAGACGGGCACTCTGTATAACCTGCTCAATTTTTCTGTAAACCTAAAACTGCTTTAGAAATAAGTATCTATTAACTTTAAAACTTTAAAGACATCACAAGATATCTTCAATTTTTTCAAGATTACAGGGAAAAACATTCCACTCTTGGTGTTCCTCAAAGACATCAAATCCTTGTCTTTAAGTCAAATCCCAGGCCATCAAATTTCAACAAACCAACTCTGGGATTTTAATCCGACTAAAAATTTTTAAGGATTCTTTAACCATTACCAAGTATACTGACGGCCATGTAATATTCAAGAGATTCCCTAATAATTGAAACAAACCCCAACTTAAAAACTGCAAAAATCGGGGCGCCTGGGTGGCTTGGTCGGTTAAGCGTCCGACTTCGGCTCAGGTCACGATCTCACAATCCGTGAGTTCGAACCCCGTGTCGGGCTCTGTGCTGACAGCTCAGAGCCTGGAGCCTGTTTCAGATTCTTTGTCTCCCTCTCTCTCTGCCCCTCCGCTGTTCATGCTCTGTCTCTCTCTGTCTCAAAAATAAATAAACGTTAAAAAAAAAAAAATTAAAAAAAAAAAAACTGCAAAAATCAAAGGCAGAGAGGACAAGGAAATAAACACTGGAATTGGGCTGGGAGAGAACGTATCTTCACAGGTATCTTTAGCTTGCTATTCCTACTGCTGCTGCCCTAGCTTAGGCCCTTAATGTGTCTCGCCTGAATGACTATAAAAAAAAATCCTAACAGAGCTTCCAGACTCCAAATTTCTCCATGCCAAAATGTCCTGTGTACTGCTACTTGAATGTTCTTCCTAAAATATAGCTCAGAATCTTCAATGGTTTCTCCTGTCTATAAGACATAAGCCAAATGACTTAGACTGCATTTCTCTCTCTTTTTTTTTTTTAGAGACAGCACAAGCGGGGAGAGGGACAGAGGGGGAGGGAGGGAGGGAATGAAGGAGGGGAGGGGGGAAGGGGGAGGGGGAGAATCTTAAGCAGGCTCCGTGCAGACACGGGACTTGAGCCTACAACCGTGGCATCATGACCTGAGCCGAAATCAAGAGTCGGATGCTCAACTAACTGAGCTACCCAAGTGCCCCTAGCCTGCATTTCTAAGACCTCTTTGATTGTGTCCTTTCTTTCCCACTGTACAATACCCACTAAGCACATATCCTCTCCCCCTGCCCCTCCTCTCCACACACACTGATACAGTATGTGCCCCCAGACTCTAGGACACTCTGAGTCCTGCTTCTGCCTCTGCCTCTGCCTAGGGATAGCCCTACTGAAAATCCACCTGCCCTACAGGCACATCAACAGAACTTCTTCATTACTACTGCTTTACCCAATTCCTATTTGCATCCAGATGTTCAAAATAAAGCTGTTGGAAGAATATAGGGAGATGATCAACCTCAGCAATTTCGTGATGGTCCCCAAGGTCAAGTTTCCAAGACTGTTCAAATCCTCACTCAGAGAGCCAAGTAAACAAAGGAAATTGTTATACCTTCCAAGACATACCAGGACTATGCTATTTGAAATCAAGGATCAGTGAATTGGGGTAAAAAGTCACTGTCATAACTTAAAAGTGAGTGAACGCCAGATGTCAGGCCCCACTTCCAAGGCAGCATGATCAACAGGAAGAGAGGAGATTTTGTGGGCGCACGAAGAATAATCAATATAAACAGATACCACCTGTTCCATGAAGGCTTCCTCAAACCTGCTCCCACAGCAAGACTCCCTCTCTCTCTACTTCGCACACCCAGCCGTGCTACACTCCTCTTACTGCTTTTTGTCATCTCCTGTTTTATGTCATACCCTGCGGTCCTAACTGTTCTCAGTGTAGGCTCCTTGAGGGCAAGGATCAGATACTGTTCATCTCATGTCATACCCTGCGGTCCTAACTGTTCTCAGTGTAGGCTCCTTGAGGCCAAGGATCAGATACTGTTCATCTCAATATCCCAACAGCACTTGGCATTTTGCTTTACACAGACATTTACTATCTGCACATACTATAAAATCAAATATGCACATAATAACAACACCAGCAGTGGAACAACAAGATAATTTACAAGACTCCTATTGAGACCTCATTTCACCTAGATGAGACATTAGATGATCCTCAGGGGGAAGGGCACAAGTCAGGCGGGGAGAGCACTCAGAAGGATCTCATGGTTGGGACACCTGGGTGGCGCAGTCAGTTAAGCATCCGACTTCGGCCCAGGTCATGATTTCACAGCTCATGAGTTCGAGCTCCGTGCTGAGCTCTGTGTTGACAGCTCAGAGCCTAGAGCCTGCTTCCGATTCTGTGTCTCCCTCTCTCTCTGCCCCTCCCCTGCTCATGCTGTCTCTGTCTCAAAAATAAAAAAACATTTAAAAAAAAAATTTAAAAAGCAAAAAGAAAAAAAAAGGATCTCATGGTTTCCAGAAAGCGTACTTGTACTTGACTGACAAAATGAGAACAGACATCATCACCTCTCACCTGCATAGAGACAACTTAGGCTGAGGACTGTCACATCTTGCAGACGAGAAGGATTGAGAGGCTCCAACACAGGTAGAGATAGGGTATCCAACGCCATGGTAACATCAATCACCAGTGAATGAAAACTAGAACATAACAGAGGAGGAGGTTAACAAGAACGTCTCTGTCAATCCCTTGCTTCTTATTCTGATCACTAAAGAAAGTCGGCATGCCACAGAAAGCTAACCGGTTTCTCTTTCCGAGGGCAGCATCAGAACGTAAAGCACACAGCCTGAGCCCCTTACCCGTTGCGAACAGCAGTGGCATCGGCTACTGTTGCAGGCATGATGAAGAAAGAATTGGCCAACACTGCATCTTGAAACCGATTGATGTAGCGCAGGAAATACGGTAGGTTCAAACACACACGCAGCAGCTTCTCTGAGCCACCTGAATCAACGACAAGGCTCAACCTTACAAACAGGCCTCTGTCTGCTGCTGGATTCTCTTCCTCGTATGAAATTTTGGAAAGCAGAGAAACCGGCTTTCTGACGATGATTAAGAGTCTTACCAAGCTCTTGAAGACTAGCCACGTTCTGAGCTATAAACACATTCTTGGTTTTGACAGCAGAGGCTTGATCTGTGGATGACTGCTCCTCACTTTCTCCTTCAGCCTAAAGAGAAACAAAAGGCACGTGAAAGGCCTATCATGACACCACCAGCTGCTGACTACAGCCCTGCAGTCAGAATCGAAACAAGCACCCAAACGAAGCAGCTCTACGGATACTCCTCAGACTCCCCAGTTAGTGAGGGGCAACTCCCCCTCTAATGTAGGCAAAATACAAGTCAGTTTCCCAAGAAGAGAAAAAAATATATATATAGCTTTAAAATATATATATTCTACAACCAGTACAGAGTGTGATACCTTTGACGGAAAAATGTACGTGCTCTTCACGTTTATTTGCACTGAGAAATTCAGAAGAATGACCATCCAAAGAGTAACAACAGTGGACAGAACGTTAGGGTAAGTTTTGCTTTTTTCTGGTTTGTATTATTCTATTTCTTTCTATCATAGGCACTTAATCACTTTATGTCGCAAACAGAAGATGCATTTGTTACTTTTTTCTAGTAGTCTCATCTTAACAACTTCCAAGGGGTGAGGACATTTGGCTGGAGTAACTCACCGGAGTCTGTGGACCTACGGGCGGCGATGCTACAGTTCTAGGGTTGAAAACTGACGTCAGCTGATTCAAAAAATTCATCTGTACCTCCTTCTGCCTCAGCTCTGGGCTTACTGGTGAGGCCAGCTCTTTCTGATCTTCCACTGTAAATATAAAACCAAAAACAGGATGAGCAGAGTACCGCTAGAAGGCAGAGCGGGAGAAAGTTGGCCAGGGAAGCAGCCAAGGAACTGGGTCTGGCAAACGAACGCTCACCATCTGAAAGCGTCTTCACTGTTTGTGGCAGCTTGGCGGATTTCATCATGGCTGTGAACGTGATAATTTCAGTCCTGTCTAGTCGGCTACAGCCAGTGCACAGGCCCTTGATTAGGAGAATCAAGTGTTTCTGAGAAGACAACAAATTCAAGTATGTCTTTTAGAAGATGCTACTCTTTTGGGACTTGTAACTGGCACAGGGCCAGATTGAGCTTGCTAGCAAGAATAGAAATGAGGAAAAACACTAAAGCAGAGATCACAAGCTGATGGTCCTCAGACCACATCTGGCTTGCAAATTTGTCTCATTAGTCTCAAAGTGTTGCTGTTGGATTTTCAGTTTTTTATCTGAAGTTTTAGCTAACGTTTTAAAGCATGGAAGTTTTAGCATTCAAATCCAGATTTCTTATCTCTCTTGATAATCCCCAAGATAGAGCAACTGAGTCTCCACCCCTGCCTGGCAACAATCGGCTGGAGCCACACAGCGACTGGCCCTTAATAGCTGTGGCTGGCACACTTCACTGATTTTGTTACTGACCTGGTCCCTGGAAACGTGACACTCTGCAATCCTTGCAAAAGCCTGTGCAACCAGAGGAGGTTGGCAAACCACAGCCCCAATTCAGCCCACTGCCTATTTTTGTAAATAAAGTTTCCTGGACCACAGCTTCGCTTGTTCATTTACGTATTGTCTGTGGCTGCTTTCACACTACAAAGGCAGAGTTTAGAAGATAGAGACTAGTTGCAACAGGGACTGAATGGTCAGCAAATTGTTTACTCTCTGGCCTATTACGGGAAATGTTCACCAACCCCTGCTCTCTGCCACCCCTTCTCCACCATTCCACTAGTCTGTCAAAGTTCTACTTCGAAAGAAGGGCCCCGGAAGAGCCCGACACTCTCACCTGGGACACAGCGCAAGCCTCATCTGGATTCTCCAGACGTAGCAGAGAAAACTCAATCAGGACTTTGCAGGCTGCTGCCACGGACTGAAGCTGGTTCCGGGGAACTGAGAAAGCAAGTAAGCTTTACTTAACCTCAGACTGCTACAGCTTGCTTCAGCCTCACAGTCAGTACATCAAAACCAGACAACCATTGAGCTCCACATGTCCGACATTCCCGATGTCATTCTATGACAAGAATCATTCAGAACCAACAATCTAAGGCGCAAACAAAGGCATCCTGGCACTGACAGCCATCCACTGCTTTTAGATCAACCTATCTTATATTTACTGGAAATTAATAATAATAGGATATACATCACAATAAGTACCAAGCACTTCAAACATACTAATCCACTTAATCCTTAAACCAATTTTAAGAGGTAGCTATTATTGTTTCCCTCCCCCCTCCTTTTTCTAAACAGATAAGGAAATTACACCAGAGATGAAATGACTTGCCCAAAGTCACACAGCCACAAGCAAATCCAGGAAGTCTGACTCTGGAGTTCATGCTCTCAACTATTAGAACATACTACCTCTTCTTCCCCATAGGTTCTAAATGCCTTTTGCAAAGGGCTTCCTACACAAAATTTCTTCAAGCTAAAACTGATTCTTTCAACAGGAACAGCGCCTATAATAAACAGCACTGGACACCTGAAGATTACTGAGCGACCCTATACCTTCCTTTCATTTTACATGCGTAGCAAACTATTTAAGTAAACAAATAATTACAATTCTTCAGAACTATCTTAGGATTTTTTTAAAAAAGAGAAACGCAAAAATTCAGAAATAGTGGAAAATAAGGGTAAAAAAAAGTTTAAAAGAATGGGAACTGAAACTGAAATCCCTTGAGATACCAGAGAACACAAAAGGAGAATTTACTTTCTCACCAAACCAAATAAGGAATAATAGAGCCCTCGTCAGTGGCTGCTAACCCCAGGTCCGTATCCACCCATCCGCCTCGACTCCCAGAAATTAACACGCTAGTAATTACACGTGCATGTGTGAAATCAGTAAAATGCTTTTGATTAAGAACGGAAGGAAAGTTAACTTAATGGGTTATAAAGCAGGTATCCAAACCAAGTGGTTTTTAAAGCCCCCTTGATTGGCCCAGGTAAAGGAACTTCCAGAGCCTTATCAGACTGACAGCAGTTTCCACCACTGGGTGAACAGGTTAAGAGTGCTAAAATACAACTTCATTAACAACCTGTTCAGACACCCTACAAAGAGGAGACACAATTCCCCTATTCCCAAGCCCTTGGCAAGGAGTAACAAGAGTAGAATACTTACTGAGGCTGCAGACTGTTGTAATATAGTGTGTGGAAAGTGCAACAAAAGAGGAGTAGAAGGGCTCGTACTGCTTCTCATGGTGCAGGATTTCGGATTCGCTGCAAAGAAAATAATTCAGCTAGCATTTATTTAGTGCTTCCTGTCTGCCAGATGCCCATCCGCTTTACAGGCATTGCCCTACTTCATCCTTACAGCAACCCTAGTTGAGAGGCACTGTTACCATCCCTATATTCAAGATTGAGAAAGTGAAGCTTAGCAAATTAAAATCAAGCACCTTGCTTAAGGTGTCAGACTTAGTAAACAGCAATGGCTAAGAAGCAGGAAATATTTTCAAACTCACTTAGAATTTTAAAAACACAGGTAAAAACATAACAGGATGCCATTTTGTCCTGTATTACTGGTTGGCAAAGACCAAAACCTAATAATGGCATGTGTTGGCCAAAAGAGGGTAGACCAGCACACTCAAAATACTGTAGTGGGAACACAGGTCATGGTAACCCATTCTGAAGACCAAACAAGGCCAGTCCATAACACAAATAACTTAAAAAGAATAACAATGCAGGCAGAAATCACCTGATCAGTGCTAAAACCTAAAATTTACCAGGTACCAGAGTTCTCCTATCTCCACACCTCCCCACATCCCCAACCAGGACACAGCTAAATCACAACAAATTCAGGGATTTTAGCCACATCCCCTTATCTTTAGCTGAAGAAATTGTCCTCTTCTGTGAAAATCTGGGGTCCACCTAGGTCTTAAAGCCATATACATTTATGTCATTCTATCAAATCAGATCCTAATCCACAACCCAAGAAACAAGAAGGCAATGAAAACAAAATAAAACAAAATGTTTCTTATTAAACGGAAAGACTAGAGGGCTGTGGCTAAATAGTTTTTTCAGTCAGTTAATTCTCCAATAAGAAGGATCACACTGGGAAGGGAAATGTACACAGTCAGGACTCTATCCACCTGCCAAATCAACACAGGAGCCAAAAAGACAAGTTCAACACTAGGGAGGTGCCAGGGAGAGTGATGAATCATCTCAAACAGCACTTAAGAGTCTGGCATTGCAAACACTCTACTATGTGGGGATTTATTGAGGATAAATGGTGATTTACCAAAGATTAGTTCCTTATCTTGGAATATCTTTCTTCACCAAGAAAAAATATTTATTGAGCACCTATGACGTGCAAGGATCTTCCTGCCCACCAAAGATCATTTCTATGATGGACAAAAAAAAGAGGAAACAAAAACCTTTAAGCACCAAGTGACGCTCAAAGTTTCTGGTGACCATCACATTTGGTACATGCTGGTATCCTACTCAGCATAAAACGCCCTACTAAATCCCCTACTTCTACCTCACTTACTTAGTTCTTCCTTCATTTCCATCCTTACATTTTTTTAGTCATTGTTCTAAAGTCTTCCCACCCTGTAATTTGATGTATTTTACAGAGTCATTTACCCTCTCTGTTTTATTTCAAAAGTTCAGAGGTGTTCATCCCTGTTTTTCAGCTGAGCAGGCTTACCAAAGCTAAAAGAAAAACTGCCCACCCAAAGGATGAACTTATTCTGTTTCTTTCATTCCCATTCAGATAAAGAAATAAATTCAATGGGGCGCCTGGGTGGCTCGGTTGGTTAAGCGTCCGACTTCGGCACAGGTCATGATCTCACGGTCCGTGAGTTCGAGCCCCGCATCGGGCTCTGTGCTGACAGCTCAGAGCCTGGAGCCTGTTTCAGATTCTGTGTCTCCCTCTCTCTCTGCTTCTCCCCTGTTGATGCTCTGTCTCTCTCTGCCTCAAAAATAAATAAACGTTAAAAAAAAAAAAAAAATAGGGGCGCCTGGGTGGCTCAGTCGGTTAAGCGGCCGACTTCGGCTCAGGTCACGATCTCGCGGTCCGTGCGTTCGAGCCCCGCGTCGGGCTCTGTGCTGACAGCTCAGAGCCTGGAGCCTGTTTCAGATTCTGTGTCCCCCTCTCTCTGACCCTCCCCCGTTCATGCTCTGTCTCTCTCTGTGTCAAAAATAAATAAACGCTAAAAAAAAAAAAAAATTTTTTTTTTAAATAAAAATAAAAAAAAAGAAAGAAATTCAAAATAAGAGAATAAACTCGTATTTATTTAATTGCCTGGTTCAATGTTGCCCCATTGTGATTTAACCAACCTTCCTTCCTGCCCTAGAAATACACAACTGCCTTATTCCAATAAAGAAACAAGAATGCACTTTGAGGAAAGATGGACCTTGGCATAGAAAAAAATGGAGCACTCTCAAGCTCCGCTTACAATTTGCTTAGGGCAACTAAGGATAAACTAGGGGAAATTAATTTGAAAAGAAGAAGGGAGTAGACATGTGGACATGTGGACCTGTGGTCCAAAGGACCATACCTCTTGATTTTAAAGAAACAAGTGTATACGAGTCACCTGATAAAGACTTGCTGCCTCCCTCATTCCCCAAGAATCTGAGACATCAAGACACCAGAGGATACAAAGGAATGGAAAAAAATGGGACAAAGGGCAAGAAGTTAGGTAGGAATGGGGAAGAATGAAGACCTGAACACAAATATAACAAAGAGAAAGAAAAATAAAATTATAGGTAAAAACATCTCTCTCCTCTGGGCAGTCAAGCTATCTTCCTGAAACATCTGCTTCTTCTAACAAACATTCCAACAGCAGCACTTGGGCTGAAAGACATGGAATGGGAAACATGTATATTCCATACAAAATAAATGTGAGGCAGAGTACAAAGGAAAACAGCAGCTACGCAGCCAGGTCAGAGAAATCCAATTTGACATGTAAGTAAAAATGAACTGGCTTGGGTCTGGAAATATCTAGCTTTTTTTAGGAAAAGGTAGAAATCCAAGAGGACAAAATAAAAGACTAGGGATTCACCTCCCCTCTCCCTCCTAGATAACATACTATTTATATCTTTTTTGTAAACTCCCCAAACCCCTTTCCCTTCATCAGAATCATAAACCCCCAAGAAGAGAATCCATTATGCTTGTTTATGACACTTACAATCAGGAAACAAATAAGCATAATGAATACATTGAAGAATAAAAACACTGGGGCACCTGGGTGGCTCAGTCTGTTGAAAGTCCGACTCTTGATTCAGGCTCGGGTCATGATCCCAGGGTGATGGGATCCAGCCCCAGACCCCACGCTGAATGTGGAGCCTGCTTAAGATTCTCTGTCTCGCTCCCTCTGCCCCCTCTCCCCTGCTTGCACAAGCGTGCACAAAAAGTTTAAATTTCTTCAAAAAGAATAAAAGCATTAAAAAATATATGCTCACTGAACATCTGCTGTGTGTCACTAGTACTTAACACATGTTAACCAAAGAACTAAAAGCCTTCAGATACCTTCCTCACACTCTTGACAAACCTGTGGTGAATGTGACACTAAGACATGGAGGCATTAACCAGCCATGAGGACTAATCGCACCCTTTTGCTCTATCATTTGGTGGCAGGCTTTTTTTTCTCCCCCTGTAGGTCAATCGTGAACTTCAGTCCTACTGCATGTAAATTCAAAAGATCATGACATTAATGTATCCTCTTCTCCCTTTTAAGATATTTAGGAAATGACAGAACATTATCTAATAGGGATGTTTGTAACAGCTTCTGCCTTCCCAAGTAGGTCTCTCTGGCCTAAATTTTATAGAACACCTGGGAGGCAGAGACAGAAAGAGATTTATCATTAAGGAGGCCAGAGAAGCCTAGGAAGGGCTGGCTCACGGGAAAGCGGCGTTTTCTTTTCTTTTCTTTTTTTTTTTTTTTTTTGGTAATCAAGGGTCAATGACAACTATGGTCACCAACATATCTTACACAGAGTTAAGAAAGGAATGCCATATTTGATAGTACCTTAAAACATAAGGCTACATTCAGCAATTATCCTAATCAATCCCAAATATGGCATGTGTTCTAATGAGCTAGTTCTAGCTCCATTTCTGGTCTGGAAAAGTAAGAGCACTGAAAAGATTTTCAATCTTTACTACTAAAAGACATGCTAGCACAGACAGTAAAAATAAAAATCAACTCCTCTTTAAGTAAACTCAGATATGTTTTTCTTTTAAAAATCTAAGGATGCTTTTTTATAATTAAAAAAAAAATTTTTAACATTTATTTATTCTTGAGACAGAGAGAGACAGAGCATGAATGGGGAGGGTCAGAGAGAGAGGGAGACACAGAATCTGAAATAGGCTCCAGGCTCTGAGCTGTCAGCACAGAGCCCGACGCGGGGCTCAAACTCACGGACCGCGGGATCATGACCTGAGCTGAAGTCGGACACTTGACCGAATGAGCCACCCAGGCGCCCCATATAACTTTTTAAATGTTTATTATTTTTGAAAGAGAGACAGAGTGTGAGTGGGGGGAGGGGCAGAGAGAGACACACACACAAAATGTGAAGCGGGGCTGCAGGCTGTCAGCACAGAACTGGACACAGGGTTGGAACTCACCTACAGTGAGATCATGACCTGAGCCGAAGTCAGACACTCAATCGCCTGAGCCACCCAGGTACCCCTCAAAGGATACTTTTGAAAGTATGCTTCCAAGTTTACCCATGTGAATCTATTCCTCCTTTGTCTTACAGTTTGGCTACAAAATCAAACTTAATAAACAGGGCTAGACCTAGGAATTCTGTTTATCTTTTCTTCAAACCCAAAGTTCAAATGCAACTATAAAGGTATGAAAGAATAGAGACAACAAGTAGAATGGTAGGGCACAAAGTAGTCTCAGGGCAAGTTATCATCCCCAATGATCAAATGGGGAGGAATTCAATGAACAGGCTGCCAGATAGGAAGGAAGAGCTGGCCTGATGGAGTCAGGACATCTAAAAGAGAAGCAGAGAGTAGCAGATTGCAACAGAAAAATAGAAGGTCCCCGGAGGCAAGGAAGAAAAACATGGCAGTCAAGACAATAGAAAGGGAACCACAGATGCAAGAGGCAAACCCGAAAGTAAAGTAGCAGCCTAGGCCGGTAAACCTTTGATTACCTACAAAACAAAGCCCACCACAGCATCTGTATGGTGCTGATCTGGTCCTATACTCGACAGCCGTAATCCTATATATAGGGAATACTTCCATAATTCTCTTTTTTTATTTTTTTAAAGTTTATTTATTTTTTTGAGAGAGAGAGAGAGAGAGAGAGGGAGAGGGAGAACATGAGTAGGGAAGGTCAGAGAGAGAGGGAGACACAGAATCCGAAGCAGGCTCCAGGCTCCAAGCTGTCAGCACAGAGCCCGACGCGGGGCTCAAACCCACAAACTGTGAGATCATGGCCTGAGCCGAAGTCAGACACTAAACTGACTGAGCCACCCAGGAGCCCCAATACTTCCATAATTCTTACATCTTCATTTCTTTTTTTTTTTTTCTTGAGAGGTTAAAAAAAAAAAAAAAACTTTTGAGAAACAGAATAGCAAGGCACTAATTTTTGTGCTCTAAACCAGGGTTTGGCACTGTTTTCGTAACAGCCCATATTTAAGAACAGTTTTTGCAATTTTTTTATGACTGGGGAAAAAAATTTAAGGCTACTTTGTGACATGAAATATCATATGAAATGCACATTTCAGTGCCCATATATGAGATTTTGGAACACAGCCACACCGGTTCACTTACGTACTGTGTAAGGCTGCTTCTGCCATACAATGGCCGGGCTGACGACTCCACAGAGAAAATACAGCCTGCAAATATTTGCTCTCTGGCCCTTTACATAAAAAGTGTGTCGGGGCGCCTGGGTGGCGCAGTCGGTTAAGCGTCCGACTTCAGCCAGGTCACGATCTCGCGGTCCGTGAGTTCGAGCCCCGCGTCAGGCTCTGGGCTGATGGCTCGGAGCCTGGAGCCTGTTTCCGATTCTGTGTCTCCCTCTCTCTCTGCCCCTCCCCCGTTCATGCTCTGTCTCTCTCTGTCCCAAAAATAAATAAAAAATGTTGGAAAAAAAAAATTTAAAAAAAAAAAAAAAAAAAAAAGTGTGTCGACCTCTGCTCTATACCAAACTGAACACTTGCACATTTGGTTGTTTTTTTAACTGTAAAGAACTTGTCAGCCAAGTATTTCTTCTGACAACTTTTCTTACGATCACAGGTTTCAAAATTAACCAAGCCACAAAAACCGGAACCAAGACTTCAGGGATCTTGCCTTACAATTAAAAATTTTGTTACTAAAACGTGCATTAGTTTGGATTTGTTTTCTAAACCGTGAAGAGAGTTCTTACTAATGCCTACAAACACAGGCAACTCTAGGTCACCTTAGGGTGCAGGAGGGGGCCCTGTCCCTTATTTGGCAAAATTCAAACCCAGTTTGATATATTTGGTTTTGGCTCCTTCTACAAGCTGAACAGAGTTGTTAAACTGTTAGTTTCAAAAAGATGGGTCTGGAATACCGGATGAATGGGAGGGTGTCAACAAATGACTTTATAACCTACTCAGCTCATGTTACAAAAACATAAAAGCAGGGGCGCCTGGTTGGCTCAGTGGGACACGCGACTGTGATCTCAGGGTTGTGAATTCAAGCCCCACATTGGGTGTGGAGATTACATAAAAATAAAATCTTTAAAAAACAAACAAACGGGGTGACTGGGTGGCTCAGTCGGTTAAGCATCCGACACTTGATCTTGGCTCAGGTCACGATCTCATGGTTCGGGAGTTCGAGCCCCCAGAAGGGCTCTGCACTGGCAATGCGAGGCCTGCCTGGGATTCTTTCTCTCCCTCTCTCTCTGCCCCTCCCCTGCTAGCACTCGCTCGCTCTCTCGCTCTCTCTCTCAAAATAAACATTTTTTAAAAATTAAAAAAAAAAAAAACACCATATGAAAAAATGTTCTAAAGAGTAGAAACTTGTCCATTGTAAGTAACATTATGAGCATAATCAAGAAAAATGCCAACAAAGTAAATGTTTAAAACAGGTAAAAAAGAAGCTACAGGAGTGCTTGGGTGACTTAGTTGGTTAAGCATTCGACTCTGGGTTTCAGCTCAGGTCATGAGCTCATGGTTCGTGAGTTCAAGCCCTGCATCGGGCTCTGTGCTGACAGTTCAAAGCCTGGAGCCTGCTTGGGATTCTAGGTCTCCCTCTCTCTCTCTGCCCCTCCCCCGCTCACGCCCTCGTGTTTTCTCTCTCCCTCTCTCTCTCTCTCTCTCTCAAACATGAATAAACATTAAAAAAAAAAAGAGGCTATATAACTTGAGAACAGTATCTTGATACTTGTTTACATCTTTAGAACATTCCTGGCTTAATAATTAGATAGGAAAATCCATCTGTAAAGTTAACTGTGAAATTACCAAACCCAGTCGCTATTTAAAAAACAAACAAGCAAACAAACAAAAAAAACCTGAGCCAAAAGCATCACAAACCTAACAACAGGCACTATAATAAACATTTTGTCAAGTCATGGGCCTCCCTTGAGTAATAAATAGCAATTTCTAACCTTCTGGGTCACATTAAGATATACCCTGGTTGGCAAGAAGCTAAAATGACCCAGTCAGCAACTGCAGATTGTTCTAGTAAGGTTTGGCTAGTAAAATAAAAGAAAGACTGCCTTTTTAAAAGCATGTCTACCATTAAACCAATGGAAGACTCCTCTGAACAAGGTTAAGTCAGGAAAACACAGGCATTCTGTTATCACGGCCTTGTACGAAGACAACTATCACGAACTAAGAACTTTGTACAAAATGACAAAACGATGTGATAAAGCAATACATAATCCCGTTTGTAATAAGGTCTGAAGATATTCTGCGAGAGCGCCCGCGCGAGAGCGAGGGCACTGTTTCCGTGGGAAAATGACCTCAGTCTAACCCAGAAATGTTTTCCATCAAAGACCGTTACGGTAGCAATACACAATAAGCGCAACCTGAAAAGAAAGTCATCAGTGGTCACTAGTGGCTTCAGTCACATTAACAGCACGTGCCCCCAGTGATTACAGCACCACGGAAAGACCGTTATTAAATTATGTGGCAGATCTCCAATTTAAACCCCAGGCTCCGCTCCGTCCCCGGGTAGGGGGATGAGGACGGGCTAGAAATGCAAACTCATCAGTGCTTTGACCTCAACACCGGGGGCAGCCCCGAGGACATTCCCCCAAGAGCGCGAAACATCTCAAAGTCACTCCCAAACGGGTCCGACCACGCCCTCTCCAGAGGGCGTCCTCAAAAGTTTTGCTCGGAAGGGAAATCGAGGCACAGATAATTTACAAGGGCCGGCGGAAGGAGCCCTGGACAAGCCCTCATCTGCCTGGATCCGGGAGCCCCAAAGCCGCGGCTGGGGCGGGGGTCGCCAAGCTTCAAGAGGCGACCTGGGAAGCGGGTCTGGACGATCCGGCGCGCCCTCCCCTCCCCCTCCCGGCGCCCGCCTTGCCGGGGCCGCCGCCCGGTACCTCTCGATGACTGAGGCCACCAGCTGCGGCAACTCCTTCATCTCGAAGGCGGAATAGGACGCAGACAGCAGGGGCCGCACCGCCACCTCCCAGCCCGGGGTTGTGCTGGACCCCGTCGCCGGGGCCCCGGGCGCCGGCGCCGGCGCCGCCGCCTCATCGCCGCCGCTCGTCGCCATCTTCCGTCGTACTACTGCGGCTCCCTTCGGGGGCTTGCCACCGGCCCAGCGCCGCCTCCCGGGAGGGGGCGGAAATGACGCAATCGTCGCGTCAGACTGCGCGACGCAGTCGCCAGGCAAAACACGCGACGCGCAGGGCGGCCTCACTCTGCTCTCAGGAGAAGCTCGGCGCGGCGTGGAGGCGGGCTCGAGGAGCTGCGCCTGCGCAGGACGTACTGCTTTGAAGGAGGGCGGGGGAGCGTTAACCTCCGCGCCTGCGCGCTGGGAGTCGTTTCCCGAGGTAGGAGCGAGGTGGCTTCGCGGCATCCGGAAAAGGTGAGCTGGGGGTTTAGTTGAAGTTGGCAAGACCAGGGCAGCCCAGTAGACTATGCATCTGCGGATACGATGGTCCTGGCCCGAGATAGCTAAGGACCAGAGTCTAATCACTCACCCGCTTGCTCCCTCTCGAGTGACCCCCTTAATAGTGATACTACAGCACTTCGCACTCTAGACAACTTTCTACTCCCTACACCACGTCTCGCTATTGCAGTCACTAGTCTTACTTAATTCGCGCTCAGATCCCTTTTGCGTTCTGATTACCCTCACCAGTAGTATTACCAGCCAGCATTTACATCGGTCTTTGCAATCTGCCCCGGCAGGTTCTTTTTTCCCCATTTTTCTACTAGCAAACAAGGAACTTAAATTTTAATAACGGATTTTTGCCGATAGAGCTATCTGGGTTCAAGATCTAAGAGGGAAAAGCGGTTTGACCAGTTGACTCCAGGAAAGGTATGCGTGCATTGAGGACAATCTTCGCGGGGGTGGAGGGGTGTCGGTGGACGGCATCGAGCTCTAGGCCCTGTGACCCACAGTCCGCCTAAATAAAGATCATCATCGCAAGAACTGTGGACGGTTTGAAGATCCTGAAGCCCTGAAATTCTTCCCCAAGTTTTGGAGGAGCTACTGTTGTTTTGGTGTAACTCTGGTAAATAAATTGGTACCTGATGATCAATCTGCACTTTCAGTAAGAAGGTAATTGATTGTATGTCAGGAAATAATAACAACAGCAGAGTTGTTTGTTTTTTTTCTTTATTTTTGAGAGAGAGCACAAGCGGAGGTGGGGCAGAGAGAAAGAGGGAGAGAGGGAATTGCAAGCAGGCTCTGTGCAGACAGCATAGAGCCACACACGGGGCTTGGTCCCACAAGTGGTGAGTTCGTGACCTGAGCCAAAACCAAGGTGCCCCACAACAGCAGGTTTCTTAAACATAAAAATAAAAAAAAAAAAAACAGAGAAAGAAACTTCTCCATAACATACCAAATACTGCACCAGTTCAAGATACTGAACCAGAGTCCTAAGGAAAAAGCTTGAAATTTTTTTTTCAAGCTTATTTACTTATTTTGAGAGAGAGACAGCATGAGTAGGGACGAGGGAGAGAGAGAGAGAGAGAAAGAAAATCCCAAGCAGGCTCCGCACCATCAGCACACAGCTCAACATGGGGTTCGAACCCATGAAACCATGAGATCGTGACCCAAGCTGAAACCAAGAGTCAGACACTTAACTGACTGAGCTACCCAGGTAGCTTGAAATTTTACCCCTTGGCTTGAAATTTTAAAGTGGCTCTTGGGACATTAATTTCATTTTACCTGAAGTACAAAATCAACCTGCAGAGGTTCTCTTGGGGAGGTGTCAGGAAATAATAGAAGATCAAATGTTCCTGCTCTCCTCCTTCCCCCTCCACCTGCTGCTTGAAGGAGACATAGTAAAAAGATAAATGCAGACTATCACTGGGCAATTTGCACCTGTACCTAAACTCACATTACTTTTTTACTATCTCTGGCTCATCAATTTGGAGAAAGCACTCCAGTTATCTTTCTTTACAAGCAGCATATTAGTTTCAGTATTCAAGGTTTGTTCTTGTGTTGCTTCAAGGTTTGGAATGGCATCCACATTGTAAATTTAAGTAAGCTGTGCACCTAATGTGGGATTAAACTCAGGTCCGAGGGATCAAGAGTTGCTTGCTCTGCTAACCGAGCCAACCAGGTGCCCTTCCACATTCTAAATTTAGATAAGAAAGGAACACAGTAAATAGGGTACTAAAAGAGACTTCTATATGTAACACAAGCTTCCAATACTGTAGTCCAGAAAATAAGATAGAAACTAAACAGTAATTTTTATGAATTACTAACTGAATGATTTAAAATATTAGTTTCCTTCTAATCCCAAGAGGCTGGGTTAAGGAACTAAAATTTTAAAACTTGTAAAAGAGAGCTATGATATAGTCATGTTACAAAAATGCAGTGAAGGAAAAATTAAGCAGCCATGACTGAATAGTATTAATGTGGGAATACAGACAGAAGAAGTGTGATGAAACCTCCTGGGAAGTGGAAAAATATGGAAAACATAATATTCAATTGTATATTTATGATGTATACACATTAGCAGTTAAAAATACTTCAATCTGAAAACAATAAGAGGTCAGGGCGCCTGGGTGGCTCAGTCAGTTGAGCATCCAACTCTTGATTTCGGCTTAGGTCATGATCCCAGGGTCATGGGATCCAGCCCCGTGTCAGGCTCCATGCTGAGCGTGAAGCCAGCTTAAGAGTCTCTGTCTCCTGCCCCTTTCCCCTGCTCATGTGTGTGCCCTCTCTCGCGCGCTCTCTCTCCCTCCCTCCCTCTCTCTCTCTTAAGAAATAAAATCCAGATTCCTTGGCTTCACTCAGAACTGCTAAATCAAAATCTTTAGTAATAAAAACAAGAGGTCACTGTCACTGCAGGAACCTCAAAGACAAGAGATAGTGGCATTTTTATTTCAAAAAAATTCCATCTGATAAGAGTTGCTTGAAAGAAATTCTAGTAGACATTGTGTGTTTAGAAATGATTACATTGGGGTGCCTGAGTGGCTCTGTCAGTAAGCGTCCGACTTCAGCTCAGGTCATGATCTCACAGTTTGTGAGTTCAAGCCCCATGTCAGGCTCTGTGCTGACAGCTCAGAGCCTGGAGCCTTCTTTGGATTCTGTGTCTCCCTCTCTCTCTCTCTGCCCCTCCCCCACTTGCTCTCTGTCTCTTTCAAAAAATAAACAATAATAAACATTTTTTAAAGAAATAATCACGTGAATAAGCTGCAAGTGTTAGCTCCCAGCAGCCATCAGAGGTGGCCAACAGAGGTCAATCTGTTCTTGGGCTTTTACAAAGTTATCAGAGCCAATAGTGCCTATTTTGTGGAAATTCCTAGTGCAAAACTGAATGCTGGAATGGAGAGCAGCTCCTTTTTGGTAATTCACAATGAACAGAGTTGGTTTTGGTTTTTGTTTTTGTTTTTAGTATCATGAATATAAGGAAATAGATTAGAAGCCTAATTCAATTTAGTAATAAGATAGTCATTTGTAATCCACAAGTATTGATTATTTTTCCCATAATACTGCATTGTATATGGTATGAATTTAAAACAGCAGAAAATGTGCCTTGCAGCCTTCTTACTTTAAGAGAGAGGAGCAATCTTGGCAACTGTGCAGGGACTAGAATCCAATGTCAGTTTTACAGAATAGCAGGAAGCAAGACTTACAGGAAACTGAGGACGAAAAGAGCACAATTGAAATGGTTGAAATTATAATAAGGTGAATATCCAGATTTGCAACGCTGTTCTGAAAGCTTGACTGGCAAACTTCTACAGAATGAAGCTTAGATGGAGACACTAATTCAGCTTAACCCAAATAACTTATGTAAGATCACAAATATATCAGAAGAGTTTTCTTTCATAAAATGGTTTTTATATTCCTCAGACCTGCCATTGCCCATCTTTTAGGATTTGCACTCAGCAAAATTGTGGACTGTCACATTTAGAGACAGGAGGGATGAAGGATAAAGCAAATGTGGTAAAATGTTAACATTTGGGGAATCTGAGTGGAGGATATCTGAGAAATCTCTGTACTCTTCTTGTAACATTTCTGTAAGTCTGAAACTGCTTCAAAATAAAATTTTTTTAAAGTTTGTGAGTACTTTGCTTTATGATTAGGAAAACATGACTTAAGTATAATGATCTATGTGGCAGGTACTTAGCAGAAGGAAAGTCGTATACATAAAAATCTAGGACAAGTGGAGTCAAGCGATTAAACTGTATCCTTTAGCACTACTGGGGGTGGGAGGGGGACAGGAGAGCTGCCCTGGTCAGAAGTGAATGTTCTTGGCAGAAGCACACTGACCATAAAGACCATGCAGAGAATATCACATCCTCTATTCTAACTGCAAAATAACCAGACTTACAATAGCATTTTAACTTATACAGGCTTTTTAAAAATAGGATACGCATTCCAACTGGCAGACATAAGCGTAACCCTACACTCTGGTTTATCACTCTTCTAGTCTAGCATATGGGATATACAACGTCACCAAAACCGTAAACCACTTATGTGAGTAAATGTGCCTTTGAAATGCTTAGTTTGCTTTACTGACTTTCACTCATTCCAATTGCATGTGAGGTGATAGGAGACAAGAGTGTGCGTCCAGGGCACCTGGGTGGTTCATATGGTTAAGTGTCCAACTTAGGCTCAGGTCATGATCTCACGGTTCACGAGTTCAAGCCCCACATCAGGCTGTCTGCTGTCGGTGCAGAGCTCACATCAGATTCTCCATCTCCCTCTCTCTCTGCTGCTCCCCCACTCTCAAAAATAAACATTAAAAGAAAAAGTGTGCTTCCATACAAATTAGTGGCTATTTTATAAAGACCGCCCCCCCCCCCAAGTGTCATCAGTCTGTATACTGGGAAAGGCACCTTCCCAGTATCATGGATCAGAAATTTACACAAGCCTCAGTGCTAATAGAAAAATGGCTTCTTGGGCCTCCTGGGTGGCTCAGTCTGTTAAGCATCCGACTCTTGATTCCAGCTCAGGTCATGATCTCATGGTTCATGAGATCTGCACTGTCAGCACAGGGCCTGCTTGGGATTCTCTCTCTGCCCCTTCCGTGCTCATGTTCTCTCTCTCTCTCTCACTCACTCTCTCTCAAAATAAAGAAAAATGGCTTCTTGGTTGGAGGTCAGTCTCAAGGTCACACTAATGCCTTCCGAGGAGGCGGGTGTGTGCACATCATTTACCTTATAAATCCTTACTGGAAAGATGGTCTAAATAATACAAAATAGACTTACCTGAAAGAGTATTCGATTGATCTCATAAAAATCTCTAATGGAATAACATTTAAGAATTTCAACCTTGTGGCCATTAAAAAAGGGTATGGGAAATCCATATTGCTAATATGGAAAGCTCTTCACGATACATTAAGTGATAAAATCAAGTTGCAGAACATTATGGAATCTGGAGAGGTATTTACCAAATTGTTCAGTGGTTACCTCTGGGGCACAGAATGGGGGAAGGCTTTGAGGGAGAGACTCATCTTACAGTTTGGGGCATTAACTTTTTTCTTAGTCTTTTTTTTTTTTTTTTTTATAAAGTTTATTTATTTTGAGAGAGAGCACAGAGTCGGGGAGGGGCAAAGAGAGAATCCCAGGCTGATAGCGCAGAACCTGACAGGGAGCTCGATCCCAAGAAACAGGGGATCTTGACCTGAGCCAAAACCAAGAGTCGGACCCTTAATCCACTCTACCACCCAGGTGCACCTATTAAATAGTCTTAAAATAGAGAACTTGGAGGGGTGCCTGGGTGGCTCGGTCAGTTAAAGCGTCCATCTCTTGGTTTTGTCTCAGGACATGATCTTGTTTCATGAGTTTGAGCACACCCCACCCAGCTCTGTGCTGCTAGCTTGGGATTCACTCTTTCCTCTCTCTGCCCCTCCCCCACTTGTGCGCACGCACGCGCGCACTCTCTCGCTGTCTCTCTCTCTCTCTCTCTCTCTCTCTCTCACACACACACACACACGCAAATAAAGCAAAAATTTAAAAAACGTGGAGAGCAAAATTGAAGCAGTTCATACAAAGTACCAGTATGTCCTTCGTTATTGAAAGGTAGATGGTACCTCTGTTTACATTTTACAAACTTACAATAAAAGTGCACAGAACGTTGTCTACGTTCTTTTGATTATGCAGTAATTGTCAAGTTACGTCCAGCTTGGGGCTCAAACTCACAACCCCAAGATCAAGAGTCGCATTCTCTACCAGCTGAGCCAGCCAGGTGCCCCTCATCTGGCAAAAATTTTTTTAAAAAGGTTCTTCCCCTGAATGTTCTGATTCTGTAGTTAACTCATACTTTCCCCAATAACTGACTGCAGAGTCAAAGGCTAGGGAAAAATTATAACAAAAGCCACAAATTTTACATTATTCCCTAAAGGGACTGACAATCACTAAATAACTAGCTGCAAAATCTTCCACCAAAGATCTTGAAAGTGACCAAATAAAATAAAATTTAAAAACCATTAAAAATGCTGAAGGACTTACTTCTTTAAGTGAAACATTGCAGGGGGCTCCCAATTAACCTAATTATTGAAGAGAGAGGAAGCAGACAGCTCAAGGGAAACGCACAGAAAAAGAGGAAGACCAGAAAAATCAGAGCACTGAGGGGCAACAGTTTCAAATGCCACAGGTAGAGGCTGGGTGAAGCCGGTCCCAACCAAGCACAGCTTTAAGACGGTGAAAGGTAGGAAATGACAAGATGGACGCTGGAACATGCCATCAGCATCAGCCATTTCAAGCACTTGCTTTGCAATAACTTTCAGTAGAATGGTAATGATCAGAGCTGAAATACAGGGCATTTTATGAAACGGCAGAGAAGCCCTCCCCTTAGCTTGCTCTTTCAGATTCTGGCACATATGTAGGTAAATAAAAACCAGAATCTAGCAGAGTTGGGGGTGCTGTGCAAACAGGGCAGGCACCAAGGCAGTAGCTAACGACGCAGCTGCACACACATATATAGGGCAGTCAACATTCCAGCCGGCTCTCTCAAAACTAGGGCAGAATTTTTTTTTTTTTTTTTTTTTTTTTTTTTTTTTTAATTTCTTTCCTTCTCCCAGGACACTTTAAACAAACTATGCCTTGAGTCAGGATGAAAAGATGCTGGTTTTCTCCTGGAGACACCTAGATGTTGACTCACTCATTAAAATCAGTTTCAGAATTTTATTACTCAAGTAAAAGTAAAATGATTATCTTGTTTCTTCCTTCTCTATCATGGTCTACCAGCAGCATATGACCACAAAAAGATTTCACTGTTTTTTTAAAGTTTATTTATTTTCAGAGAGAGACAGCATGAGTGGGGGAGGGGCAGAGAGAAACAGAGAATCCCAAACAGGCTCCTTGCTGTCAGCAGAGCCCTATGTGGGGCCCGAACTCAAACTTTGAGATCATGACCTGAGCCGAAATCAAGAGTCAGACACTTGGGGAGTCGGTTAAGCATCTGACTTCAGCCCAGGTCATGATCTCATGGTTCGTGAGTTCGAGCCCCGTGTCGGGCTCTGTGCCAACAGCTCAGAGCCTGGAGCCTGCTTCAGATTCTGGGTCTCCCTCTCTCTCTGCTCCCCTCTAGCTCACACTCACTCTCACTCTGTCAGAAATAAATAAACTTAAAAAAAAAAAAAAAAAAAGAGTCAGACGCTGAATTGACTGAACCACCCAGCTGCCCCAGATTTCATTTTGTTTTTCAATAACACAACTCTTATATGATTGAATTGGCACGCTTCCTATTCAAATACACTCCATTTCTGCATAGCTTTTTGTCCCCTCTAATGCAGAAGTAGCCTCCAAATCCCACACCACAAAAAAGGACTGACATTCGTGCCGTTCACCATTCACTTTATTCAGACACCCAAGCATACCGCTCTGCCCGCAAGGCTACAGATGGTCTCCTCTGCACATGTCATTTCCACAGTAAAGAAAAACTCCATCGTTCCCAGATCCGTGAACAAAGGAAACTCTTAGGACTTCTTCCATTCGTAGCAGAGACAACAGCCCAACCAATCAGCAATGCTTCATCCACAAAATGCCCATTTCCTTCCCCTACCCCCACTCTCCCCTCTTTTAAAGCTGCAAAGGTTACAACAGTAACATTTAAAATCTACTCACTTTAGGAGAAACACGGTGAGGCACTCATTAATTTATATCTAAAAGTAAAAATAAATAATGAGGTTCTTGAACAGGACAACTTCCTCTAGGTCAGAAGAGGACTACAGCCTGGGGGTGAAACGAGAGGTTAGCAGGTACCACGAAATGGTAGATTGTCTCCTCCTTGAAAATCTCTTGCAGGTTGACACAATTCAGTAGGATTAAAAAAGGCCTCAGCTTGCACACAACTTAGGTGAAAAGCACGGACCCAACAAACTAGGACACTATTTCGCACTCGACTTTGATGAACTGAATCAAGGACAGGGTGGCCCACCCTGATGAATGACAGCCTCCAAACAAGGGGCTCAGTTAAAGTGAGTTTTGACACCATATATAGATTCCTCAACTCTTTGGAGAAAGCCCATGAGAAGCTGGATCAGTCTTTAAGCCTCAACTAAGCCTGGATCTTCTTTCTCGACGTAAAACAGCAAAAGCACCTGCGAGGTGGAGTTATCAGTAAGAGTGCCCTCTGGACTTTGAAGCATGAGGCCGGGAAGCAGAAAGATCTCTGGACAGGTCTGGGAAACACAAGAGGCAAACCACAATCAAGTTAGGCAGGCCTCACAAAAGAGAAAAATCTGTTGGGGGTCTTCGAAACAACAACATTCACGAGTGGGCAAAAAAAGGAAACAGGGCGATAGCCTTCAGACGTTGAGGGCAAGTCCGTCGAGATGCTTTGAGATTCTCGGCTGAGACAACGTGTGAGTTCAGCCTCCGTGCGCCACCAACACCGCAGCAGACGTGTCCCGGAAGGAGTCTCCACAAGAGTCCCTCTTCTTCCCCACGACTCCGCTGACACGAACACCCAACACACATCCTCCCCTGGCCTGTCACACTCCAGCTTCCTGTCTGACCCTCTCAGCCCTCGGCTCTCTGTTCTCTGGCAGTGGGTCTTGGGTCTTTACCGCCAGGCCCGATTCAGGAGTTTCACTTGTGCCAGTCTCTTAGTGATCATGGTGGCAAACACCAGGCCAAAGAGGACACTGCTGATTAGCACGTAGTCATAGTCGTCCTTCAGGACGTCAAACTGCTTGGATGGGTAGACTCGAGTTTGGTAAATGTCCAAGCCGTAGGCCACAACCTAGAAGGCAAAAGGAGCGAGAAATACGTAAGGAAGGTGGCCAGCGGTCCACCATGACCTCAAACTCTGGTAAGAAAAGATATGGAATCCTCAGCTGTCTTCTGGGGCGAACCGAAAAGCAGCGATCACACACAGCGGCTGTGGGCTCTACTCACCAAACAAGTGGACTCCAGGCCTGAGGGAGCCGTGTAAATCCCTCGCATTCGAGAAACCGTCTGGTTGTAGTTAATGAATCGCTCTGCGTGTATCTGCACGTCTGGAGAGTATGGGATTAGGTTCTCCTCTCTGCAAAACATCAGCCAGGACTGGCATTCAAAACTCCTGCAAGGGGATCTCTTGGCTGCCCTTTTTGAGTCCCAGGAGGTTTCCAGGCCACATATCTAGCCTCAGATCTTCCTTCAACATCTACTTGCATCACGTAGTTAAAAATTTAGCAGCTGAATGTCAGCAAGGGCTACAAGAAAGAAACCTGTGTGGAGAGTAAGATCTGGATTCCTACCTCGTTCTAAATCTAAGAAAACAACAGAATGCAACTTCACCCTAGAGGAGGAAAGTCAGGGCCACTCTAAAACTCACCCACAGAGCCACACTAGGCCAATTCCTGCTCTTTGCTCCACAGTGACTCGGTCCGTGCTCCTTGGAAAACCCTAGGATCCTCCCACGTGTCTCCCCAGCTTCAGCCGCCCCTCTCTCCAAACCAACACCCCCTTTCCCCCTGTTCCCCTTTTCCTGCTCCCTCTTCCCCACACCCCTAAGTGAAGAGGATTCGGGACAGAGGTGGAGAAATATGCAGAGATGATGGCGGTCAACACAAAAAATGACTACTAACAATGCCAAGCTTTTGACTTCCCCACATAACCCAGCCCCCATGGCCTCCCTGAGCTCACTTCCTAGTGTCCCCCCATCCCTGCTAGCTGCTGCGGCCACTGTGGCCTCTTCCCTGCCTCTGGCTCACCAGCCATGATCTCAGGGCACAGGCACTGGCTGCCCCCTGCCTGGAAGTCTTCCCTTACATCCACAGGCTGGCTTCTGACCTCCTCCGAGGCTTCACTCCACAGTCACCTTTCCAGAGCGGCTTTCCCAGGCCACCCTCTCAAATTTCACCCCCAGGTACCCCTCCCCAACCCTTCATAGCCCCAATCCCTTTTTGATTTTCTCTCCGTAGCATTTACAAGTACCTAACACAACATCATTTCTCTTGCTTATCTCATTTAACCTCCTCCACCAGAATGTTAAGCTCCATGAGGGCAGAGAGTTTTGTTGGATTTGTTCACGGCTATGACCCCAGCCCCAAGCACAGCAGAACGGCAGACAGCAGGCCAAGGACCAGGTTTGTTCGATAGGTCACATTCTCAGGGTCAGAGCCTTCAGCACCACCTGCAAGGTCTCACCTGCTTTGTTCTGTTGGGATCTCAGGACGGCGGGGATCCAGCAAGGCCTTAGGAAGGGAAAGAATTGCTCCGGAAGGTAGCCCAACTACACAGAAACAAGTCAACAGAAGTAAATGTTCACACAGTGATCCAATCCCAAATCGGGGCTAGTCACAAAAATGTCATTATCACAGAAATTTAAGATAGTTTCAAACCAAAAATTGGGTCACTGAAGTGCCCTTAAGTGGCCAAAAACAGTAATTCAAGAATACACATGGGTCTGAATGAAGGTTCCCACTTTTGAAGATACTGGTTTCTTCACACATCATCCTGAGACCTCAGGAAATCAAGTTCTAGAATCAAGAAATGGGTATGATGAGAGAGAAGAGCGCAGAAGGCCACTTGATCTCTTCAGCCCTCTCCTTTCCCTCCAGTGACAGCCGCCCCAACAAAGCGGGCGTCCCCGCCGCTGGCCGAACACCAGAACACCAGGTGTGTGCGTGTCGCTGCAGGCCACAGGAGAGCCTGCTGGTTACAGGATGGAGGGACCAAATCTGGGAAACCCACAGATTTGAGAATAAACTAGTGATCCAAGTGCCTGTCGGAGCTGAGAGTCCCTGACATCTCTAGTAAAATCCAGCAGACCAAGCAGCCTGCTAAGCTGTCACTAAGTCCCGCACCCAGACACAGAAGGAGACCCTAACCCCTGCGGGTTTCCGCAGTATCAGCACAGACATGACATCAGGGCTCAATTTGCTGGGTGAGGTGAAAATGCCTGACAGAGAAGTGACGTGGCTCATCAGAAATGAGTCGTGCCGTCTCTTACAGGTGACAAAGCCAGACTAAGGAACTTTCTCGGCTGAAACAAAGCCCTCCTCAGTAACCTCCCCTACGGTGGTCAAACAGGGTGTGCCAGTGTCGCGTCTCCAACCGTGTCCTTCAGTGTGACGCCCTACGGAAACCCTGCCACCCCGGATACCCTCCCCTGGTCACTCACTGAGCAGGTGCCGGCTGGTGATGCCCCGCTCGGTGATGGTGGCTTCCATGGCACTGATGGAGGAGGGGAAGATGTAGGACTGCTGGAGGACCTGGGGCAGCTGGGGACGGTCCAGGGAGCTGAAGGCGGTGGCGTTGTACTGCTCGGTGCCCTCGTAGAGCTCCAGCGCGGTAAACTCGTTACGCCGGGCCTTGGTGTTCCAGTACTGGTACTGCAGAGAGAAGAGAGGGCAGCTTGGGACGCGGCTGCTGGCTCGGCGGGAAAGGGGAACTTCCACAGGAAGCCAGCTTTCCGACGAGCTACACGTCCAGGGAGGAAAGAAACCACCCAGCACCCCACTTTTCTTCCTTGCTGCCAAGTTTACTAACTTTCAGGGTAGTTTTATCTAGTTTTATCCAAAGTGCACCATAAGACAAAAGGGGTTTTCAAGATACTCAGAAAGCAGAACAGCAAGTTAGCGTTTGAGCGCTTATTACGTGGCAGGCGTCGTCCCAACCTAGGCCACAGGACACTCTGCTCTCTCTACTTCACAAATGATGCAACACACTGGCTCAAATAACTAGTTCAAGGTTATACAGTCAGGAAAAGGCAGGGCTGGCATCAGCCCCAGGTGGTCTAATTTCTGAGCCTGTCTCAACTGCCATCCAGGGGTTTGGATCCTACAAAAACACAAAGCAGCCACTGGTTGCAACAAGAGGCGATGAAAGGATTCGAGACACGGGGAGACCAGCCACGCGCTCTTGACTGTGTCACGTCCCTGGTAGTGACACCTGTAGATCTGCCCCTCCTTACCACCACCCAGTTCTCGGAGTGCACAATGTGGACGGGGCCCTTGGCTTTCCTCTGCACGGAGGAGTGGATGATGCGCCCGGTGACACCATCAACGAGGAAGATGCCGATGAAGGTGCGCTCGTGGTGTATGTCTGTGCTCTCCGTCACCACGGCCAGCAGGTTGGGGTTCAGGCTCTGGGGAGAAGGAGAGAAGAGGTCCTTCAGAACCACGATGGCAAATCACGAGCTCCACTCTGCTGTGAGCCCTGGGCAGTGCGGGAGACCTGGAGCCTGCCAGCCTGGAGGAGAAACCAGACCTCCTGGTCAGAAGAGCTTCCTATTGGAGTTCGTCTTCCCTGCACTGGATCAGAGTCCCTGGGTGCCGCGTGCCACACCGGGTGCTTGGCCTACATCGCCTCACTGAATCCCATAAACCTGTGGTGGAGCTGTGGCTCTCCACATTTGGTAGGCGAGGAAAGGCTCAAGGTAGTCAGTTACGCAACCTGCTCACGTCACAGACACACCAAATGGTTAACTCAAGATACAGGTCTGCCCACTCACGGACCTAAGTCATCATTGCAGCGACACTGTTTCTCTCCACCACTGCCCTCCCTACCACTAAGCCAATGGCCGAGTCTGCTCTGGTCTTCCCTGACCTGCTGGTACAATGTGACACAGGGCGGTCACCCCTTCTGGAAACACCTTCTCCGCCTAGTGTCCGTGACACGTGCCCCCCTGCTTCTCCTCCACCCCACGGACCCCTCCTTCTCAGTCTATTCTGCGGAGTCCTCATCTCTTCGGGCTCCTGGACCTCGTCTATGCTCGCTCTCATGGTCACGTCACCCACAGGAGCTGGCAATGGCCAAGGCTGTGTATCTATGTCAGACTCTCCCCGAATTCCAGGCTTTGACAGGCTGCCATCTCAGTATCTCTTCGTAAATGTCCCATCTCACACCTGACACGCCCCAAAGGGAACTCCTGTCCTGCCCCTGCCTAAAGCCTGCTTCCCGTGGGCCCTGTGTCAGGGTCTAAGACCAGAGACCTCCAAGCCATCCTGGACTCCCCCTTCTCTCTCTCCAGCACAGACCCAAGCATCCCATCCATCAGCATATCCCACTGGCTCTACCTAAAGACACACCTGGAATCTGGTCCCTCCTCACACCCCACCGACCCTGGTCAAGCCGCCACCACATCCCTGGGGTTACTACAACAGCCTACGCGGTCTGCCTGCTCTCTCCCTCGGCCCTCTGGTCTCAACACAGCAGGCTGAGCGAGCCCTTCATCTTGGTCGTTTACGTCACATTTGTGTTCCCAACTCCCCACTGGCATTCCATCTCACGTGGCCTAAAGGCCAGAGTGGCAGCTGTGGTATGCCCCGCCACCTGCCACCCTCCGACCTCAGCAGCCTGGACTTTCCTCACTTACCCCATTCCAATCACACCATCCTTGCCATTTCTGGAACACTCCAGGCCCACTCTGGCCTTCCTGTCTAGAAGGTTCTTCCCCTGCTATCACACACTGTCCCTTCCTCCTTCCGTCCAAGTTTCACTTAGGTGTCACCATCTCAGTGAGGCCCTCCTAACATTCCTATTTTAAATTGCACCCCCTTCCAATCCCAGCTCTCCATTCCTTCTTCTCAGTTTCACATTTTTCTGTAATCAACCTCTAATTTGCTGTAAACTTATCTATTTATTTTCATTATTGGCCTCTCCGGAATATATAACAGCCTCAATTTTGTCTATTCTGTTCACTAACGTATCCCAGAATCTAAAAAAGTACCTGGCATCCTCATAGCACTCAAAAAAAAATGAAAGAAAGAAAGAAAGAGAGAGAGAAAGAAAGAAACAAAGAAAGAAAGAAAGAAAGAGAAAAGAAAGAAAGAAAGAAAGAAAGAAAGAAAGAAAGAAAAAAAAGAAAGAAAAAAGTACAGCTTCCCCTCTGTGGTATTCCTTCTAAACCCCAACCAAAGTCTAACCGTGAGAAAAACATCAAACAAAAACTGCCTACAAAACACCTGCCCAGTACTCTTCAAATCCACCAAGATCATGAGAAACAAAGAGAGACTGAAAAACGGAACAGAGTGGAGGAGACTAGAGAAACAGGACCACTATGTGGAGCATGGGGTCTGGGGCTGGGGCCTGCGGCAGAGAGGGACCTCAGCGAAAAACCTGGTGAAGCCCGAAGAAAGTCTGGAGTTTAGTTAACAGTCTTGCACCAATGCCGGTTTCTGAGTTCAGACAGATGTACCACAGTCTCCCAGGAGAAACCAGGTAAAGGGTGAATAACCAAATTCGATGCATGGTCTTTGCAGCTTCCCTGTAAATCTAACATTAGGCCAAAACAAAAGGCTTATTGAAAAAAGACTAAACAATGTGTGTGATGAATATGAATCTATTCTTTTTTTTTCAATCTACTCTACTTTTTCAACACAGAAAAACACAAGTACTCTAGTAAATTTCACCTCATAAAGGTAAATCACATAGTGAATGTATTTTTCTCTAGTACAAGTCAAACGTACTTTAGAATTTGTTATTTTGGTTGTTCTGAATAAGTCAAACTGACTGCAGTCACGTGGAAGGCACCCATCAATAAAGATTTCAGATCAATGGCTCCAATAGCATTAATTACACAGCAGTACACTAACCACGGTCTGTGTTATCGTCAATCTTCAAGACAATCCTGTGACGTCGGTGCTCTTATCTCCGGTATATTCTTGAAAACAGACCTTCGGGGAGCCTACCCAAATTACCCAGGACAGAAGTTAGCCTGCGGCAGAGCTAAGTCTGTACGTGGACAGCCCAGCAGGCCTGCACTCTGCGGCACGGCCTCACGCCTGGGGAAAGCAGCCTGCTCGTCAAGGCTCCCGGGTCGCACTACCCTGTTCTATCCCATCTCCTCCTCCAACTCAACCCCCCACTCTGCAGAGGGTGTAACCAATGACCACTACTACAAGGACTGCATTCTCTCCCCGAGGTGCTGCAGCCCACTGGCCACCTCTCTGTCTCCCTCCCTTCCCCACTAACTAGTGTCGGACCACAGAGGTGGGGTTTCTAATGGATCAGCTAAGGCTCAACCCCAGAAAGTTCTATCAGCGCTACCACTAGTAACAACAGCTAACCTCTAGTGGGTAGCGGCCACGCGCCAGGCACTATGCTACACGTGAGCATTCGTGTGATCACACAACAACCCTAGGAACAGGGTATGTTATACTCGTTTTACAGACAATAAATTAAGGCTCAAAGGAATGAAATGACTCACTCAAGGTCAAGTATCTGCCAAATCCTAGAGCCAGAATCCAAGCCACTGCCCCTCTACTTGACACCAGACTGCTGAACCGTACCTTATAGAGCACACTGCGGTCCCCCATCACGCGGCCCTGGGAATGAACGTGCTCGCTGCTGCGCTTCCCCTTCACCTTGACGATGCGCTGTACTTCTGGGGGAATAGTCAGCTCCCAGCTTAGCTCAGTGGTAAGATCCTAGGGCCAGGGCAAGAGAACCAGCACTTATAAACTGGAGAGCACTTAAAAAAAAAAAAGAAAAAAAAGAGGGGCGCCTGGGTGGCTCGGTCGGTTAAGCATCCGACTTCGGCTCAGGTCATGATCTCACGGTCCGTGAGTTCGAGCCCCACGTCGGGCTCTGTGCTGACAGCTCAGAGCCTGGAGCCTGTTTCAGATTCTGTGTCTCCCTCTCTCTCTGCTCCTCCCCTGTTCATGCTCTGTCTCTCTCTGTCTGTCTCAAAAATAAACGTTAAAAAAAATTTTAAAAATAAATAAATAAACTGGAGAGCACACTTAGACCCACAAGAGCTGTAGCCAGATACGTCCCATACTCCTCTATTTGGGGCCTCTGTGCTGGAAGAAATGGAGATCAGAGCTCCTAAGAAAACAGTAATAAGGATCTAGTTTGTGCAGGAGTTTTGGAACTCTCGGTTTGGTTCAGAAAGATACTAAAGCTAGTAAGAAAGGAGAGGAATATTCCATGGTATCTCACTGTTTGAGTAAGAAATATCCAAAGAAAGTTTACCACTTTATTACTGAAGGTGAAGATTCCTAGGGGTGCCTAAGTGGCTCAGTTGGTTAAGCGTCTGACTTTGGCTCAGGCCATCATCGTACTCTTCATAGTTGGAGCCCCACTTTGGGCTCTGTGCTGACAGATCAGAGCCTGGAGCCCACTTCGGATTCCATGTCTTCCTCTCTCTCTGCCCCTCCCCTGCTTGCTCATGCGTGCACGCTCTCTCTCAAAATTAAGTAACATTAAAAAAAAAAAAAAAAAGATTCCTGTATCTGAGGCCAGCAGTAAATTACTAAGCTGGCAGGGACCCTGAAACATTACAGGAAATATTTTTTGGTTTTTTTTGGTTTTTGGTGTGTGTGTGTGTGTGTGTGTGTGTGTGTGTGTATGTACACAGTTTTTGGTTTTTTTTTAATTTACATCCAAATTAGTTAGTGTATAGTCCAACAATGATTTCAGGAGTAGATTCCTTAGTGACGCTTACCCCTTTAGCCCATCCCCCCCCCCACAATCCCTCCAGGAACCCTCAGTTTGTTCTCCATATTTGAGTCTCTTCTGTTTTGTCCCCCTCCCTGTTTTTATATTATTTTTGTTTCCCTTCCCTTATGTTCATCTGTTTTGTCTCTTAAAGTCCTCATGTAAGTGAAGTCACATGATTTTTGTCTCTCTCTAATTTCACTTAGCATAATGCCCTCCAGTTCCATCCACGTAGTTGCAAATGGCAATATTTCATTCTTTTTGATTGCCAAGTAATACTCCATTGTATACAGATACCACATCTTCTTTATCCATTCATCCGTCAGCGGACATTTGGGCTCTTTCCATATTTTGGCTATTGTTGATAGTGCGGCTATAAACATGGGGGTGCATGTGTCCCTTCAAAACAGCACACCTGTATCCCGTGGATAAATGCCTAGTAGTGCAATTGCTGGGTTGTAGGGTAGTTCTATTTTTAGTTTTTTGAGGAACCTCCATACTGTTTTCCAGAGGGGCTGCACCAGCTTGCATTCCCACCGACAATGCAAAAGAGATCCTCTTTCTCCGCGTCCTTGCCAACATCTGTTGTTGCCTGAGTTGTTAATGTTAGCCATTCTGACAGGTGTAAAAGCATATCTCATGGTGGTTTTGATTTGTATTTCCCTGATGATGAGTGATGTTGAGCATTTTTTCATGTGTCGATTGGCCATCTGGATGTCTTCTTTGGAGAAGTGTCTATTCATGTCTTTTGCCCATTTCTTCACTGGATTGTTTTTGGGTGTTGAGTTTGCTATGTTCTTTATAGATTTTGGATACTAACCCTTTATCTGATATGTCATTTGCAAATATATTCTCCCATTCTGTGGTTGCCTTTTAGCTTTGCTGATTGTTTCCTTCGCTGTGCAAAAGCTTTTTATTTTGATGAGGTCCCAGTAGTTCATTTTTGCTTTTGTTTCCCTTGCCTCCGGAGACGTGCTGAATAAGAAGTTGCTGCGGCCAAGATCAAAGAGGTTTTTGCCTGCTTTCTCCTCAAGGATTTTGATGGCTTCCTGTCTTACATCGAGGTCTTTCATCCATTTTGAGTTTATTTTTGTGTATGGTGTAAGAAAGTGGTCCAAGTTCATTCTTCTGTATGTTGCTGTCCAGTTTTCCCAGCACCACTTGCTGAAGAGACTGTCTTTATTCCATTGGCTCTTTTTTCCTGTTTTGTCAAAGACTAGTTGGCTATACATTTGTGGGTCCATTTCTGGGTTCTCTATTCTGTTCCATTGATCTGAGTGTCTGTTCTTGTGCCAGTACCATACTGTCTTAATGATTACAGCTTTGTAGTATAGCTTGAAGTCCGGGATTGTGATGCCTCCTGCTTTGGTTTTCTTTTTCAAGATTGCTTTGGCTATTCGGGGTCTTTTCTGGTTCCATACAAGGAAATGTTCTTTATAGTCAAAGAAAACCAATACATATAGCTTTATAGTTAAAAACATTTTTTTTAACTATTTACTTGAGAAAGAGAGAATGAACGGGGGAGGGGGAGAGAGAGAGAGGGAGAGAGAGAATTCCAAGCAGGTTCCGTGCTGTCAGCACAGACCCAGACATGGGGCTTGAACCCACAAACCGTGAGATCATGACCTGACCCAAAATCAAGAGTCGGATGCTTAAAAAACTGACTGAACCACCCAAGCAGCTAAATACATTAGTATACATCCATACTGCATATATGTGGAGCCTTGGGGGCGGGGGGTGGGCAGGGAGAGAGACTAGAAAGGGACACAAGAAGGGCACTTGGGTGGCTCAGTTAGTTAAGCGTCCAACTTTGACTCAGGTCATGATCTCGCAGTTTGGGAGTTCGAGCCCCGTGTCAGACTCTGTGCTGATAGCTCAGAGCCTGGACCCTGCTTCAGATTCTGTGTCTCCCTCTTTCTCTGCCCCTCCCCAGCTCATGCTCTCTCTCTCTCTCTCTCTCTCTCTCTCTCAAAAATAAATAAACATTTAAAAAAAAAGAAAGGGACACAAGAGCCCCCCAGGGTCCCGGTGCCATATGCTGCTTCCCGATCTGAGGGCCATGTACACAACCGCGTTCCTCTTGTGAACGAGCGAGCCGTAACCTCATGGTTCTGCATTTTCTCAATACTGTACATTGACAAACAATGGATTTAACAAAATAATGAGGTAGAAAACATACTAAATAAAAGGAAGAAATTTCACAAATTCCACTAAGTAAGAAAACCTGAATATGAACCCCACACATTCTGTGGTCCATACCACCATGACTCCAGTATTTACAAATGCACAGAAAGGACAAGGGAGGATGCACGGCCAACTACTGACACGCACTCCATCTGCAGAGGTCTGCTCATGTTCTGTGTGCTTCTGGATCAATATTTACAACATGCGTAACTTAAGTTGTTTTTTTTTTTTGAAATAAAATTTGTATTAAGAGCAAATCAAGCTGCACCGCCACCGGCTCCTGTGAAGCCATTTGAATGCACGAAAACCTCCCCAGGGGGTAAGGTCGCCAGTACGCTCACCTGGAGGTCAACGACCCAAGACTGCAGTTGGCTTATTTCCCACGTAAGCTTAGTGTCCTTTGTCCTCCTTTGGCTACTGTTTCCTCCCATATGTCCTTAGGACTCCACTGATCATGACACCCATGAGTTTGCTCCCCTCTACCACAAAGAACCATCTCTTTCAAGGTCCCGTTTTTATCAACTTGAAGGGACAATTTTTTTTCACCCACAAGACTAAAAAAGATGTTTTCCAGGGAGACCGTTCCCGTGCTGTTTCTGTAAAGATCGGCTGCTACAAAACGTCAGGAAAGGACACTTTTTTTTTTCTTTAACATTTTTAGGACAACAGCAGCTAAAACTTAGATGGCATTTATCATGTGCCGGACATTACTTCATGTGATTTACACCTTCATGTGATTTACAACCTTATGGGGGTAGATCCTACAATCATCTTATTTCACAGATGAGAAAACAGAGGGTTGGAGAAGTCATAAGCCCGAGGTTACAAAGTTAACAAGTGATAGAGCTTGGCTTCACTCAGACAGCCGGATCCAAGCCCTTCAGCTCTACACGGTATTGCCTCTCAAAAGACCCTGCAGGACAGGATGGAGGGCCTCTGGTGAGTCCACAAATCCCTTCTGTCCACAGCCCTACTAACGAGGCCAAAGTCAGCCCCTTGTGAACCTCAGAGCTGGACCCCAGAGCCAGTGTCTAGACTGTTTGCTAGTGCGGGGCTCAAGTATGTCAGCATTAGAACAAATCAATCTCATATCTAAAAATAAAACTCAAAGCACACATTCCATCAGGAGTGGGTCAATAACATCATCCTCGTACAGAAAGTACGACTCATTACTCAACCCGGGTTCCCACCTCCCACCCGCTCAAGGATGGACAACATCCCTTCTCTCTGCTATAGAAAAAGAACATGGAATAAAAACTCCCCAGGGGAGGAGCACTTGGGTGGCTCAGTCGGTTAAGCGTCCGACTTTGGCCCAGGTCATGATCTTGTGGTACAGGAGTTCACGTCCCAGAGCCTGCCTGGGATTCTCTCTGCCCCTCCCCCACTTTCTCTCTCGCTCTCAAAATAAACTTAAAAATTTAAAAAAAAACCTCCACGAGGGCAGACTTCATGTATCGGGCACCCCTCTTTCCACAGCACCTAGACCCTCGTCTGCCACATAGCAGCTGCTCAGTATGAAAATGACCGCGAATCAGACATCGGGATTATGCTGATACGTCTACAACAGAATGCATATGCTATGATCCACTTCTTGGCGGAACATCCGAGGGACACCCTTACTCCTCCCCAAAAGGTCCTGCCACGAGGCGCCTTCCCTACCTTTCGAAGTCGATATCCACGTAGCCGTCCCTGTTCTGCATCCACCAAATAGAAGAAGATGGAAGGGGCGAGCTCATGGAGCTGTCGCAAGACATTCCGAGTGGCTGGGAACGCCGTGACCTTGAAAACCCCAGACAGCCCAAGGAAGGAATTAAAGGAAAAGGACTCTCCATACAGTTTCTCAAGACTCGTTACTGTTCACCTCCAAAAAGAGCCTTAAGAATAAAATAGCAAATCTTAAAAGAGTTGAAGTCCACTGACCCGACGTGGGGCGTAAGTCTACTTTTGCTGAGAGCCCGAGTTTTCTCAGGTGCAGGAAGAGCCATCGGGTGGCTCAGAGACGCCCCTCAAGCCCACACACGTGCTGGCTGCTTTGACCAGCTCCGACCACACACCTCCCCCCACATCTGACCCTCCTGGATGCCCTCCGGCCACTCGAAAGTCTCGCACCTTGTACTCATCATCGATCAACAGCAGCACCTTGGCGTAGTCTTGATCCATGATGGGGAGAAGCAAAGACTGCAAGATGGGGCGTTTCAGCACCGGGGGGGCCACCTGACTCCACTTCCCGAAAATGGGATTGAAGACATACAGCGAGCTCATTCCCGTCTCCTGAAATGGTCAAGCAGTCAGACTCCACCAACCAGAAAAGAAGGCAAACGCTAAGGGTACATCTGGAGAGCTGGGACCTCAGCTCAGCTGTGACAGCCTCCCCAGTGCCCTCTGGGTGGATTCCCTCTGTGCAAAATCAAGTCCTGCCTCAGCGGGAACGGTCCTTGAGGCTAGCGTGTCAGAAGGGAAACAGGTAAACTGCCTGTGGCTGCAAAGTTAACCAAGCACCGGACATGCTGAGGAACAAACAAAACGGTCAGGCACCGACCGATTCGGCAGTGTCTACCAAACCGCCTTTCTAAGGACATAGAGTGAATCCACAAAAATCCAGCTAATTCTGGGAGGCAGAGAGAAACAGCTTGTGTCCTGCTCTCCCTCGTCTAAAGAGAAACCGGTGGCCTGTGTCCCTGGGAACGAGGAGAGCTGGCTCGTTCCAGGTCTGGTGACGTCACACCTCCTCCAGAGCCAACCGCCCCCCCATCGGTCCAAGATGCTCCCACCACTCAGGCAAACAGCTGCCTAACCCCTGAACACCCGTCCCTAGCTATCCCAGCATTCCAAAGGCCCCGGAGAAATTCGGCTTGCAAAACACTGAAAAGCCACACCTACTTTGGCTCAAATCCGAGGAGGACAGCCTCACCTTGTCCTTTACCAGAAGGGTGCACTGCGGGGGGTGGGGGAAATGGGCGGTAGTTCTCTGGACCATCAGTTTAAAGGAGGAGTCTGGCTTGACGTTGGGGAGATACTGTTTCCACAGGATGGTGCCAGAGCTGCTCTCGATGCCAAAAAGCTGCAAGATAAACAAATAACTGGCTCGCTACTAGAGAGACAAGCCGAAGAACCGACCCTATCCTGGGAGACTAGAGCTGGCCCTGTCCCCTACCAGAGGCTTTTTGCTTCCCACTCGGGGAGCCTCAGAAGGTTTGGGTACCCGGGGCTTCAAACGCCCTCACCTTGCCTGAGGCCGTCACCATCACCATCATCTTCTGGAGGTTAAATTCGTCTCTGGCTAGGGTGTCAATGTTGACCTCATTCTTAATCTGGCTTCGGGGCTTCCGAGCGTCGTAGAACATCTTCCAGAGGTGGGAGGTCCATGCCTGCAGCAGGATGAGCTGCGACGAGAGGCGTTTCAGGAACATTCCCAGCAAGCCGTCTGGTGTCAAGGAAAAGGTAACACAACTGAGGCTCCCTCCTCATCGGACTAGGTGTTGCCAGCAAGGGGCTTCTCTTGGCGAGGGGTCTCTCCCGCTCCTGTGGGGCATTCAAGTCATCACACGCCAGGCTGCAAGTCTAACGGGCAGTCCTTTGTCTGAAGCTGCCCATCTCACGCTCAGGTACAGCCATGCAGGAACTTCCGAAACCTGCTTTCCTGGCTCACAGTACTCCACCTCCTGGAATCTTGGGAGAGGAGACTAACTAGGAGGTCAGGGGTCAGCCACGCAGGCTGTAGCCATGCTGGCATGTCTCCGCCACGGCCCGCATCCAGAATGGCCAGAGGAAAGCTTCTGGGTGCCGCGACAAAGCCACAAGAGGGGAGAGTATCGGGGTGCAGGACTCAGAGGCAGGTGCACTGTGGACAGGTACTCCCATTACCCACTGCTTCGTTCCCACCCCGTCAGCTATTTAACCTATTCCCGACAGACCAAGTGATGACTGACCCCCAGAGCTATCACTCACTCCACCCCACCCCGTGACTGAGGATGCCACCCTCGAGTCTCCTCTGGAGGGTCAACGTGGCCATCGGAGCCAGCCAGTGTGAATAAAGAGCACGGTCTCTGGTGTCGCCTGAATTAAAATCCCAGCTCTACTACTTATTAGCTGGGTGACCCCTGTACATAACCTCTGACCTCTGGTTCCTCATCTGTAAAACCACCTGTCGTCTGCTGGGCTATTGGGAAGATTAGACCACAGGATATACACACAGGACTTCACACCATGCGGGGTCCACGGCGAGCGTTCACTGAAAAGTAGTGCCTTTGCATATCCTACTTTGCAGCAACCTCAGCTCAAGGAAGAGGAGAGCCAACGGGACAAGTCACAGCCCCAGCGGTCCATGCACACACGGTAGGCACCTCATCGATGCCGGCCAGGACAAACAAAGAACCAACCAAAAGCTAGCCACGCGAGCAGGGAACGAGCAACAGGGCAGCAGGAAGCAGATTTTACCTTGAATTGCTGGATCCGGGCAGCAGAAATGAATAGTAAAGTCAAATTAATCCTCAGCTCAAGAAAATCCACAATGCCTACCGGGGTGCCCGGCCCAGAGGAGGCCGAGGAAACACCAGCTGCGGAGTGAGGTGAGGGGAGGGAGGGAGAGGCGGGAGGCAGGACTGACCAGACGGGAGTGAACCAAGTCCAGCCTGCGGCTTGGGACTGGCCGGCGTCAGAGGGCACCGCCAGTCACCACGACAACCGCACCCGCCCAGTCACACCTCTCCAGAAAGATGTGGCTGGGGTTTGGGGATGCCTGACACAGTGCCTGGAGAACCGAGGTACCGAGGCAACAGTAGCTGTCATTCTACTGAGCCAAGCTTCCTTTCCCTCAGGATCTCGCCACAGAGGGATGCACAAGAGACTCCTTCAGAAAGAAGAACGGTGACCTAAATCCCATGGCCACAAACGCCCCGGAAACTGGTCACAGAGCTAGGTCCACACAGACTGGCAAAACGACTGCGCCCAGGAAGCCGGGGAGGCCACGAGCCAGCGTCTCTTGTGGTCTAACTGCCAAACCCATTCCCGGGGCGGCCCCTCCAGCAGCCCTGCTGTCCCGGCCTCCGAGCCTACCCGCCTTCTTGCCAAATTCGCCTTCCAGCTCAGCCTGCGCGCCAGTCAGGGGCAGATCCACCGTCTCCAGGCACACCACCTCCGCCAGCGACTCCTCCCGGCCCCACAGCACCACCTTCCCTGCTACAGAAACCCCGGTTACAAAAGCCAAGCCCGCCTCCCCCATCGCCGGAACGCACTCTTCTCCGTGGCTCAGGGATTCCAGCAGCCCCTGCGGGAGACAGAGAAGCAGCGGGGGAAGGGGGGATTCAGCAGCTCAAGTAAGGGGAGTTCCATACCCCACCCTAGCATGCTAAGGGATTACTCAAAAGCAGGTGACATATGGCTCTAAGAAACATTCAGGCTACACTCCGCTGGAATCTTTGGCAGCAGCCGGTCCACAGACCCCAAAATAGAGTCTGACTAGAAATCTGGGCAGGCCTGAAGAAAAAGAAGAGGGCCGAAGGAGGTCTGCTCACCCAGCTGCTGCAGAAACAGCACCAGGTGGTCCTCCGTCTGCACCAGGGCCCGGTAGCCCACGGAGTCATCCTTCTTCAAGAACACCTGGATGTAGAGCTGTGGGCAGAGTGAGAACCACGCAGTCGGCGAGCATCCGCACGCCTCTGAGCACCAGACCCCCAAGGCCGAGGCATAGGGAGCGGTTAGAGGCCCGGCTCACGGTGTTATTCGCTGTGTAAACGATACGGCTACCACTCAGACCCCCCACGAGGTAACGTGAACTCGTCGGAGCCGACGCAGGGGTGCTAGGCTGCAGCTCGGACCTCCCCAAGGAGGAACCTGCGTGCTTCCCGGGCGCCGCGTCATTCCTCGTGCTCCAATCCCCCGCAAAGCGAGCAGAAGGCTCAGATCAGACGTTCCATTTTGGAGACGAAGAAGCCACGGCCCCAGACAGGCTGAAGAACACCCTGAACGCGCAGAGTGGCAATGCGGGGCGACAACCGCAAGTGCAGGCTGTGGCACCGGTGACCCCTTACTAGCTCCGTGACTCTGGGTGGCATCCTGAATCTCACCAGGCCCAGTTTCACTGGTAAAATGAGGGTAGTAGAGCCACTTCACAAGGCTGGTGACAGGCGGGGTCCAGTCGATTAGTGCGTTTATGAAAAGCTCAGCACAGCGCCTGGCACGCTCACCGCTTGGCATAAATGACACCCGCCTCTGCTGTGATTCACAGGGACTTGCGACAGGTCGGCTGCTCAGGAAGAACTAGAACCCGTGTCCGGAGAGCCCTAATCCAGGGCCCCAGGCTGCGAGCTGGCCCTGAGGAAGCGAGGCTCACGGTGAGAGGCTCACAGGACAGAGCAAGACCAAGGCCCCAACTCACCCGCTCTGGCCGAGTGCCATTCTGTTCCAGGCTGAAGGTGATGGTGGTGTCCAGCAGCCGCCGACCCGTTTCCACTAAGTAGAGATTGATGGTGTAGGTCTGGTTGAAGCACGCCAGTGAGTCCTGTGGGTACGGACGGCACGGGTTAACTCGAGAGATCCCCCAAAGCAAAGCCCCACAGAGGACGTCCAAGAATTGGGGTGAACCACCCTAGAGGGGGACCAGGCCAAAAGAGGAAATACACGCAAAGGAAAACAAAAGCAAAAAAGAAAGCTTAATCCTGAGACGGAAGTAAGGTACCTGAGTCAACAAACAGAACTACAACTGCCGTACTTGTTGCAGAAGGAAGTCGGTGCGGCGCAGCAGACTTCCCAGAGGTAGGGCCACAGAGCTCTCCAGAGGAGCTTCGGGGACGGGGGACGCAGCAACAAGCGTGCCACCCAGGGTCCCACACTCTGCCCCGATGCAGATGCACAGACTACCACTTGGCAATACCAGCCAGGACCGCAGAAGAGACAGGGAAATTGAGCGCCAGGGGCAAAAGTGCTTAAGAACAGATTCTAGGGTCTCTCCTTCCAAATTCCCAACTAAAGAGGATCCAGAGAAACCGGAGTTCATTTACAGAACGTGGCGAACCCCATGTGAGGCTGAGGGCTCCGGGAGACCCGCTCCAAGCCTCAGCTGCTCCCAGCTTCCCTGGAGGGCCGCCCCTGTCTCTAGGTCTGGCACGATGCCAGATGCCCAATGCTAGTACTCAATGCCACACTGTACCTGAGGACTAGACTTCTCCGAAAAACTCCCCAGTGACCCATCTTCAGAACTGCTAGGTTTCTGCGGGGGAGAAGAGAAGGACAGGAGGAGAAAATTTAGCCAAAGGGTCATTCCCCAGGCACCAAAACGAAGCTCTCACTTCTGTGTCGTCTCAGCCCCTGGAGAAGACAAACCTCACTCCTGACTCTTGCCCAGAGAGCCTGTGCAGCCCTTAGCAGCCCCAGGGGAAAAGTGAGGTTGTAATATTAGGGTTCATTCCCGGGGACAAGGGGGTGTGCAGAAAGTTCTGTAGAACCAGCGAGAACTTATTTCTCAACGGCTTCCTGCCCCCCGCATTCCAACCGCCCCGACTTTTGGCTCTCAGGGCTCCTGGTAGATAGGAGGAGATGCTACTCTCAATACTCACCACTTCGCTCCGACAGGTCATGACCGCAGCCACCGTCTTCTCCCCAGTGGTGGCAAAGCTCACTAGGGCAGCCTGGGAATAAAGCAAAGTGCCACTTCCTAAATGGGGCCCGTACCAGCCAGTGGCCTTACAGAGGAGCACCTCTACAGGGAGGTCCCCTAGGCCTTGAGGCTAAAAGTGCTCCTGACTTTGGAGCACAGCAGCCAGGGCACATGAGAACAGACGAAGGCCCCAGGTGCGTCCATAGCTGCACATAAGCCTTTCCCCGTACCTCCAACACAGGCACAGGCCAGTCATAAATCTCATGCTGTTATTAGTATCTACACGGAAGCTCGAATTAACACCCCCACCCTGCTGCAGACTCAGAGGAAGGCCCTAGTTTTACTCTCAACATTCTTTGTGACTCTCAGAAAAAAAGTGTTCCATTTCTGCTCTAAGGCTAACCCCTCTCAAAGCACACACAGAGATGTCTGGACCCGGAGGAAACATCTACAGATTCAGAGGCAGGGTTTTCTAGCTTCGTGACTTGGCTAGATCCGCCTGAATCCTATGCTGCCTGCGGTTACCTGTGGGAAGTTCTTGAGCAGACTCAGGACCCCGTGACGATAGTGCAGCAGAGCATAGTGACTCGGAGACAACTGCAGGAAGAACTGGGCCCGAGAAGGATCCACCGGGTTGGGCTGCGTGGGCAGGACCCGGGGCTGGAACCCACTTGCAAATTCCAAGTCAAGAGACTGAAGGGCAAGAAGAAAGAGGATTAGGGCTAAACGCAGGCAAGTCACTGATCCACTGATCCATCCCAGGCCTGCTTCCCCTGCCCCACTTTGCCAGTGAAAGTAACTAGGCCATGGCATGTGGCTCCGGAAGCTCCCATTCAGGTTCCCCAAAGAGAGGAGTGGCCCATTTCCCCTCACACCAGGTCAGCCAGAAGCCTGACCTTTTCCCAGCAACTGCCAAGGCTCAGGAAGGAAGCAGCATCACCAGGAGAAAGACTTTTCTAAGCGGCAAAGCCAAGGCCTTGGGCCAGAGGGCCGCAGCACTACCTCTCACCTGCAGTGGGATCTGTCTCAACTCCCACTCCGTCTCCAGGGCCAAGGTCTGGAGGGACCGTGAGCTCGGATCAGGACACACCAGCACAGCCTCATCCACCACACCACAGGCTCCGGTGAGACTCTGAAGCCAGGGGGTTGAAACCCTGACCTACAGGAAAGATAGCCTAGTGAGAGGTTCGTGAGAATTTTTACGTTTCCCTCTCGGCTCATCAGCAATGTCACCACCAATCTCACGGGGGGCTAAGCTCAAAGGTTCTTCACGGCTGGCTCTAAAGGACTTCTTCCCATCCCTCCCAACCTCTCAAGAGCTCCAAAGTTGGAGAAAATCAGGATTTTGTTTCTGGTCACTGGAAAAACATACCCAGTCGTCTTTAAGACCTGATACTTCAGGTAAGCATTTCTCCACTATATTTATCAAATGTGGTTTCCTCGCTATCTCACGGTATCATCTTCTAAGAAACTCACAGGCAATGAAAGCAACCTATGTAATTTTCAGCCGCCCCAGTAGAGCACCGTGTGCAAATGTGAGGGCTTTAAACAAGCACTGGATGAGAGGAAAAGAGTCCCAAGTGACCAGAATCAGGGACCACGAATGGCTTCCGGCCAAGTTCTCTGGTCCTGGATGCAAAGAAGGGCTCCATCTATTCCCCTCCACAATCCACAAGGCTCTTCAAGCCGATGCCTTGACCATACCTGCTGAACAATCTCTCCATCTTCCACGTTAAACTTGACAATGTTCACGTGGCTGAAGGGAACGACTCCGAGGGCCCACACCACCCCAGAACCGTAGGAATACATCATCTGGTAATGGATGCTGTCACTAAGAGACAGAAGAAAAAAGGCAAGGAGCAACAGCTTCAGCTGTGGGACAGGCCCATCTCAGGGGTCCTCTAAAATCAGTCAGGTCCTGGGGCACCTGGGTGGCTCAGTCGGTTAAGTGCCCGACTTGGACTTGCCCGACCTGGTTTGTGAGTTCGAGCCCCGCAATGGGCTCCGTGCTGACAGCTCAGGGCCTGGAGCCTACTTCAGATTCTGTGTCTCCCTCTCTTTCTGCCCCTTCCCCACTCACACTCTGTATCTCTCTCTCTCAAAAATAAACGTTCTTAAAAAATAAAATAAAATAAAATAAAATAAAATAAAATAAAATAAAATAAAATAAAATCAGTCAAGTCCTTAGCCAGAAGTCACAAACTAGCAGTCCCCAAGTAGGTTTTGTTTGGCTCACAGTTTTGTTTTGTTTGTTTGTTTGTTTTTTAAATAGTCGTCAATATTTAGAACTGAGACTTTACAGGGGCGCCTGGGTGGCTCAGTCAGTTAAGCATCTGACTTCGGTTCAGGTCACAATCTTGCCATTCCAAGTTCGAGCCCCACATGGGGTTCTGTGCTGACAGCTCAGAGCCTAGAGCCTGCTTCGGACTCTGTGTCTCCCTCTCTCTCTTCCCCTCCCCCGTTTGCACTCTGTCTCTCTCAAACAGGAATAAACCATAAAAAAAAAAAAAAAAAAAAAAAGGAACTGAGACTTTACATGTAAAAATCAGATTTCTAGCTCTTCTTAAAAGTAGGAATGGCACCCCCAGGCATTCCTATAGGGCGCCAATCTGCTGGGTAAGGCTGCCCCCTGGAGGCCAGCCAGGCACACTGCAGCTGCCGGCAAGCCCCATTGGGCCTCCTTTGCTCCAGGATGCCATGCACTTGGCCACATAGGAACTTGAGTTTTACACTCTGAAAATGGCCACAGGTCTAAGCCAATCTTTTCCTTTCCTCCCTGCCTCCTAATCTCTCCCAGCTTTCCACATCTAGGACTTCTGGAAACCATCTCAAACCTCACCCTGCTCCTACCCTGGCCTCTTCTTCAGTTGTTCTGATTCATAACATGAATGAAAGGCTGAGTCCAACTGAAGACGCACTTGGGTGGCTCAGTTGATTAGGAGACTGACTCCTGATTTCAGTTCAGGTCATGATCTCACAGTTCATGGGTTCAAGCCCCGTGTCGGGCTCTGTACTGACAACATGGAGCCTGCTTGGGATTCTCAGTCTCTCTCTCTGCCCCTCTCCTGATCACGCTCTCTCTCAAAAATAAGTAAACATTAAAAAAGAAAGAAAGAGGGGCGCCTGGGTGGCTCATTCGGTTGAGCGTCCGACTTCGGCTCAGGTCATGATCTCACGGTCTGTGGGTTCGAGCCCCGCGTCGGGCTCTGTGCTGACAGCTCAGAGCCTAGAGCCCACTTGGGATTCTGTGTTTCCCTCTCTCTCTGCCCCTCCCCCGCTCATGCTCTGTCTCTCTCTGTCAAAAATAAACATTTAAAAAAAAATTAAAAAGAAAAAAAGAAAGAAAGAGAGAGAGAGAAAGGCTTAGTCTGACTTGAACCAGAAGTCAAAAAGCCCAGAGTGTTATGACCAGGAGCAAGTGAGCCACTCCCTTTGCCGGACTGCCTCTAGTGCCCAGTTTGAGAATTTTCTCCTCACTGCAAAGGAAACGCCAGAGGTAGCAAGGCCTTGGAGCGCAGGCCTACATCTAGTGAGCCCAACACCATCCATGTGATGCCAATATAAGGTGAGCCTGAGCCAGAACAAACGCTTCAACCCTCAAGGAGACACAGGGGCTTGTGGAGAGCAGGCCGAGGCAGTCATCACCGGCTGGGAAGGTGGCCTTACCTTTCTGGGAGATGCTCCACCCACTTTAGGTGCCCACTGGAGAGATGATGCAGGGCAAGAGTGGTCTTCTTCAGGACCGCGATGTACCTCACTGATGCCTGCAGGCCTACCAGCCCGAGCGCCTGGAAACTGAGCACAGGTACGGGGGTGAGCACGGCCTGGCACCTCCGGGGCCTCGGACTAGAGGAGACGATCTGGAACACTACCACTGCAGCTTGGTAGGTGAGAAAGCAGGCCTTGGAGCCAAACGCATCAGAATCCCAATACTGGCTCTGCCTGTGCTTGGCTGACTTGAGGAGCTACATTTCCAACCACTCGGCTGTTCTGCTCCCCTGAGACCCCAGGAACCTCCTAAGGGTTGCTCCCCCCGACCCCGGCCCCCAGGACTGCACAGCAAGCAGGTGATCCCTCTACCGTGGCAACCTTCACACAGTACTGCCACTGAAGGCTACGTGCTTGCCTCCCCCAGCCAACAGTGCGTTTCTTGATCTCACATTCACACGTGTGTTCCCACTGTCTGGAGGGCTTGCCAAGTGTTTGCCAAATACATTACTATCAGAAGAGGCATAGGCTACTGCAAACGACCCTGGAACGGAAACAACCCCAGCAAAGGTGTAACAGTAGCCCAAGTTGCTCTCGCAACGTAAAATTAAAACACTGGGAGGTTTACATGACATTCTTATACCTAGGACATCACAGAGTTCTCAAGTCACGGTAAGATGAGGACCACCATTCGAGGGCAAGGATACACTCTGCACCTAGCACAGAAATCTGCGCCTACGGGGGTTCAATAAACACTGGCAGAGTAACCACATGTTCCATGACCTCAACTCATCAAGACACTGGGTGTTTGATGTTCTTTGGCTCTTCGGTGGTCCGTGAGGAAAAAAGCCAAAAGACCCGGAATTGCTGTCCATGCAGACCTGTGTTCCAGCAAAGCCTCACGCCAAGCCTAGGTGAAATACAGCTTCTTTGCCCTCTACCTGCCACTGTCCAAGGTAATCTCCCAATTCAGGCCCCCAATGTTAGTCTCCCAGGAACGCATGATCCGGCCTCCATTGGACACAGTGATTGCATCTGGAAGAGAAAAGACCACGGTGAAGTCATCTCCCCAACTGGCCCTCTGTAGCCTCCTCCGACAGTCTGTGCGCAATGGCCGCACCTCTGACGTATGGACGCAAATGGAAGTTACTTGCGATACCTGTCCTTTCCTTTTGAAAACACCCCTTCTCCTTTCTTAGCCAACCCTGCACAAAGGAAGGAACCAAGGAATGGGGAGATGGGGCCAACACCACGAGAGAGACAAAGCAGGACTCTGCTTACCCTGTCCACAGAGCAGCATGGCGTCCACAGCCCCTTCTGCTGTGCCCTTGTCAACATGGCGCCACACTGAGAAACATGAGAGTCAGAAATTACTATAAACTATAAAAGAGAGGCATCCAAGGAGACAGGTAGGGGAGAACTGAAGAGCTCTTTGTTTGCGTAGCAGTATCCAATTTTTTTCAAAGGAGAGAAGGATTACAGCTAACTGGCAATGGTCTCCTCCCACTCACTAGGTAAGGAGGGGAGGAAGGGTTGAGAGGAGCGACTCTTATCCCAGTCTGAAGTCTCTTCACTTCCCATACCCGCTGCCACCCTAAACGTACGATTGACAAAACAAAATCTCTGTGATCCACAAGAAAAGCAGTGATTGTAAATTGCATGTACACAATCTTAGTGCCTAAAAACATCCATGAAAGCAGCATAAGGAATTGGAGTGGCATCCAAACCTTTACTGCAGAATAAAAGAACGGGTTTTTTGAAGCAGTATCTTAAGAACTCGCAGGAGTTCTCTTACTCGCAGTAAGAGATGCATCTTTTGGCCAACCTGTCCCTAACTTGAGTTGCAGCCAGGAAGACTACCTAAGCCATAGGCCATTCTGGATTCACTATGGTCAGCCATCCCATCCCAAGCTAATGGCCTACACAGGTCACTCACAGATCTCCCCTGTCCGAGAATTTAATGCTGCAATCACATTCTTTTCTGTGGCCACAACCAACTTCTTGGATCCAGGGGAAAATTCCAAGGAGGCAAACTTGAGCTTCCCAACATACTGCTGTCTCCTGAGGAAGAGAGTACAGGGCAGTGACAGGGGTCAAAATCATCACTGCACAAAATATTTAGGGAAAAGACAACTGTGCCAATACGTGAGGTTGTCACCATCTTAGGTCCTTATCTCAGGACACAGGAGAAATGTCTGTTAACGAGATCCGACCAAAAGCAAGATTTCTATGCAATGTAGTCAGAAGCAAACAGAACAAGGAGAAAGAATACACTCTGGTAGATAAGAAGTGCAAGTCTTCCTTTTAAGTTCACATGTTTGTCTCAAGTGACACATCTGACCAAAGCCCCCCTGGAATAAACATTAGTCCTCTCGGTCTTCGTTAATAGAGGGACTAGACGCTCCTATTACACATGAGGAAACAGACACAAAGCCTGTTGTTCACAAGCATACAATCCAACTTGCCCTTCTATTTTCACTGAGCTCTGGAGAAAAAAAAAAAATCATGCAGATTTTCCAACCAAACTCCATAGATGGGGTCAGGCTTCTGTTCTCTACAGCCTTTTTGAGCCCACTCCATGCTTGCGATCCATTTGACTCATTACTCAGACTTCCCTTGGAATAGATCCCGTAACTTTGAACGCCATTCTCTAGCATAAAGGGAATATAGTTAACTCTGCATGGCTCACTACCAAGTACACAGGAGGTGCCCACACATGGCTGTTAAGCAAGAAATACTCTCATCTCTGGCAAACTAAACACACATGGCATTTGCACTAAATTTCTCTTGTGTGGTTTGGTCCGGTTGTTTTTTGTTGTCGTCGTTTTGTCTTCTTTTTTAAAGAAACTGAGCAGATAGACCTATGTGCCATTTGACAGTTTCTACTTGTATTTTCACATACTTAGTTCTTGCTATATCTATTAAATGCTTTATGAAGTACATAGGATAAACGTTACTAGTTTGGTTTTACAAGCAATAAATGACTACTCTCATTTTACACATAACTGAACTAATGTCTATTGAGGTCAGCTAGTTACTGTCAGAACTAGAAACACAAAACTAAGAACTTCGGACTCTAATACCCAAGCTCTCTTTTAAAATATTGCTATCTTTTGGGGTGCCAGGTGGCTCAGTCAGTTAAGCATCTGATTCTTGGTTTCGGCACAGATCATGATCTCACGGTTCGTGGGTTTGAGTCCACAGCGGGCTCTGAACTGACAGCACGGATAAGCTTGCGATTCTCTCTCTCTCTCCCCCTATCTCTCTGCTCCTTCCCCGATTGCTCACGCACACTCTAGCTCTTGTTCTCTCTCACACTCTCTCGAAACAAATAAATAAACTTAAAAAAATACATTGCTATCTTTTATTCGAACTGCAAAAGTAATGCCTGCTCGTTGTAGAAGATATTAAAACTATGTAAAAGTATTTTTTAATCTTAAAATGCTTAAAATACCACCACTATAAACTTTTTAGTGTTTTAGGGTATTTCCTTCTGTTTATTCTTCTATTTGTAAATTGCATATACCTAGTATTTGGGAAGTTGGAATATCACAAGCACATATATATGAATACGCTGTACGCATGTAATATTCACATATTACATTCTAAGGATTTCCACATATCATTAAAAATGTGACTCGAGGGGCACCTGGGTGGCTCAGTCGGCTAAGCCTCTGACTTCAGCTCATGATCTCACAGTTCACAAGTTTCAGGCCGCATCGGGCTCTGTGCCGACAGCTCAGAGCCTGGAGCCTGCTTCGGATTCTGTGTTTCCCTCTCTCTCCACCCCTCCCCTACTCGTACTCTGCCTCTCTCCTGCTCTCAAAAATAAATAAAAAAGCATTAAAAAAAAAAAAACAACTTTTTAGTGTGACTCGAGTTGCCTTTGTCACACTGTCTTATGTCACATACAGATACATCTGCCCCACCAGACTGAGCTCCTTCCTAACTCTGTATCCACAGCACCTAGAACACCTGTTGGCCCATTGCAAGCACTCAACAAATACATGAATCAATGTGTCTGATACAGAAAAGACTGCACAGAAGAGGAGGTATCCAAGCTGGGCTCTGAAGAATAAACTGTTCCCTGAACAGTAATAATAACGGGTAACATTCACTAATTGCATTCAATGAGCCAGGCATTGTACTAATTTAAAGGAACGATCTCACTCATCCTTACAACTACTGCAGGTAACAATGGACTACTAGTAAACCCATTTTACAGATAAACCTTGGCACAGCGCGGTTAAGTCGCTTTCCCAAAATCGCACAACCCTTAAATGGCAAAGTTTAGTTTCAAATAAAAGCAAACCAATTCCAGGACCTTAAGGAAGGGGGCGAGAGTGAGTAAGCGAGTGAATGAATGAGTTAATGGCACCTCCCGGCTGATGTGAGGCTTGCCGGGTCTTACTCTGAGCCCAGGGTCGAAGTTGCCTGGAAGGGAGCAGAAAGGGCACTCGGTTTAGGACCTGTCTTGACCCAAGCCTCTGTTCACATACCCAAGAGACGCCAAGTCGCGGAAGAACGAGAGCTCACCAAGGGGCTGTCGACCCCCGACACCCAGTAGATCAGAAACCTGAGTCACAAAAACAGGGCCTGACGGGGGAGGATGGAGCAGTGACCTCTGACCACAAAGCCAAGCATGCCTGAAGGTCAGGGCCGGCTTCACGGGCTCGCGACCTGTCACCCAGGGACTGGCTTAGAAGTGCCCCTCACGCTTGGTTTAATGCTCTGCTCTGGCCATCTCAAAACTCTTCATTTTTCAACGCGGGGTCCCACATTTTCATTTTGCACTGAGCCCGGCAAGTTATGCAGCCGATCCTGCTGCCTGTAACGGCCCTCCCTTTAGCAACCACATAGGTACTGAGAAAATAGCCACAGATTTCCCGAACAGGCCCCACACGCACGCACCAATCAAACTTGCCCACTTGGTCTTCGTAGACCGCGTCCGAAAGGACAAGCAGGGCGGCCCAGAGCCAGGGCCAAAGAGTCGCCCCTACCGCCGCCGCCATGATAGGAGCCCGGGCCGGCCCGCCGCCGGCCCGGCATGCACCGGGCCGCAGGCTCCGCCTCCGTGGACCATAGAGTTGGGGGCGCACGCGCAGCCCTCGCTGGGGCCCTCGGGATTTGGAGGCCTCCGGGTGCGCTTAAAGTCGCCCTAGAGAAGTCTGGGTGGAAAGAGGCGGGCTGTGGGGCAGATTGGGTCAGGCACGCGCGAGGGCAGCCCCGGAGGGCCGTCCCAGAGGCCCCCGCGCCACCCGGGTCCTAACAGGCAGCACCGCTTTCCGACACATGTGCGTGCAGCGCGATGCCCAAATCCAAGCGCGACAAGAAAGGTGAGTGAGGGGTCCTGGGATCCGGGGGAGCACCGCCGCCTGGCTGCCGGCTGCGGTGGGGACGTGAGTGGGACGCCAGGGCCTCCGCGAGGAGCTCTGAGTGGGACGCCCGGGCCTCCATGAGGAGCTCCGCGGACTAGCTGGGAGCTGCGAGAGGGCTTCGCGACTGGGGTCCGGAGTCTGCTCGGGTCAGGGGAAGGGAGACTGTCTTGCCGGGCCTTGAGTGCCTTTCCAAGGCTTATTGGGCCGGAAAACAGCTTCTGAGCACCCGAGCACCCGATCTCGCCTTCGCCCACCTTTTCCACCCTAGCCCATCTTCCTTAGCTCTTCGCGCGCCTGCCACCCTGGCCGCTTTTCCTTTAAGACGGGTTTAATCCCAAATCTGGCCTTTTCACTTGCCGTTGCCTCTGCCTGGCATGCTTATGCTTCGGTCTTCATGTGCCTGGGTCTGTCTCAGCTGACAGTTCATAAGGCACGTCTTAAAAGGCCATTTCTGACTCTTTTATTGTGGTAGTGTCTCTCCTATACAGACTCTCTAGCACAGCCACTGAACAAATATACTTGGGAGCCTAGTACTATTGCATCCACACGACTCCTGAAACAATGCTACGGGCACCAGTGACAGTCACAACAAAGTTTATTGCAATGAGAGGCAAGGCCGATTGATGGGGACCAACACTCTTGATCAGAGTGCGGCCTCGAACAGCCAGGATACAGAGTTTTTATGGCCGATCACATCGTTTTATCATCACCTGGGAACAGAACAGCGAAACAGTTCCCAGACTAGTTAGAAACAGTTCCCAGATGAGTTGAAAACAGTTGCCGGATGAGGTGATTATTTTAGACTTTCTGCCGCTAAGTTGCAACCAGTGGATCTCCTTGACCTTGCCTCTGACGCTCTTTTCTTTGAACTTCTGTTTCCTTAGTTGGTGAAGCCTGATTTACAAGAGTAGGAAGCGTAATTTACAAGAGTAAAGCAAGGCTGTTATCTCTTGACCTTCAGTGTCAGAACAGAGCTGTCATTTTTCAAGCTACAGTGTCAACACAAAGCCGTTATCTCTCAAGCTACAGTTAGCCCTACACTACAATTTAACCCTTACAGTACTCTAGGCATTGGAGGATACAGCAGTTACAACAAGAAGAGCTAGAGTCCTCAATGAGTTTAACATGTAGTCACTGGAAATGTTATCCGCCAAAACACCAAAAATCCTATACGGTCAGATTCTAATGAGTCTTATGGACTAAAGATAAAGAAGTGATATTTCATATAATGCAGCCAGAGAGAGGTCTCTGATGAGCTGACAAGTGAGCAGAAACCTAAAGAAGAGAAGTGAGCAATCCACGGAGTTACCTGGGAGAATGGTATTCCAAGGAGAGGGAAGATAAAGTGCAGAGGGGCTGTGTGGCTGGAGCAGAGTAAGCAAAGAAGGGGAGGGAGGTGGGCAAAGAAGACAGGGCTTTACAAGCCTTTGCAAGGAATTGGCTTTCACACCCAGGTGAAATGGGTAGCCACCTGGGAGCTTGAGCAGAGGGATGACAGGGCTTAACTTTTAAAAGATCACCCTAATTTCCTTGTTGAGAACAGACTGGGGAAAGTGAAGCTAGAGGGCAAGGCTGGAAGGAATGAGAGACCAGCAGCAATCCAAGAGAGGGTCACACTGGCTTGGTCCACTATTGTAGCAGTGAACCTGGTGGGAAATGGACAGTGGCGTTCTGTTTGCCCTCCTGTGCTGCCCTTACCCTGACTGGCATGATTGATTACCTTTCCAGGTATACGCCTTGTGAGTGCCAGGCAGACTGAATAAGAAATAGCCCCTTACTGGGGACACTCATGGCCTTGCATTTGATGCTTTGTTAAGTGTTTGTGGAATGACTGGGTTCGGTAGAGGGAACCCTGGTGAGATGGCAAATGCCAAACCCTTCTGGATATGAGGAAATTGGGCCCCAGCTCTTGGTAGAGGTGCTTGCCCTCCCCAAAGAGACATTGCTGCATCCAAACTGCAGAACAGGTTGTAGCAGAGAAGATACAGTCCCCAGATTCATCATTCCACAGCTTAAGCCACCAAGATTTTCTCTACGCACCATGGGGAGTGGAGGGAGGGGATCAAGAAGGGCCCTGGCAAGCTAGGTATCCCTCTGAAAACCATCCAAGAACAGGAACAAGCCCTGCCCCCACACCTCAGTACAGCTTTTTAGGTTAGCCTAATAGGAGCGAGGGAACACCTGGTTTGTCTAAGTAACAGGAAGTATGTCAAGGGATCTCCAGGCTCAGGAACACTAGAGAGTTGGCGTTCTGGGGACCCTGGGAATACAAAGCCCTGGTGCCTTTCCTCAGGCTGGCTTGGTCCAGCTGAGCTACCAAAGGGGGGAAGGAAGTGAGCCTGCAAGGCTTCTGGATATGTGTCTCATCATCTATCTTTTTCTTCTTTGTATTAGTTTCCTTAACCAAAACTGCCAAGAAAGGCTTAGAACTGAAACAGAACCTGATAGAAGAGGTAAGAGCTCATTCTTTTTATCGGTTCAGATTTTGGTTTATAAAGGTGGCTATAGGGTTGTCAGGGAAATAACTTTTTTAAAACACACACACACACACAAACATCACAACCACCACAAGGTGCTGGTTCAGCCCTTTTTCCTCCAGCAACAGCACCCAATAAAAACCCCCGTAGTAATGATTTCTGGTTTTCACAGAGCTCTTACTCTGTGCATGGCACCCCACTAAGTACTCGACGTGTGTTCCACTTCATTCATACGTGTCTATGAATAATGATCACTGTTATGCATCTAGGTAACAGAAACTTAAATTTGGTAGCCTGCCCAGTGTCAAAAAGCTGTACAGTCACAGGGCACCTGGCTGGCTCAGTCTATAGAGCATATGACTCTTGATCTCAGGGTCATGAGTTCAGGTCTCATGACGGGCATAGAACTTACTTTTGAAAGGTGGGGGTGCACCTGGGTGGCTCAGTCGTTAAGCATCTGACTTTGGCTCAGCTCTTGATCACAGTTTGTGAGTTTGAGTCCCACATCAGGTCAGGTGAGCTCAAGGCTTTGGGTGAGCCCTGCCTGCCCGCCTGTCTCTCTCTCTCTCTCTCTCTCTCAAAAAAAAAAAAAAAAAAAAAAAAAAAAAAGCTCTGGGGTTACTAGATGTAAGTGTACCAGCCAGCCCCCTGTCTACATTGCTCCAAGGCTGCAAGCTGGGTGACAGTAGATTGTCCTCCAGCACAGTGATTCCTTTTCTGTGAGACCTTGTCATGGCTGCAGCCAGCACTGTGGGCAGAGCGGGGCCGATGAGCCACTTCTTCTTAGTAAATAATAAGGTATTACAGATTTCCATTTCACAGGAGCCTTCCAAGTGTGGCTGAGCGTTTCTGGGTTGTCAGTTAACGGGCAAAGCAAAGCGATCCATTCCACTCATGGCCACAGATAACCTGGGAAGACCATGGGATATTGACCCATGGCCCAGCTTCCCCTGCGCTTTGAGATCACGCCTGCTTTGCCTCAGGGGAGCCCCTGTAATCCGTGATCATGACTTCAGTAATGGAAGTAAGGAGGAAATGATGAGATTAGAGCCTCCAGCTCTAAACTTCCACGGTTGTTAGGGACCTAGAGCAGATTTTTTCCCATCTGAGGCCCAACCCGTGCTGCCCCTTGAACTCCAGAACCCCATGAATTGTCCCGCAGCTTCGGAAATGTGTGGACACATACAAGTACCTTTTCATCTTCTCCGTGGCCAACATGAGGAACAGCAAGCTGAAGGACATCCGGAACGCCTGGAAGCACAGCCGGTGAGCAGGTGGCGGGAAGAGGGCCTTTCTGAACAGAGAAGCGGCCAGGGTGCTCTCAGAGCAAGGGGCGGTTATTGACCCTGCGGATACCACCTTATTAAGGATAAAGTGCCACACCCCCCAGAGGCACTTTTTAGCTGTTAAAACTGGCCTTGTGTTGAGCTTCTCAGGGGCAGGATTTGGTAGTTGCTCAGGGAATGCCTGAGTAATGATCCCTCAGGAGAAGGGGCATCCTTATCCCTGGAGGCTGGTCCTTTTAGGAACATCCCATCAGTTGTAAAATGTTGATGTGTCCTCTGAAATGACACAGTGACTTGAGAGCCATGTGGCGGGTACCTGCCCTTGGGGTGAGTCTCTGATGGTACGAGTGAGTCCTGGTGTGGCTCAGACCAGTGACTGTGCCTCTTCCACATTTCCAGATTGGGGCGCTTAGTGGGTCACGTAACACCCACGGGCTGGTAGTCAGAATATTGTGAACGTTGAGGTCTTCAGGCAGGAAAATCACGAGAGGGATCCTTGGCTGTGGACAGAGCAGGCAGGGCTGTGTGGAAGAAGTAGGAGCCTCTGGCCACACCTCCTACTGCGGAACAGTCTGGGCCTGCGCTCGGGCTCCCCGGAACTAGAGCCGGTTTGCACCTAACGGGGGGGGGGGGGGGGGTGGAGGATGGGCAGGGCACTTCCTTCACAGACCTCTCTTTTTCTGTGTAGGATGTTCTTTGGCAAAAACAAAGTGATGATGGTGGCTTTGGGTCGGAGCCCAGCTGACGAGTACAAGGACAACCTGCATCAGGTGAATTTCTGGCCAGTGGCGGGATCAGTGAGAGCAAGGCCTGGCTTACAGCTCAGTTCTCCTTTAAATCCCAGACTCGGAATAGCACCCCCGCCCTACCAGCTCCTGACAACCAAAAACATCTCCAGATTTGGCCAGATGTCTAACGAGACTGGGCCGACCCTCTTTTGTTCTGTAGGTCAGCAAGAAGTTGAGGGGTGAGGTCGGTCTCCTTTTCACCAACCGCACCAAGGAGGAAGTGAATGAGTAAGTGTTACTGAGGAGCAGCAGGGAAGGAATAATCCGGGTACTTTATACAGTATGGAGGCGTTGAGTCAAAACTGGTTCCTGGAACACTGCTCCTGGGTCTTCCTTCTCTGCAGCACCGTGCTCCGAGCTGACTGCTGGTCAGCAGCAGAGATGGACAGGGAGGTGGGGGTGGGGGAGAAGAGGCCAGGGGGCCTGACTTCATGCGGGGCTGGGGGGCCAGTCAGGAGCCTCCCCTCCTACCACTGATCTTTTCCCAAAGGTGGTTCACGAAATACACAGAAATGGACTTCGCTCGAGCTGGAAACAAAGCAACTTTCACCGTGACCCTGGACCCGGGACCCCTGGAGCAGTTCCCCCACTCCATGGAGCCACAGCTGAGGCAGCTGGGCCTGCCCACTGCCCTCAAGAGAGGTACGGGTTAGTCCCTGTAGCGGAAAGGTCACAACTTAGCTGCCGGGAATGCAAGCTTGTGAGCTCAACAGACCCCCTCTGGCTTTGTGGCTGAGCAGGTTATTTCTGCCGGCCTCCGTTTTCTCCTGTGAAAGTGGGACTGAGTGACCACCTCTTGCTCGGGACGAGAGTGGCAGTAACTTGCAGCCAGAATTCAGCTAAAGGACACAAGGGAGGCTTCATCCCCCCGCAGACCCTCCTGAACGCTTGCTGGCTTAGCACGAGTGTGCTGGGGTTGGGCAAGGTGGAGTGGGGTCGGGGGTGCCAGCCAGCCCCCTCCCGGCTCTGGGCAGCGGGCAGAGAGCTGTGCACAGGCCTCTGTGCAGAAGTCACTGTGTGGGGTCCCCTTCTCTGTAGGTGTGGTGACCCTGCTGTCTGACTACGAGGTGTGCAAGGAGGGCGACGTGCTGACCCCAGAGCAGGCCCGCGTGCTGGTGAGTCTGACCCCTTCTGCATCCTGTGGCCTGTAGCACAAGGGACCACGGCCACTTCGTGCCACACATGCTCCTCCTGACCATTGGTTCCCTTTACACATCTCTTGCAGAAGCTTTTTGGATATGAGATGGCTGAATTCAAGGTCACCATCAAATACATGTGGGACGCACAGTCTGGAAGGTTTCAGCCGATGGGAGAGGACTTGCCTGAGAGTGCGCCCGAGTCAGCAGAAGAATCAGAGGGTGAAGACGACTGACAGGCGCTTGGGGCCAGGACACGTGGGACTGCCACCCCATTGGGGGAGCAGCAGGGAGCGCAAGACGGATAGACTGCTTTTCTATAAGGTGTAAAACTATCTGCAGGATGGCTCCCTGTGGACAACAAAGAGGAATTTTCCTAGAAAAAAGACCTTGGCCTGGGCTTTGGTTTGGATTCCCAGGATGCCTTTCCTTTTCCGCGAGCCAGTTTCCCACGCTGGCTCCTGCGTGACGGCTGGGGTGGGAGAGCCGCCACCTGCACCGGCAGTTCGCTCCTCTGGCCTCTGTGTCCCCTACTGGACACGGGGTTTGCCAAGGAATACGGGAGCCCTGGCCGCCCTTCCTTCCGCTTTCTTCCCCTCCTCCCAAACCAGGGCCGGGAGTCTTATAGAGAAGGAGGGACACTTTCACTAAGACCAGAGTAAAGCCACTGCTGAAACCCAGAGCAGATATTAAAACTGCTCAACAGCACACCGGGACCTCTTATTCTTGGTAGTGACTCCAGCAGTAGGTTTTTACCTAAATTGTTCTTGGTGGCGAGTATCCCGCGAAGGATCTCTGAGTGACAGGAAATCTTCGGGATGTGTGGCCCTCTTTCTCTTTTGTGTGTAGCAGCATGAGTGCCATCTCCAGCCGCAGTGTCGAGAGATCAGGCTGGATTCGGGACAGGAGGCTGGGAAGCCTAATCCGTGCTCCTGCCCTCTCCCCCCAAGCCCTCGGGAAGGACAGGAACCAGGCTGCAGGCAGCAGAGGAAACAGATTCACCAGGTTCGCTCCCGGGCTGGGCAGCCAGGTCTAGCACCCGCTTTGTCCAAGCAGGAAGTGGCCGAGTGGACCACAGCCCCAGCCCTTTCACGTGAAGGCAGCTGGGGAATAGAGGAAATAAACAGCTTGTGAACTGGGACTGGGGAGAGAAAACAGGCTCACTAAAGCCGTTTAAGGCCCAGGGTGAAAGTGAAAGACGAGGCCCTCTGCCACCTCAAGCCAGCACTGGCCCTAGCAGAAGTCATCGGGACGTTGGTGGCAGCCAGGTGCCAGGCTGCATGACAGGGGGCTACAGGGGCCCTTCCTCAGTCGCCAGGTTCTGTGCCAGCTGCTCCAGGCTGGACATGCCCAGGATGACTGCACCCCCCGTGAGCACCTTGCAAGGGGAGACAGCCACATGGGAACCGTTAATGCACCATAGCAACCAGCCCTGCCCCGCCCCTGCTGAGACCTGGCGTCAGATTCTGCCTACATCCTATTTTATTCCAGAAACAATTTATGTCTTGAAAGCCTTGCCTCTGCAGGCAGACGTGAGTTCAGAGGCGCTCCCCTGTGCTGCTCGGCAGCTGGGTAAACCTGGGTTAGTTACTTGACCTCCCCGAGCTTCAGACTTCCTTTACTATGCAGGGTGGCTGTGGGAATTAAAATTTTGTGAAGGATTTACTTCAGGCCTGGCACTTACCCGCTCAAGAAAGGGCAGCCCTCAGTAGGCCATGGCTCGAGCCAGAGGAAGGTGTTAGGGACACACAGGACAGCAGAGAGGGGAACCCTGCCAGGCACAGAGTCAGACTCTGTGGAGTGTGCCCCCTGGGACAGAACAGACGCTAATGGCTAAAAAGTGTCCGTTTCAGAGTCCAATCTGTGCTCATGTAGCTGCGGGACCTTAACGGCCTCTGAAATGTTTCCCCACACGTAAAATTGGGATAATCACGCTTCTAGGGCCAGTAGAGCGCGTAATGTGGCATTGAGGAAACCGGATTAGCATGAAGAAATACCGGAAGAAAAGGAATAATCTCGGAAACCATCAAATAATTGTGTAGCCCTCTCCCTTCCGTTGTCCCCCTCGGCCCACCAAACAAAAAAGGGGAAAACCCGTCCGGGACAGCGGGTTACCCGGAGCTGGGGGCGCTGCCGCAGTGTGCACGGCCTTCTCCATCAGGGCAATGGTCTTGAAGTGGTGTTCCTTCCAGAAGCTGGGCAGGTGGGGAGGGTGGCACAGCGGTCAGTGCCAGGCGGTTACTCCAGGGCAGGTATCCACACGCCGGTCCCTGAGGCGCTGAGAAGCCAACCTCTTAGCATGCATGTGGCCTTCCGGTCCCCCAGCGGGGCATCTTGTAGTCTGGTGGTGGGGGTAGAGAGCACACAGTGGGCAAGAGGAAGAATGCTTGCATTTAACATGCTCACTTCACTAGGTGTGAACAACACAACCCCCCAAATCGGGACCCAGGTCACCAGGGTTCCACCTGCCACCGGCCCCACGAGTCCCGTCTCTGAGCTTGGCTGAAGCCACCTGCCTCCACTTTTCCCTGCTCAGTGAGGAGAGGGGATGCTCCGTGCCAGCCCCTTGCAGCAAATGAAGAATGTAAAGGAGATAATGGACCCCATCATGCTTTGTAAACTAAAGAGCAGACAGCGTCAAAACTATCAGGCCTTGATTCCTCAGGGTGAAGCCCAGGCCCTGGCTGCTTCACTGCGTGGGGCAATGGCTCCTAAAGTGACAACCTGGCCTGAAAGGTCAGAAAATGCAGTGAGGAGAGGGGGATGCTGGATGAGGATTGACATCACAGCAGTGCACACAGAGTGATCTCACGTATCAGACACTTTAAAAGTCCTTGGCCCGGGGTGCCTTGGTGGCTCAGTTGGTTGAGCATCCAGCTTCGGCTCATGTCATGATCTCACAGTTCGTGGGTTTGAGCCCCACATCAGGCTCTGTGCTGACCGCTTGCTCGGAGCCTGGAGCCTGCTTTGGATTCTGTGTCTCCTCTCTCTGCCCCTCCCCCGCTCACGCTTTGTCTCACTCTGTTTCTCAAAAATAAAAATGTAAAAAAAAAAAATGAAAAGAAAAAAAAAGTCCTTGGCCCTTTGAACAATACTAACATTGGAGCCTCCTGCACAAAACTCAGCTTCTTGTTCTGGTCCCAGCGACGTTGGGGTGGGGAAGGCAAGTAAACTACACACAGAAATTAACCTTGGAGGCTCATCTTCATTAATGTAGAAAGATTCAGTAGGAGCTTTCCAGCAATCCATGGATGGTGTCTAGATCTGGTAAATGGAGAAACAGCGATATGGTGTGCATTTCGGGGCTCTTGCAGTAAAGAGCTGTTTAAATCCTCACGACTGATGAGTGCAACTTGGAAATGGGTTGCTTTGAGCCATGGGTACATATTGATGGCTTTTTCAAATTTTAGAAAGTGGGAAACGGAAGGGAAGAAGGCTGATCCCAACATTTGTTCAACTGTAACTATCGACTGGTAATGATTTCATGGCCAAGAGATTACAAAACTCAGATTCCTTTGCCCGAGGTGAAGGGCCCACTAGCAGTGGGGCAGGAGTGCCAGGTTTCCCAAGTCCTCATCCAAGGGCCCCCCTCCCGCTGTGCGCAGCGGGTGAGCCCTTCCAGGGAGAGTCTTGGGGACCTGCCAGAAGGCCCAGGGATCACATTCCCAGTCCAGGCCCTAATCCCTCCCAGGAGACACGATATAGTGGCAGCAGGGATCGGGGAAGAGTCAGGAATGCAGGGGCCTCGGTCTGAGCACCAGGAGGAGGTGCCGGTCCACAGGAAATCAGCCCCAGAGACCCCCTATTTCAGACTAGGGGGACCCAGGCCAACTCTTGTGGGACACGGCCCACCTCCAGCTCACCTTTTCTTGTACGTCTCAGCCCAGTTATCCCCAAAGAAGCAGTCCACAGGTGGCTCCCCACCATCGTCCTCCTTGTACTTGCCGGTAAGCGGGAAGACTGCCATCAGATCCACTGGCCCTCACCACTGCCACAAGCTGTTCCAGACTGGCGGGGGGATGGCAGGGAACCCAGGAGAGCCGGAGGACCCAGCCCAGCCTCCCAGGTCCTGGGCCGGGCATCTACTATGTCAGGAATAGGCAGACACAGGGGCCGGGAATGCCCTCCCGCCCACGGGGAGCCTGTCCACACGGCAGCCCATACCAGCCAGAGGGTTGTAGGCATAGAACCTCAATAAAAAGTGCCTGAGGCAGGGGAGGAGCTCCGTCTCCACCTGCTGGGTGGTAGCCTTGTACATGCCCTGCAGATAGAAGAGCCAGATGGAGAGGGTACACATGTCAAAGGAAGAGACCTCAAATCTTCCCTTGCAGAACCCCCAGTTTGCACCCTATCAATCCTAGGGCCTTAACACTCAGGGCGTATGCTTAGTGGAAGGAAAATTCATTTATTCAGCCAACATTTCTGAGCACCAACTATGGGCTGGACATTGAATTTCCATCCACACACCCAAAGGACAAGGCCTCAGCCCTGAGAGATTTAATAGCAAGGTAGAGCGTAAACAGGTATAATCGAGACAAGCCTCAAGTACACTAGTAAGTTCTGTGAGCAGTGCCTGGCACCAAGTAGGGGTTCAAACATTTGCTGGATGAATGAGAAGGAGATACGTAGAGTCTGAGATCTCAGGTTCCTCTGGGGCATCGAGACGGGCCATCTAAGCGGGATCTGAGCACTTACTTCTACCAGGGAGAAGGGGAGGAATGGTCCAGGCTGACGCACAGAGACAGGGAAGGAAGGAAGGGCCCGAGGAGCACATGCGGGCCATGAGGGGAGCCAGGGCCAGAGCCCACAGGTGCCCGTGGGTCAAGCTGAGGAGCCTGCACCTCATCCCCATGGCACCCGGCAGCCCTCTACACACTGTCGGCAGGGGAGTGACTGCTAGGGAGAGGGCACAGGAGGCAGTCGGAGGGGCCAGGGGAACCCGGGATCAGCAGCAGCCCCGCGGACGGGCCCTGCAGCCCTGGCCCTCACCTGGTACACCGTGGGCAGGATCCAGCCGCTGCTCTTGCAGAGGGTACAGATCTCGGCCACCTCCCAGGCAGCATAGTTGGAGAGGCCAAGCTCCACAAACTTGCCCTGCAGAGGAGAGGCCTCAGTCAGAAGCCGCCACGGCCCAGGACTCTAGAAAGGGGAGACAGGGGTGGGGACCCTGGGAGTGGGGTCTGCCCCCAGCTCTGCTCTGGGACTCCCCTGGTGCCTCCACTCTCCTGGGCAACGGCAGGGCAAGGAGAGGACCGGCAGACCACTTCCTGGAGCTCGGAGGCTGGCCTCACCTCCTGGTGCAGCTGGTGGCAGGCACGCAGCATCTCTTCCACGGGGGTGTCGTGGTCAGGGGCATGCAGGCAGAAGAGGTCCACCTTGGAGCACTGCAGCCGCTTCAGTGATGTCTCCAGCTGGGTCCGGAGACTGTCAGGCTTCAGCGACAGTCTCCCAGGGATTGGCCTTGGTGGCGACTTTTGCTTTGGGGGGAGTAAAATTAGAGTTCAAACCAGTCTGCTGAACACTGGAGAGAGTCTAGCGTAATGGCTAAGACACATCTGGGTTTGTATCCCAACTCTGCCATTACTAGCTCTGTGACCTTGGCCAAGTCACTTAACCTCTCTGAGCCTCAATATTCTCAACTGTCAAGTGGTAGTGACCATGGTACTATCTTGCATGGTGGTCCCAAGGATTGATCAGAACTTGAATGGACGTGCTCATTGTCATCACTATGATGGATTATTTACCAGGCACTAAGGGCTGGTAGAGCCAACAGTTGGTCCCTGCCCTCAAGGACTCACTGTCTAAGGGGCTACTATACAGTAAGTGAGGCAATGATATGTACAAGGTGCTAGGGGAGCCCAGAGCATAGAGGCATGAGGCCCCCTGGGAGTTCAGGGAATGCTTCCTTTAGAATCTGAATCTTGGTCTCCAAGGAGAAGTCAGCAGCTGCCAGTTGAGGAAGGGCAGGAAGTTCATTCCAGAGGGTGAGGACAAGGGCAAAAACCCAGAGGAAAAGAACAGAGGAGCCATGCCTGCAATCCCAGGGATCTGCAGCACTGGGTTCAGGCGGGTGCACGAGGCAAGAGAAGGCCCGCAGACCGGATGCAAAGGGACTTGAGAGCACCCTGTGGAATCTGGACTTTACAGGGCCACGAGGAGCCTCTGAACACCTTCCAGCTGGGAAGCTAAGTGGACGGTCTTGCAGTTTTGAAAGATGAATCTGAACAAAGCATGGATAAAGAGCCTCGGGCAGGTCCGGAACCAGGGAGACCAGCAAGGGGACCATGGCAGGAAATCAGGAAAGAGGGGCAAGAGGCTGGAGCATGGGCCCCGGGGAAGGAAACGCAGGAACCCATCAGAGAAACAGCCCAGTGCCATTGCGTTGAGTCAGGTTCATTACATACTTTTCTCTCGAGCCCCCATTAAGAATCCAGGGTGGCCGGACTGATGGGTGGGAGGAGGGCCCTCTCTGCACATTTGGGGCTTGGCCAGTCAGCTCAGCCGACCGGAGGGCAGTCAGCGGGATAGAGGATGGCCCACTTGGAAAAGTTTCATTCCCTCACCTCCTCACCCTCTGCCCCTCCCTGTTCTTCAAGTGAATTAAACTTCGGATCTGAGGTTTGAGGACTTTGGCCCAGCCAGCTCCGACGGGAAAGAAGAAAGAGAAGAGGGCTTGGAGAAGAAAACACCTTCAGGAATATTACCAGAGCGGTCAGAGAGGCAACCAGGTGATCTGGAAAGCGTGAGCACCGAGACGCAGGCATGTTCTCTTGTTCCAGATCCAGCATGCTGTGAATCACGGGAGAAACCAGGCAAGACTCGACGAGAGGGGAGAAGAGCTTGAGTGACACAGCGCGTGTCCTAATAACACTACGGATAGTAACAGCCAGTATCGCTGAGCCCTCCCTGTACCCGCCCAGCACTGCCCGAAGCTTTTCACATGGCATCAAACCGAGAATGGACGTTCCCCTGCCCACACACAAACCCTCCACTTAGCTACATCTGCCTGCTCCAACACCCTTGGCTTTGCCAAATCGCATTCCCTTGGCACCCCTGCTGCCCACCGTGTGGACGCCTTTTCTCTTCTTACTCCTTGGCGGACTCTATCAGTTCTTCAGTGTCTAATGTTCCCTCTTCTGAGCTTTCTTCAACGGCCCCTGGAGAAATGCTCCCTCTTGTGGACTTCCCCCAGCCTTCTCTGGAATCCCAGCTCCCTGGACTGGGTTAGTGCCAATTTCCCTTCTATGACCTCAGAGGCTAGCACGGAAGGCAGTTAGAAACACTACCACCTCCCCTCTCCCATCCTGCCTGCTCTGCCCACTGAGTAACCGCAGCTGCCAGGCACTGCCAGTCTCGTGAAGTGGGAGGCACTGCCGACTGAACGTGGCACCCCGAGCTCCACAGAGCAAAGTCTAGGGCCCAGAGCAAGGAGGATGCAGATCTCCCACCCGTCCCAAAGTCTGATCCGGGGCTGTGCCAGGGAATGCCAGAACAGTAGGGGCAGGGCTCTGGCAGATGGGGCCCGCACAGGGCACCCGCGGGGGGACGGGAAAGGGGGCAGGCACTGTACAGCACCAGATTCCAACCGTTTCAGTGCCCCCTAGAAGAGCTAACCAAGGCGTCCCAGACTGGACCTGTGTGGGACATTGCTGTAGGGAGGGTCCTGGACGATCTTCTCGGAAGGGAAAAGAGGAAAGGAAGGAGGTCAGGACAAAGGATGTCCGGCTGTCTGGAGCTAGACGTTCACGGAGTTGCCGGGAGGTCGGCGCCCGGGAGGGGCGCGCGGCTGGGACACGGCTGGGGCCGGCTGGGCGCCGCAAAGTGCACGGGAGGGACAAGTTACCTCTGCAGTCGCCGCCGCCCAGCCCGAGGCCCAGGCCGCCCAGGATGCTCTCGGACTGGCCGTCGTTGTACATGAAGGCCGTGTCCAGCTCCGTGTGGCCGCGCTCCAGGAAGGCGCGCACGGCCGCGGCGCTGGCTGGGGCGTCCATGCGGCGCCCCATTTCCAAGGTGCCCAGCACTGTGGCGGGTCAGGCCGGGGCCCCCGAAGCGGCCCGCGCGGCGACAGGGGCCGGGACTTGGCAGCGGCGGCGGTGGCGGGCCACTCTGGCGCCCCGGGGCGTGGAGCGCTGCCGTCGGGAGGCGGCGGGAGTCAGCGCCAGCCGAAATCCGCTCTGAGGTGTCTCGGGCCACGCCCACCGGCGTTGGGAGCGGAGTTCGGAGGCCGAAGGGGGCAGGGCTTTGGGGACCGCGTGCGCTTGGTTGGCAAGGAGGGTTGAGCTAGTTCTGAGGGTTTCCAGCGAACCCGAAGGCCAACGGCTGGCCCTCCTTGGGCCTCGCTGCCACGTCTCCCCACCTCCCTCGGCCTCCCCTCGCCCTGAACTGTTCCGGGGGCCCGGCGTCGTTCCGGAGGGGGTTTTCCTACGCGCTAAAGTGTCTTGATGTGAGAGGCCTTGGCTGGGGGAATGAGGCTCTTGGGGCTGTCCCGCCGCCATGCGGTCCCAGAAGTGGGTGTGTGATCCCTCCAGTTCCGACTTGCCAAAGGCTTTGGCCCGAGGCCCTGTGGAGTGACAAGCAGAGACAGTCAGGCTCGGATTAATCTATCCCAGCGAAAATACCTTTCCAACATGAAGGCAAAATAAAGGCTCTGTTCAGACAAGCAGAGGGACAGAGCATTCACAGCAAACTTCCACTGTTAGAAGTATTTGTAGACCGAAGGAATTCGATTTTCGAATTTACCCACACAAAACATGAGGGGTGCTGGAGGTGGTCAACGTGGGTGAATACAAAACACATTTGTTTAACCTTTAAAAAAGATCATTGCGTTTTTATAAAATTAAACATAAGTTTACCATATGACTCCCCGAAAGCCTATGTTCACACAAAAGTCTACACACCTGTGTTTTAAATTTTTTTTTAATGTTTATTTAGTTTTGAGAGACAGAGTGTGAGTGGGGGAGGGGCAGAGAGAGAGGGAGACACAGAATCGGAAGCAGGCTCCAGGCTCTGAGCTGTCTGCACAGAGCCCGACGCGGGGCTGGAATTCACAGACGGCGAGATCATGACCTGAGCTAAAGTTGGATGCTTAACCGACTGAGCCACCAAGGTGCCCCTAATTTTTTTTTTTTAATGTTTATTTACTTTTGAGAGACAGAGAGACTGTGAATGGGGGAAGAGGAGAAAGAGAGGGGGACAAGGATCGGAAGCAGGCTCTGTGCTGACAGCAGTGAGCCTGATGAGGGGCTCCAACTCACAAACTGTAAGAATATTACCTGAGCTGAAGTCGGAGGCTCAACCTACTGAGCCACCCAGGTGCCTGGGAACCATCCATTTTATTGTGGGTGAAGACAAAGAAGGGTGACTGCTTTTGTAGAGAATGACATTTTGTCTGTAAGGTGTCTCCCTCTAGCTGACAAATGGGACATTTCTTAGAACAAAGAGCCTGATTGGTGGTTTGGTCTAGAATTTCCAAGTTAAGCCCCTTTCCTTACTTCACGTTTAGCAAGCTCTGAGTGTTGACTTCTGCTGCTTGCCTCCCTTGCCCAGAGCTAAACCGGTATTTCCGCACGGGGAATGCTCAAATCCCAGCCATGAGACCTGGGATTTTCTTTTCCAGCCTCGGGTGCCTCCTGCTTGGAGGAGGGAAACGGGGCCCCTGGCTGCCCATGCCACACTTCCAGCAGCACGAGACCCAGGGCTAAGGCTGAGTGTCTTACAGATGACAAGGAGACAGGAGGCTTTCACTAAGAGTAAAGCCATTCCTGAAATTGAGTTTGCGAAAAATGTTCCGCAGCATCTTAGGAGGTGCCTGGGAGCGTCTTTATTCTTCTTGGCGGAGACTCTAATGGAAGGTTTTGGCCTTGATGATTCTAAGTACCTCCATTTCATGAGAAGATTCTGAATAAGAGAAAATGCCCTTCAGGGTGTATGGCCTACTTTTCTTCCTTTGTGTACAGCAGAGTGAGGGCCAGCTCAAACCTGCTGTTGAGAGTTCAGGCTGGATTTGGGACAGAAGGCAGGGGAGACCCTCGACAGGGCAGCCTGCACAGTACCTCTGCCCTCCGGACACTCCATCTCATGGTTCTGCCCCTCTCGCAGGAAGCCCCTAGGCAGGATGAAAACTGGTCGCAAATAAGTCAAGGAGACAGGCTCATGGGGTTTACTCAAGGCCTGGGCTACAGCCAGGTCAAGTGCCTGCTTTATTCAGACAGGAACTTCCCAAGGGGACCACAGCCCCAGCGTTTCCACATTCTGAGGGCAACTAGGAACCAGATGGGAATCTAGAAAAATAACGCATTGATCCAGATGATCAAAAAGACCACACTAAATCAACTTAAGGCAGACTGGTCAGGGTGAGAGAACAGAAGATGTGACGGAAAGGAGAGAAACCTCTGGCAGCTCGGGCCAGGGTGCGGCCTAGCGGAAGTAGTTAGGACATTCGTGGGCAACCAGGTGCCAGGCTTGCTCAAAGGCCTGCACGATGGCGGGCTCCAGGGGCCCTTCCTCAGTTGCCGCCAAGTTCTGTGCCAGCTGCTCCAGGCTGGACATGCCCAGGATGACTGCGTCCCCGTGGGCACCCTGCAAGGGGAGACGGCCGCGGGTGAACATCTCATGTGCTGTAGTGACTCCAGCCACACGCCCTCCCTCCCAGCCCCGCCCCTGCCGAGACTCGGGCTCTGAAGTTTATTTACGCCGTGCACAGTTCCGCAAAGAACTTGAGGCGCCTTCCACAATTTCAACTATGTGACTCCAAACCCTGTCTTCTTTCCCTCCGCTGTCATACTGCTCATCCTCGGACAGACCTACGTTCAGAGCCCCGTTCCGCCACCCGGCAGCTGTGTAAGCTTGGCTTACTTACCTCACCTGTCTGTGACTCAGTCTTCTCTATTTTCAGGGTGGTTATGGGAATGAGAAATTATGTAAAGCGCTTAGCCCCCATTTATTGAGAAACTACCATGTATACGGCAGACCCCGTGCAACTGTATGTATAAGGCTGATACAGGAGAAAAGTTTTAGCTGAGAAGACAGGGGACACGAGAGAGAGAGGGGAAACCCGAGGTCCCACCACAGAGTGAGACTAATGAGTTTGGAGAGATTTTCTGCCCCCTTCCTGGCTGTGTGAACCCATCCCCTCATGGAGAACACCACTTCCTAAGGCCTAAGTACTAACTAAATACATGTTTGTGAAGCTCTCATCCTGGGTCTGGGGCTCAGACATCCACTAAGAACAATGGAAGAATTGCTCACCATCAGGGATGGGGCCGAAAGAAACTTCGGAGGACAAAACTACTTAGATGGGGTGCCTGGCTGGCTCAGTGGGGGCAGCATGTGATTCTTGGTCTCGGGGTTGTGAATTCGAGCCCTATAGTGACTGTGGAGATTACTTAAAAATAAAATCTTTTCTTTTTTTTTTCTTTCTTTCTTTTTTCAAATGTAGGGGCCTGAACTCATCACCCTGAGATCAGGAGTCACCTGCTCCTCCGACGGAGCCAGCCAGGAGCCCCCAGAATAAAATCTTAAAAAAAAGAAGCGGCAGAAGCAACTTAGAAGTCACCTAGGGGTAAGTCTGGCTGTCCTCAGAGGGCAGTAGCAGCACGTCCAGGACGGCGGCTTACCTGGAGCCCGGAGTGGTGGTACATCCAACGGAGGGCGGCCGAGGTCATGCTGGGGACGCTGCGGCTGTACACAGCCTGCAGGGCCTTCTCCACCAGGGCAATGGCCTCGAAGTGGTGCTCCTTCCAGAAGCTGGGCAGGTGAAGGGGGTGGCACAAGGGTCAATAACATGGGGTCACAGCGGGGCTACAGCCAAAACGCCAAGCACAGCAGCTGTGCCCACCTAACTCTGCAGTGAGGAGGGACCAGCGTCTCTCCGGCAGCAGAACCAGTGTTTCTCCCGCTTTATCGGGCAGCAGAACGACTGGGCGCGGGAGGCAGTCAGAGGGACCTCACCAGAGACCCCACCTTTAACCTCTTTAGGAGTTCTTTTGAACTCATAAAGCTGCCCTACCCTTACCTTACCTAGTGAAGCAGAGGTGACCAGTACAGGGGGGAGCGGGGGTGGGGGGCAGGACTCAGCCACAAGCCCCGTGAGTGTCAACCCAGGGCTCGCTCCTTCCTTCCTGGCAAGTGGTAAGCACTTCTCAGGGAAAAGCTATGACTTGGAGGGCCTGGCTTAAGGGGCAGGGATCCTCGTTTATTCACAGAGGTCCAGAGAACACCAGAAGCACCAGAGGTCAGGAGATGTAGGTCCAGACAGCGGGGAAGACCTGGGACCCCGGGAAAGCAGCGTAGAAGCTCTCCATTTCAGATAAGGGGGACCCCGTGCCCCACCCATCCTGACGCAGCCCACCCCCAGCTCACCGATTCCTATAGGTCTCAGCCCAGGTATTCCCGAAGAAGCGGCCCATGGGTTGTTTCCCGTCCTTGTCCTCGTACTTGTACTTGCCAGTCAGCAGGCCCCCTGCAGGAAGACTGCCATCAGATCTGCTGGCTCGCACTGTTCCCAGAGGCTGTTCTGGACTTGAGGGGTGAGACGGCAGGGAACCCAGGAGAGCCGGAGGACCCAGCCCAGCCTCCCAGGTCCTGGGCTGGGCATCTACTATGTCAGGAATAGGCAGACACAGGGGCCGGGAATGCCCTCCCGCCCAGGGGGAGCCTGTCCACACGGCAGCCCATACCAGCCAGAGGGTTATAGGCGTAGAACCTCAATCCAAAGTGCCTGAGGCAGGGGAGGAGCTCCGTTTCCACCTGCCGAGTGGTGGCGTTGTACATGCCCTGCAGACAGAAGAGCCAGATGGAGAGGGTGCTTGTGTCCAGGGAAGAGACCCCAGCCTTCTTTTAAAACTGCCAGTCAAAGGGTGCCTGGGTGGCTCAGTCGGTTGAGTGTCCAACTTCGGCTCAGGTCATGATCTCACGGTTCGTGAGTTTGAGCCCCACATTGGGTTCTGTGCTGACAGCTCAGAGCCTGGAGCCTGCTTCTGATTCTGTGTCTCCGTCTCTCTCTGCCCCTTTTCTTCTGGTTCTCTGTCTCTTTTTCTCTCTCAAAATAAATAAGCATCCCAAAAATACGTTTAAAACTGTCAGTCAAAACCTGCCCAGGACTTCAGCAGTGATTTCCCAAATCACTAGTGGTGGCAGAGGCTGGGGAGACGGTGCTGGATCCAAGGCAGGGAAACCCGACTGACTATATCATTGCACAAATATCTATTGTTGCCAGCCGTGGGCTGGACGCTGCATTCCCAAACACAAGTAAGTCCAGCCAGGTCTCTGCCTCTGCCTCTCACAGATGTTAGAGTCAAGCTCAAAACACAGAAGGAAAAAAAAAAAACAACACAGAAGTAAGTATCTGTCAATAGATGAATGCAGAAGGGAAGATGTGGTACATATACACAACGGGGTATCACTCAGCCACATAAAAAACGATGAGATCTTGCCATTCGTGACAACATGGAAGGACCTACGGAGAATTATGCTAAGTGAAATAGGTCAAAGAAAGACAAACACCATATGATTTCACTTACACGTGGAACCTAAAAATCAAACGAACAAACAAAAAGGCAGAAACATTTGGGATGAGCACTGGGTGTTGTATGGAAACCAATTTGACAGTAAATTTCATATATTAAAAAAAAAAAAAAAAAAAAAAAAAAAGGCAGAAACAGACCCACATATACAGAGAACAAACTGCCAGTTGCCAGAGGAGAGGGGGTGGGGAATGGGCAAAAAGGGATGAAAAGGAGCGGGAAATACAGGGTACCGGTTATGCAACGAAGAAGTCACAGGGACGAGAGGTACAGCAGAGAGAATACAGGCAACAGTACGTACAGCGTTATGTGTTGACAGGTGGTAGCCATGCTTATGATGCACATAACACAGCACAGAGACTAGCGGGATCAGTATGTCGTCCGTCTACAACTAATGTCACATTGTGTGTCAACTATACTTCAGTTAAAAAAAATACACACACAGGGGCGCCTGGGGGGCTCAGTCGGTTGAGCGTCCGACTTCGGCTCAGGTCATGAACTCACGGTTTATGAGTTCAAGCCCCGCAGCAGCTCACTGCTGTCAGCGTAGAGCCTGTTCCGGATCCTCTGTCCCCCTCTCTCTCTGCCCCTCCCCTGCTCACTCTCTCTTTCTCAAAAATACACAAACATTAAAAAAAAAAAAAAAGAACCTTCTTTACAAGAAAAACCCCCACATACACACAGATAAAGACAGAATAAAGGCGAGTTCTGTGATCCCAGTAGATGCTTACAAACACTCTGAATGCACGAAGATGAAGTCTTGATATTGGAGGCTTCTCTGGGGTATCGAGACGGGCCATCTAAGCGGGGCCTGAGCGCTTACTTCTACCAGGGAGAAGGGGAGGAGTGGTCCAGGCTGACGCACAGAGACAGGGCGGGAAGGAAGGGCCCAAGGAGCACATGCGGGCCATGAGGGGAGCCAGGGCCAGAGCCAACAGGTGCCCGTGGGTCAAGCTGAGGAGCCTGCACCTCATCCCCATGGCACCCGGCAGCCCTCTACAGGCTGTCGGCAGGGGAGTGACTGCTAGGGAGAGGGCACAGGAGGCAGTCGGAGGGGCCAGGGGAACCCGGGATCAGCAGCAGCCCCGCGGACGGGCCCTGCAGCCCTGGCCCTCACCTGGTACACCGTGGGCAGGATCCAGCCGCTGCTCTTGCAGAGGGTACAGATCTCGGCCACCTCCCAGGCAGCATAGTTGGAGAGGCCAAGCTCCACAAACTTGCCCTGCAGAGGAGAGGCCTCAGTCAGAAGCCGCCACGGCCCAGGACTCTAGAAAGGAGAGACAGGGGTGGGGACCCCGGGAGCGGGGTCTGCCCCCAGCTCTGCTCTGGGACTCCCCTGGTGCCTCCACTCTCCTGGGCAACGGCAGGCCAAGGAGAGGACCGGCAGACCACTTCCTGGAGCTCGGAGGCTGGCCTCACCTCCTGGTGCAGCTGGTGGCAGGCACGCAGCGTCTCTTCCACGGGGGTGTCGTGGTCAGGGGCATGCAGGTAGAAGAGGTCCACCCTGGAGCACTGCAGCCGCTTCAGTGATGTCTCCAGCTGGGTCCGGAGACTGTCAGGCTTCAGCGATTTCCCTTCCCAGGGATTGGCCTTGGTGGCGATTTTCACTTTGAGGAGAGAATGCAATGGCTAAGAGGCTTATTGTGTGCCCCTGTCTAAATTATTTAAGATCTCTGAGCCTCAATTTGCTAATCTGTAAGATGGGGATGGAACAATGGAACTGTCTCATAGGGAGATCATGAGCATTAAATATGTAAGTTCTCAGTGTTCACTGCTGCTTTAATCACTGGTATTACTCACCAAACTGCTGGCTGTGCCAGGCCCAGCACTAGAGGCACACTTGCTCCCTGCCCTCAAGGAGCTCACATTCTAAAAGGTGATGTTATGACACAGTAGAGATAAGCACCTGGTGCTAAAAGAGCCCAGAGCACAGGGTTGTGGCCATTCTGAGAATTCCAGGGAAGGCTTCCTATAGGGATGACCCAGGAGCTGAGTCTCTAAAAATGAGTCACAGCCAACATGGGAGGATAGGAAGCACATTCCAGAGCGTGGGAATGCAGGCAAAGTCACAGGCCAAAAAAAAAAAAAAAAAAAAGAAAAGAAAAGAAAAGAAAAGTATGTGGAGGGCCATCCCTGCAATGCTGAGTTCTAAGAGCATCAACTCCAGGCAGGGAGCGGCAGCAGATGGGACAAGAGAAGGGTCACAGACCTAATCACAAATGGTTTTCTCAAATACCATCCACCAAAGGCAGCCATGTTCACAGTGTCTGTAGTCGGGAGACAACTAAAAGAGTGGGCCTGGAAACAGGAGACAAGAGGCTGCCTCAAGAACCCTGGAGAGACGAAGCTGCCCGAACAGGCATCACTGGCACACTTCAATCTGAGAGACAGGTCAAAGGCAAAGGCAGCAGGTGATTACAGATCTCTCTCCCCTTCAGACTCAGAGAACAAGACAGTGTTTTGCCATGCAAGCAGCTCAGAAGGGCCTTAACTGGCTGGATTCTACACTTTTCACACAGGGCAAAGGCAAATCAGCAGGTCACAGGGGAGTCACCAGACTACTTGGGATGTGGGAGGGAATAAGTCCCACCGCTTCTTGTCCACATTGTCTCCATTTCCCTACATTGCTCAAATCCTCTGTGTTCCTGGTGTGAACTTTGCCTCAAGTTCAACCTGTGGACTTTGGCTCAGTGAACGCCTGTACTCAACGAAGCAAGCAGGGAAGGGCTGGAGGAGAAAAACCAATTCAGAAACAAAACCTTCATCGTTAAGGAGGGGCAGGCAGGTTAACTAGAAAGCGTGGGTCTGATTTCAGGTTCCCATTCTGTTCCTCCAGGTCCACCAAGCTATGACTTCAAGGAGGGCCCAGAGGGGGCTCCTGAAAAGAGTAAGGTAGTAAAAATAACAGCAAACGTTTACTGGGCCTCACCACATGCCAGGTACCCTCCTAGGCACATCCAATGGCATCAGGCTAATGAAGGGCAGTCCCTCCCATGCACAAACATCCTCCACTCAAGCCACACCTGTCTATTGGCCGTCCTTCCACATTCCAGACACTGCATTTCCAAGCCCGGTCTGCACAGCCGTACCTTCAGCCTTTGATGCCCCTTTCTCTTGTTATCGTCCCAGTAAATTACTATTGGTCCTCTAAGGCCCAGCTCCAGTGTTCTCTGAACCCTCCATAGGCCTCTCCCTGACCCCATAATCCCCCAAAGTGCTTCCTCCTCTGGGCTTCAACTTTCCCTATTAGACTCTAAGCTCCCTGTGGGTGGGTCAGAGCCACCTTCCCTCCTATAGCCCCATAACGAATCTCCCCACTCCACCCCTGCTCCCCCAGCTTGCTCTGTGGTCTAGCTGCAGTTCTCTCTGGGAGCCAGGGTACTGCCAACTAAAGAGAGCAAAGTCTAGGGACTGATGAAAGACCAGGATGAGAAGAGGGTGCTTAGAGAGCCATGGGCCGTGAGGGCAATGGGGAGAGGGAGGAGGTGGAGCTACTGGGGCCCCGCTTTGGGGCACTCGACAGGGTTGGAGGGGGTACTGCAGAGCTCTCTCTGGAGACCAGTGCCCGCAGAAGAGGTGCCCCAAGAAAGCAAGGCGGGGAGGAAGCGAAGAACTAGACCAGGCTCAGGGTAAGACTCGGGGTTCCTGAGCTGCAACCTCCAGAGGAAAGAGAAGGGGAGGGGAAGGAGATCAGGACAATGCACTGTCCGGCTGTCCGGGGCGAGACGTTCACGGAGCTGCCGGGAGGTCGGCGCCCGGGAGGGGACGCGTGGCTGGGGCCGGCTGGGCGCCGCACGGTGCAGGGGAGGTACAAGTTACCTCTGCAGTCGCCGCCGCCCAGCCCGAGGCCCAGGCCGCCCAGGATGCTCTCGGACTGGCCGTCGCTGTACATGAAGGCCGTGTCCAGCTCCGTGTGGCCGCGCTCCAGGAAGGCGCGCACGGCCGCGGCGCTGGCTGGGGCGTCCATACGGCGCCCCATCTCCATGGTGCCCAGCACTGTGGCGGGCCGGACCGGGGGCCCCGAGGCGCCTCGCGGTGGAGACAGCGGCCGGGACATGGCGGTGGCGGCGGCGGCGCGAGTCTCGGGCACCCGGGGACCTCGGGTGCAGCAGACGGCTCCTCCGGCCACAGCGCGACGCAAGGCCCTCAGCATGAGATCGGCGCCTGCGCGCTGAGGCGCTTCGAGCCCCGCCCACCCGCCGCCGGAGAGGAGCCTGGAGGCGGTGAGGGAACGGAGACAGGCTGCGCGCCGCCCCACCGCGCACGCTCCGCTTGCTCGCACCGCCCCCAAGGTCTATAGACTCCGCCCGCGGCGCAGGAGGCGGAGCCGCGCGGCTCAGGGGCGGGGCGGGGTTTCGGGTCAGCTGACCTAGGCTGTGCAGACTCAACCCAGAAGCCGGAGCTGTGCTGTGGATCTTGGCGCGGTGAGGCAGGTTTGAGGCTGGGGGCAAGGATGAAGGCTGCGGGTCGGGACTCTGGGGCGTCTCTGCCACATTTTCCAATAACCTCCTCCAGCCCCAAGACCGTCTTGGGGCTTCTGTCCCCTCCTTCGGGTACGAGATCCTGGGACGAGGTTCTGAGCCGGGATTAGGTGGCCCCTGGGGGGCATACGTTCCCCTCCTGAGCATGGCCTCTCAGACCAGCCTGTCCAGGGATTAGTATCTGAGTCCCCTGTTCACCTCCTGGTTCCGGCGGTCGGCCCCCGTCGTGTCCGACGGCTTTGTTTTCTCCAGGGCAGGCCATGGGAGGGGGCCTCGCGGCGATTGAGCGCTGACCCCAGCAGCTGCCCTGTCATTATCCGCGCCAAACAGGCGGCTCGCGCGGGGCTGAGTCACCAGGTGGCCACGGACCTGGAGGCCTTGGAGTGGGTGGTATCCACCAGCGGGGACGCCCCTCCCCTCCACAGACGCCGCGGTTCTGTTGGGAGCCCAGATTGCCTCCTCCCCTCATGCCTAGGACAAGTTTTCAAGTGTGTCCGTGGGGAGGCTGGGTTTGGAAGACTGGCGCGGGTCTTGTCCATTCAACACTTAACCGAAGGCTGCTTTGCGCCAGGGACTTGCGGAGGGCGGTAGAGGAGCGGGGGACACGAGGCAACCAGTGCTTAGCCTGTACCAGGTACCATCCTCATTTCTTGGTCTGAATTATGTCATTTAATTCTGCAGTTTGTAATTCTGCAGTCTAGGAGGTGGATACCTAGGTTATCCGCCCCCCCCCCCCCCCCCCATTGTATAGATTGGAACTCTGGGGCTCAGTCACTTGCCCCGGAGTTCTATACCTTGTAGGCATCAGGCAGGTCAGTTCTAGGGTGTTCTCTCCTCAGACCTAGGTCATCTGAACTCACGACTGGTTTCCTTCCTTCCTTCCTTCCTTCCTTCCTTCCTTCTTTCTTTCCTTCCTTCCTTCTCTTTCCTTTCTGTATTCCTCTCTGTCTGTCTCCTCTTTCTTCCTCAGCACTTTCTGAACCTTTATTGTGCAGCTGGTGTTTCCAGCCCTGAGAGTCCGTCACAGCTAGGGTGAAGGGAGGGGTGTGGGCTTGAAGAGCAGGATTAGCTGAGGAATGTGATAAGCATTCTTCAGGTATGTGAAGGAGGGGAGGGGGTGGGGTGACAGGTGTCATCCAGCCAGCCTTTGCAAGACCTCTTTGAGATGACATGTTAGAACTGGGTCAAAGTGTCTCCTTTACCAGGCCCTCCAGGGGCAGAAGGACACTCCTTGGGGAAGAGACCACACGTGCGGAAGCCTGGAGGCCTGCAGCTTCCTTGGGAAGCTTCCATGGGAAGCATCTCCGTGATTCAGCTTGGGATCCGAGAGAGGAACTTGGGTATGGCAGGTGATGGCTTCTCCAGCACAGCCTTTCTCAGAATCAGATGGGGTTGCCCTTCTTTTTTTTTTTTTTTTAAGATTTTAATTTTAGGTAATCTCTACCCCCAGTGTGGGGCTTGAACTCACAACCCCAAGACCTAGAGTCACATGTTCTACCAACTGAGCCAGCCAGGCATCCCAAATCCCTTGTGTTTAAGGCTGCTTCTTGAACCCAAAGACCCTGATCTGAAGTCCAGAGACACTGTTCCTGAATTCTGGACACGTGCCCTCTGTGGTTCCAAGACACCCCTGCTGTGGTCCTTGTCAAACCTGTGGATGCAGCCAAACTTTGTTGGAACCCCGGACATCTGTTCTCACAGTGCTATTTGACCAAGAGGTGGGCCCCTTTCCAGAAGCCAGGCCTGCGGCCCAGGCTGGCTCTTTAGCTGGGTCAGAACCTATAGGTGACGGGCTATACGCACAGCGGCCCCCAGGGGAAGGCCCTCTGGTCAGGATTCCTGTGCATCTTAGAGTGCCCTGAGTTGTACGCATGCCCTGTGCACGGATAGGAGACCACCCACCTAGTGCTCTGGGCCCTCTGAGCCAAGCTACGGTTCTCAAGACACCCCCTTCCCTCACTGGGCATGTGCTCACCTTATTTTCTCCCTAACCTGGTGAAAAGGATGGGGGGTGAGGGGGTGGCCTCAGGATGGTCGAGCTATAGGGTTCTCATCCCTCAAGCAGTCACCAGCCTGACAGCCAGTCAGGCGCTGGGCTAAGAGCCTCATATGTGCTTCATCTGCACCACAAACCCCAAGGAGTGAGTGTCATCATCCCCATTTTATAGAGAGGCTCAGACGGGTTCCTCACTTGGGCAGAGCCACCCGACCTTATCTGGAAAACGGAGACCCTCTCCACTACCTCGCAGGGAAGTTACGAGGGTGGCGATGTAGTCATGCGATGGGCTGGATGGGCACACTCAGAATCTGTAAGAGGACGGCGGGGAGTCCAGTTGGGAGGTGGCTGGGGGACCAGAGGACTTGCTCTGAGATGCCTTTAGCCCAGCAGAGATACAGTTCTTACCTGGATTGTCTGTTAACCTGGGTGGCCTTGCAGGTGCTAGTGGCAAGACATCAGGTCAACAGCTCCCACGTGGGCTGTGCTGAAGGTCATCAAGGTGGGTTACCAGGATGCAGGTAGAGGCTATCAGCACCCTTTCTGGCCCCCGGGGGTACCGCAGAGACCCGGGCAGACAGTGACCCGGATGCCCTTACCGCCAGCTCAGGGCCTCTGCTCGTGGCCAGTCACAGTAGGGCTGAGAGTCTCAAACTTCCTGAGAAGAGAAGCTGACTTGCTTCCTTTCCCTCCCTGGTGCTCCCAGGGTGCTGCGATCTCAGCACTTCCAAGGGTCTGGCCAGGGTGACAGTCCATTTGGGTGCCGTGACAAAACACCAAAGACCAGGTGGCTTATAAACAATACACTTTGGTTTCTTACTTGTTCTCGGGGCTCGGAAATCCAAGGTCAAGGCACCAGCAGATTTGGTGTCTGGTGAGGGTCCGCCCCCTGGCTCATAGGTGGCTGTCTTTTCGCTGTGTCCTCACGTGGCAGAAGGGGTGAGGGAGCTCCCTGGGGTCTCTTTTATAAGGACACTCATCCCATTTATGAGGGCTTTGCTCTCCTGACCCAAGCACCTGCCAACGGCCCCATCTCCTAATGCCATCACACTGGGGGTTAGGTTTCAATGTACGAATTTGGGGAGCACACAAATGTTCACTCCGTAGCACAGGGCATTGCCTTATGAGGATTCTGGGCCTTCTGAGTAGGAACTGAAGGTGGCCAGAGACAGTCTCAACCCGGTGAGGAAAGCCTCTGAGCACAGGAAGAGAAGAGGAAGCCTGCCTTCTGGCCGCTGGGGAGGTCGGGGCAGTTAGGCCAGGCCACAGGAGAGCTCGGCCACACCCAGGGACAGAAGCGCCTGAGGCAGCATTGGCAGGGTGGCTATGAGCTGGGGTGTGGTGGGCTCCCAGTCCCCGCTTTGACTCTGGCCTCTGCCGCTTCCTGGCTGGGTACGAGTCCCTTCCGTTCATGGAGTTGATATGAGGACAACATGAGTAAATGCCTGCGAGGTGCTTAGCACAAAGCTGGCAAAGAGCTTAGTAATCAAGGGCTGTGATGCGTCTCGCCTGGTAGACACGGCGCCATCTGGCTCCACTTTCTCTTCCTTCTCTTGGACTGTCGCGCAGACGGGGACTGCTTTAGTCACTGTGCAGGGTGCTCGGGCACCGGGAGGAGACTTTCCTGCCTGTTCCTGCACCAGCCACCTTCTGGCTTTGCTGGTGGTGAGAATGGGGAGGTGGTTCTGGACCCCTTGCCAGCGGGCGTGCCACACATGTTGCTCCTGGAGAATTCTGCGTGAGTGCCACGCTTGGGTCCCAGCCACCTGTGCAGGCCGTCATCCCCTGAGCGACGTTGGCAGATAGCCCTACTTTAAATGAGACGATGTGCTCAACGGGGCCTGGTCTCAGCAGACCCTCCTGGAGTAATTGACAAAACAGATTGGAAACAACGTAAATGTTCAAGAGTCCTGACAGAGGTGCCCCTGAGGGCTCAGTTCTCCGCACTGTAGGGACTCCTTTAACCCTGGTGACATCCGTGTGAGGGCGGTACTGTTACCACCCCTTTCATAGATGAAGGTATTGAAGCACAGGGGGGCCGGGGCATCGACCCAAAGCTGCAGCACCGTCAAGTGGTAAAGCTGGGATTCGAACACACTTGTCCCTGGCCGCAGATCAGCGCTCCCCCTGCCCGTGTCATTGGCACGCGTGTGCTGTCATCTTTCTGTCCTCGAGGCTGATTGTCCTCGGATTCAGAGGCTTGGTCTGTGCCAGGTGTTGAAACTGGGGATGGGCATAGCTGGGGGGGCCACAGGATGCAGACCTTCCAGAGCTGAAGCCGCCCTTTCTTTCTCCCCCTACGACCCTCCCTCCATCCCACAGCGGCCATGGTCTGGAAGAAACTGGGCTCCGGCAACTTCTCCAGCTGCCCCAACGGCTCCCTCGAGTGGATATGGGACGTGTTTGGCGAATGCGCCCAGGACGGCTGGGACGAGGCCAGTGTGGGCCTGGGCTTGATCTCCATTCTCTGTTTTGCAGCATCCACCTTCCCGTGAGTACCGTCAGGGGCGCGGGGAGCAGGGCAGGGGCGATGGCTTCAGGCACTGCTTGGAGGGGCCTCTCCAGATTCAAGGCCATGTGTGCTGCCTCCACTCCCACTCACTGACTTCCAGCCCGCCCCGGAGGGCCCTGCGCTGAACCCCACCCTAGGCTGACACACAGATGTTAATAACAAGAATATTAACACTTGCTGCCCTGTGTTGAGGGTCCAGTGTGTGTGTGGCTGACTTCTAAGCGCTTGATGTGTTTTTTACTTCATTTAATCCTCATAATAAGCCTGTGAAATAGGAACAGTTGCCGTGCCTACTTTATGAGGGAACGGAAACCCAGAGAGGCTAAGTAACTTGCTCTAGGTTGCACAGCTAGGAAGAGAGGAAGCAGAGGGGTGGGTGGGCTGAGATGCACCAAGCCCTCGTCCTGTGACAGTCTGGTGGTGGGCAGAGAAGCAGGGATTACCAAACAGCGTGGCCACTGGCATGATTGGGGAAGAGGACACACTGTGACCTGGGAGAGTCACTTTGCTGCTGCGTACCTCAGCTTCCCCATCTGCAAAATGGGAATGTTGTTCCCTAACTGCCGGGGTTGCTGGCATGAGGGAACGTACGCCTTTGCTCGTTGCGTGCACAACCCCGTGGCTGGACAGAGTGTGTGCGGGTCAGGGACGCGGGGACAGGTGAGGTCAAAGAGGTCACCAAGGGCCCTGTAATGTGAGGCATTCTCCCCTGTTAGGAAACGTGCTCTTTATCCTGAGGGAGAAAGATAGGAGTTTAATCAGGAGCTCGGCATCTTTTAAAAATAGCTTTATGGAGAGATAATCCACATACCATATAATTAGCCTATTTACATGTATAATTCAGTGTTTTTCTTATAGCCACAGAGTTGTATAACCATTGCCTTAATCAGTTTTAGGACATTTTCTTCGCCCTAAAAAGAAACCCCCAAAGCAGTGAGTCATTCCTCATTTCCCACTCCCAGGCCCTGGCAACCACGAGTCTACTTTCTGTTGCTATAAATTTGCCTACCCTGGACGTTTCGTGTAAAGGGAATCACAGAGCATGCGAAAGCCTGGCTTCTTTCCCTTAACATAACGTCTTCAAGGCTCATGCATGTTTGGCAGGCGTGAGGGCTTCATTCCTGTTTATGTCTGAATAATATTCCCGTGTGTGATGTCCCACCTTTTATTCGTTCATCCATTGATGGGCATTTGGTCTGTTTCTACTTTGCGGCTATGCCAGTCAAGGCCACTGTGAGCATTCATGTGCACGTTTTTGTGGGTACCTGTTTTCACTTCTCTTGGGTACGTGCCTAAGTAGCAAAATTGCTGGGTCATATGGTAACTCTGTGTTTACTCTTTTAAGGATGTTTAAAAAACATTAAGTTTCTGGTTTCATGACGTGGCCTGGCCCTAGTGATGTCATTTTGGGCCTGTGGTTTTCTTTTCTTTCTCTCTCTCTTTTTTTTTTTTTTAAGATTTTTTTTTCATTTTTCTTTTTAATATTTATTTATTTTTGAGAGAGAGAGAAACAGAGCACAAACTGGGGAGGGACAGAGAGAGAGGAAGACACAGAATCTGAAGCAGGCTCCAGGCTCTGAGCTGTCAGCACAGAGCCAGACGTGGGGCTCGAACCCACCGACCGTGAGGTTATGACCTGAGCCAAAGTTGGATGCTTAACCAACTGAGCCACCCAGGCGCCCCTTTTTCAAAGATTTTTATTTTAAGGGACGCTTGGGTGGCTCAGTCGGTCAAGCGTCTGACTCTTGATTTTGAGGTCATGATCTCACAGTTTGTGAGTTTGAGCTCAGAGTCTGGCTCTGTGGTGATGGTGCAGAGCCTGCTTGGGATTCTGTCTTTCCTTCCTTCTGCCCCTCCCCCCCTTTGTGCTCACTCTCTCTCCCCGTTTCTCTCTCAAAATTAATAAACTTAAGAAAAAAAAAGATTTTTGTTTTTAAGTAATCTCTGTATGCAACGTGGGGCTCGAAGTCACAACCCTGAGATCAAGAATCACACGCTCCACTGACTGAGCCAGCCAGGCGCCCCCAGTGGTTTTCTTTTTAATAAGGAACCGCCAGGCTGTTTTCCAGAGAGGCTGCACCATTTTACATTCCCACCAGCCATGTGTGTGAGATTCCAGGGTCTCCAAATCCCCATCGATGCGTATTTTCTTTGTTATTGTAGCCACCCTAACGGCTTTGCAGTGTTATCTCATTGTAGTTTTGATTTGTATCTCCCTGATGGCTAGTGATGTTAAGCGTAGCTTTTCTTGTGATTTTTGGCCATTTGTGTATCTTCTTTGGAAACAGGTCTGTTCAGATCCTTTGCCCATTTGTCAAGTGGATTATCTGTCTTTTTGTTGTTGAGTCGTAGGGGTTCTTTACATATCCTAGATACAGCAGCTTCATCTGACATATGATTTGCAAGTATTTTCTCCTGTTCCGTGGGTTCTCTGTTCACTTTCGCGATGGTGTCCTCTGAAGCACAGAAGTCCTAAATTTGGACAGTGTCCAGTTTATCTCTTTTTTTTCTTTTGTTGCTCGTGCTTTTGGTGTCCTATCTAAAAAAGCATCGTAGCCTAACCCAAGTCACGGAGATTTGCCCTTATCGTAACTGGGGTGCAGGGGCACAAGACCACCTAGCTTTGGGGGTCCCACACAGACCGGGTTCGGCCACTCACTGCTGACAGAATCTGAAGGCAGAGACACCGAGTGATGGTGAACCAAGAAAGGAATTTGTTTCCAAGAGGCCGATCCTGGGAAGACAATGGACTTGCGTCTCAAGGACTGTCTCCGTAGTGCTGAAAATCCATCTGGATTTATATAAGGAAAATGTGGGACAGGGGTCAGTGGGGACGTGCTGGTGGGCAGTGAGGGTCAGGTCAGTCCTTGTCTTGGGGTCAGTCATTCCGGGTCTTGCTGGCTCAGGGCCGTCCTTGTCGCCTGAGGGAGTAGTTTCGGTTCCCTTCCCAGGATGCTTTGCCCGCAGGGTCTTTTGCCTGAGTTATGGGATGAGCTGGAAAGAAGAACTTAATCAATTAGAAAGTTTGAGGTCAAAATGGATGTAGGTGAAGCCCTCTTTCGTTATCATTTCTTCTGAGTGTTATAGATTTACCTGATTCTGACACCAGCATCCCTGTGTATTTTTGCCCCACAGTACCAAGCATTTAACTCAATTTAGGCCCTGTCTACTTTGGGACAGCATCAGATCCCACAGGTTAAGGGCTCAGTCCCACAGGGTTGCCCCTCCCCCTTCAGAGGTCACTTGTAAGTCTAGGTTGTCGGCTGTGCTTCTGGTAGGTGTAGACCAGCTCTAGATCAAACCTGCTTGGGTCTGATTAATTTGCTAGAGCGGCTCACAGAAGTCAGAAAAACATCTTACTCACTGGATCACCAGTTTATCACAAAAGGATGTAACTCAGGAACAGCTACATGGAAGAGATGGAATTTCTAATTTCTCTCCCAGCGCGCCGCCCTCCCTGAATCTCTTACATGTTCACCAACCTGGAAGCTCTCTGAACCTGTCTGTTCCATTTCTTGTGCAGGCTTTGCTACACAGGCATGCTTGATTAAATCAGGGCCACTGGCAATTGACTTCATCTCCGGCCCCTGCCCCCTCCCCCAGAGGTCACTGGATTGGGCCGGAAAGTTCCAAGGGTTTAATCACATCATGGCAACCAGCCCTCCTCTTTGGAGGATCCAGAGGCTTCCCAAAACTTAACCTCGTGAACATAACAAAAGGCACCCTTATTGTTCTAATCGCTTTGGAAATCGCAAGGTTTTTAGGAGCTCTCTGCCAGGGATGGGGTGAAGACCGAATCTAGATTTCTTATTATAAATCGCAGTGTAACAAATTAGCTTTTGAATTTAGGTCTGTTAAGAAACAAAGTGCCACTGGGTAAAATTGAAGATCCAGTTGGTGCTATGAAGCCATTCATGAATTGGACAGCATCCCATCTAGCGAATAGATGCTCTAAGGAGTTTTATAAAATGGAAGATTATAAGAAGGAGAGTGGGGCAAGAAATTATTAGCAGAAAAAAACGAAAGAGAGAAAGACAGGATGATATCAGGTAAATTCACTTTCCTGCAGGGGATCTTACTTAGTAGATTACCTCATCTTCTTTTGATGGGGGATGGAGAGGACAGATGACCTCACTGCTGCTGACCAGAAAATTCCTGACCAATTAAGACTACGTTTCTGGGTTGAAATGCAATTAGATTACTTATTAAGCCCCTGTTTGGTGATTTGGCCTGAGTGACTCCATCTTGAGCCTGTGGTTTTCTTTTTGATGGGTTGTTGATACAGTTTGAGTGATATTTTGTATATGGTGTGAGGTAGGGGTTCAGTCTTTCTTTTGCATGGAGATACCTAGTTGTCCCAGTACCATGTGTTTAAAAGACTATTTTAATTCAATTCCCCCATTGAATTGTCCTAGTATGCTGTCACGGGCTTGACATTTTTATTGAATTGGCTTATTCCAGGTGCCATTGTGGGTATATTGCAAGTCGTCAAAGCAGATGCCATCCTTGCCTTTGCAGAGCTTCTACTCTGGCTCCCTTTATTTATTTATTTATTTATTTATTTATTTACTTATTTATTTTTAAGTTTATTTATTTTGAGGGAGAGAGAGCGTGCATACTGCCAGCGGGTGAGGGGCAGAGAGCAAGAGGGAGAGAGAGAATCCCAAGCAGGCTCTGAGCTGTCAGCACACAGCCCAACGTGGGGCTTGATCTTACAAACCGTGAGATCATGACCTGCTGGCTCCTTTTAAAAGGCAGTCTGGGAGGGGCGCCTGCGTGGCTCAGTCAGTTAAGCATCAGACTCTTACTTTTGGCTCAGGTCATGATCTCACAGCTACAGAGATCAAGCCCTATGTCAGGCCCCGTGCTGACAGCGTGGAGCCTGCTTAGGATTCTCTCCCTCTCTCTTCCCCTCCCCTGCTCTCTCTCTCTTTCAAAATAAATAAGTCAACATTAAAAAAAAAAAGGCAGTGTGGGAGTCACAGGGAAGAAGGGCTAGAGGGACAGGGAATAAGACTGGAGGTAGGGAGGCCACCTTGGAGGCCGTGTAAGCCATCCAACAAGCAGCGATATTAGCGGGGGTTGGAGAGGCCCTTCACAGGCTGACCGGACAGGTATGGGTGACTGATGGAGGCCGAGGGAGAGAGATGCCTTGTTCCAAGCTGAGAGCTTCTCTAGAAGCTTTTCTGAGGAGCTGGCTGAGGCTTTTCCTGCCTGCCTGAGCCTGGCCGAGTAACCAGTGAGGGGGGTCAGAGGCCAGAGAGAGAGCCCCAGGTGACAGCAGGAAGGGCAGTCCCCTTTGTGCTCCTCTGTAGGACTCAGCCTTTCTTGAGTGCGGCAGAATCACTCCCCCTGAAATTTATGGAGTCTTGCCAAGACACATGTCCCAGAAGGGGCTTTAGGGGCCAGAGGATAGACCTTAATTAGGGGCTTCCGCGGTGCCAGGCCTGTGCCGGACCCTATTCCTGCCTTCAGGAAGCTTGAGTCCGGGAGGGACGGGGATGTCCTGTGTTACAAGGGAGAAGTGGAGGACACTGGCAAGCTTGCCTCAAGGAAGCCCTGGGGAGGAAGTGATAGTTCTCAAGCCATGAAACACAAAGAGGAAGAGGAGGGAGTGGGCCGGCCGGCTGCCAGGAACAGGCTGGAGAAGGGGAAATAGGTCCTGGTGGAGGGGGCAGGGGCAGAGGAAGAGCCAGACCTGGGGGCCACGTGAGGACGCGCCTGGGAGGATGCGACTCCTCGCTGAACAGCAGTGAAAGGCTCTGAATAATTTCAGGGTTTTAGAAAGATCCTTGAGAGGGAGGACAGATTCGAGGAGGAACCAGGCGTGGATAAGAGACACAGAGGTGGGTGGTTGGGCAGGGGGCGCTCGGACAGGAGGCGGAGAGGGAGAGATGGCCATGGGGAGAACCAGGCCATGCTCTCTGCTCAGCTTCTGATGTTGGTGATGGTGGGGGTGGGGGTGGGGTGAGGTACCACTTAGCCCCCTTTTATTTAAATACACACCAACAATTAAACAGAAATGTAAAGGCTTAATGGCAGTTGTGTAAGGGTTAAGGGTGACTGGAGCCTCAGGGTCTGGCTGTGACAGGACTGGCCCAGCCCCTATGAGGAACGTGGCTACGCAGACCTGCCCTGTGGGGGTTCTGTGAGGCCTGGGTGAGTCCATACGCACAGAGGGCCCAGAATTCTCCTGTTACCTGTCATCGGCATTGAGCTCCTGCTAAGACCAAGGGTCCAAAGAGAGGGCCTTTGGGAAAACCACCAGCGTATCAGAAGCCACTGGCCTAGTGACGGAGAGCTCTGGGGGTCCCAGCCCTGGCCCTCCCCATTGCCCTTTTTAAAAAATTTTTTTAACGTTTATTTATTTTTGAGAGAGAGAGAGAGCTGGGGAGGGGCAGAGAGAGAGGAGACACAGAATCTGAAGCAGGCTCCAGGCTCTGAGCTTCCAGCACAGAGCCTGACGCGGGTCCCGAACTCACGAACCGAGATCATGACCTGAGCCAAAGTCCGACGTTTAACCGACCGAGCCACCCAAGCGCCCCTTCCCATTGCCCTTTGAAGGTAATGGGCTGTCGTCTGGTCCATCTTATCACCGGCTGCTCCTGGAGATCGAGCAGCCCCAGGCGTTGTGCTCCCGCCACCGTCCTTTGAACCCCCTTCCCCTCCTCAGAAGAAAGAATGCGGGGTCCCTGTGAAGCGGTCTCAGGGCCTGACACAGAACTTCAGCACCCTGTAAAAACTCCACGTTCCCACTGGCAGATGCCAGGGTGCCACGGAGGGGAATCTGAGTACTGCGATGGGTGGTTCTGGAAAGAGGGACGCCCCACAGGGTTCCCGGGTGACTTCCTGTGCTTCTGCGGCCCCTGCCCCACTCTTCCCCTGAGTGTCGTCTCCTTCCTCTGCCACAGCCAGTACATCAAGGCCTGCAAGACAGGCAACATGGACCAGGCGCTGTCTCTGTGGTTCCTCCTGGGCTGGATCGGTGGAGACTCCTGCAACCTCATCGGCTCCTTCCTCGCCGACCAGCTGCCCCTGCAGGTGGGCCAGACCGCGGGCAGGTGGGCTGCACGGGACAGCCAGCAGGAGGGTCCCCGCTCCAGCGTCCTGATCCATGGTTCCATCTGGCGAGGGCCCCGCCCCGTAGAGAGGGCCTTCCGCCCTGCCATGCGGCGTGACAAGGGGTCGGTCGGTGCCCTTGTCCGGGCCTCGGTTTCTCCGTTTGCACACTGAGCACATCAAACCAGAGGATCGCTCTGGGGGCTGTGCTGTTAGGGTGTGGGGCCCCAGAGGAGGAACGGTTTCCCTTGGCAGGTCCAGCTGCCAGGAATCACAGGAATCCTCTGCCTTCCCCACCAGGACTGTAAAGTCTTTTTTTTTTTTTTTTTTAAATGTTTATTTATTTTTGAGAGAGAGAGGCAGAGCATGAGTGGGGGAGGGACAGAGAGAGAGAGGGGGAGACACAGAATCCGAAGCAGGCTCCAGGCTCTGAGCTGTCAGCTCAGAGCCGGACGCGGGGCTCGAACGCACGAACCGTGAGATCGTGACCTGAGCCGAAGTCGGACGCCCCACCGACTGAGCCACCCAGGCGCCCCAGGACTGTAAAGTCTTGATGGCTCCTGTACCAGCCAGACCAGAGCCCTCACTTAACCTCCCAGTCCCGTTCTGTATCCTGCACGTTTTCTCCCTCTGCCTCCCTGATCTCTGCCGGGTAGCAACTGTGCTCCCCTCCTTCCCAGATAAGGAGACAGAAGGTCAGAGAGGTGAAATGAATCGGCCGGGCCATCCGGCTGCTGACCGAGCGCGGCCGTGCTGTCGGCACATGGTCTGCAGAGCCTGGGAGCCCTGTTTGTCTTGCAGACCTACACGGCGGTATATTACGTACTGGCGGACCTGCTGATGCTGTCACTGTACTTTCATTACAAATTTAAGAAACGCCCCTCGCTGCGTGAGTACGGGGTCCCTCTGGTCGGGCGTGTCGGGGGCAGCGGGAGAGCCGGCAGCCGGGGAGGAAGTGGGTTTCCCATTGCCCAGTGATAAACTCAGCGTAGGGCCTTATCTGCAGGTCTGAGCCCCAGCCGGCCAAGATGGAGGCCGGAGGGTGATTGGCACATCCCGGCAGGACCGCAGGGACTTCCCTTCTCTTGAGCTCTCATTCAGCAAACGTGGCTTCAGCTGCTCCTCTGTGCCTGGCCCTGGGCTTGGAGCTGAGGAACCGAGGACAAGGACAGGTCCTCGCTGCCCTCGAGGATTGAGAAGGGGGAGGTCAGATGGAGGCACTTGGGGGTGGGGCTGTTTCGCTGGCATTTCCGTGTGGGGTAACCCCCTCCTGATCCTGCTGCCTTCATCTCTCCTTTACCACCCGAGGAGAAGGGTGCTATGATTACACCCGTTCTGTAGATGAGGAATTAAAGCTCAGAGAGGTTCGGTTACTTGCCCAGAGTCACACAGCCACTGAAGGGCAAGGCCAGGACTCACGTCCTGGTCTGTTTCCTGCCACTGATAACCTAACCGTGGCTTTCCACCTGCCTCCCGCTCAGTGTCTACCCCCATCAATTCTCTGCTCCTGTTCATTTTGGCAATGGTGTGTACCACCCCACTGCTGAGGAGTGCTGGCCCCGTGACTGCCCCGAGCGAAGTCTTCCGGGGGCGGACGCTTCTGTCAGTGGAGCCGGGCAGTAAGGTGAGGTGCGGGTCTGGTAGGGTGGGGTGTGGATTGGGGGCCGGCTCGTCGTCCCCAAGGACCCTGCCCTGCATGGCCGCGGAGGTGGGCACTGCCCTCTCCCAGGGGGCCTGGGGTCTCGCCCTGCACCTCTGGCCCCTGTTAGGCACTGAGCACCCCCTCCCTCTCAGCCCTTCACTCGGCAGGAAATCATCGGCTTCGTCATCGGCTCTGTCTCCAGCGTGCTGTACCTGCTGTCCCGGCTGCCTCAGATCCGCACTAACGTGAGCCTGGGGCAGGGGTGGGTGGACCCCCTGTGTTGAGGTGTGGAGTTTCACAAGAGGTCTGGGTCCAAACTCACTGTTGGCTTGGGCAAGTGCATCCAGTTCCCTAAGCCTCAGTTTCTGCCTCTGGGGAGTGGGCATGGGCCGCCTACGGGCACGTGTGTCCTGTGTGTGTCTCAGGGAAGCAGGAGGTCACGCGAGGTCAGGGGCTAGGCCCAGAGTCCTGAGAGGAGAGGAGAGAGTGGCATATTGGGGCCAGGGGGGCTTGTGGGCCATCGTGGGGCCAATGTCCCATGGGCCCAGAACGGGTGTAGGGGTGTGGGTCGTGGATACCAGGTGCACAGGGAGACGTCAGCTCAGAGCATGCACAGTGCGACAGGGACGTGTGGACAGTGACAACCCAGGGTGACAAGAGTCCTGTCTGCGGCCTCCGACCCCACCCCCTCCTCACCCCTAGTTCCTGAGGAAGTCGACCCAGGGGGTCTCCTATTCGCTGTTCGCGTTGGTGATGCTGGGGAACACGCTGTACGGGCTGAGCGTGCTGCTCAAGAACCCCGAGGTGGGTCAGAGTGAGGGCAGCTACCTGCTGCACCACCTGCCCTGGCTCGTGGGCAGCCTGGGCGTGCTGCTGCTGGACAGCATCGTATCCTTCAGGGGCGGGGCGGAGGGCGGGGCGGAGGGCGTGGTGGGGCGGGGCGTGCTGCTGGACCCCATCATCCTTCAGGGGCGGGGCGGAGGGCGGGGCGGGGCGTGCTGCTGCGGGACACCGTCCTATCCTTCAGGGAAGGGGCAGCGTGGGGCCGGCTTGGCAGCCTCCGCCTGCACACGGCTCCGCACCCACCCATCCAAGCACCCCGGGAGGCACCAGACCCGGCGGTGAGCAGGAACCGAACGGCCCTCGCCTGGGAAGCTTACAGCTCAGTGAGGGGGCAGTTGGCACGCATGGAGTGATCAGAGTGTGGCGCCGGGGGCTGTCTTGGTTTAGAAGGTCAGCCAAGGCCACCACAGTGCCATTTAAACTGCCCCGAAGAGGTGCCTGAGTGGCTCAGTTAAGTGTCAGGCTTCAGCTCAGGTCATGATCTCGAGGTTTGTGAGTTCAAGCCCCACATCGGGTGCTGTGCTGTCAGCACCAAGCCTGCTGGGGATCCTGTGTCCCGCCCCCACTACCCCAAGCCCGCTCGTCCTCTTCCTTTCTCTCAAAAATAAACATTAAAAAAAAAAAATTAAACTGCCCCCCCCGCCCCGGGAGAAGAAGAAATCACGCAGAGAGGCAAGGGAGGGGTGATCTAGACTCAGCTTGTGCAAAGGCCCTGAGGAATAAAGGGGAAATCAGCCCATCCAGGCCAGAGGAGTACAAGCTGGAACGTGGAGGCAGCTGTCCCTGAGAGCCTCGAGGGAGGGGCTGCAGCTCCAGACCTTGGCCTCTCAGAGTGAGGGTGACTGGGAAGGAAGAGGGGAGCAGCTCCGGAGGGAGCCGGGTCACGTCCGTCCCAATCTCTGCTCCGTTTGGCCTTGACGTCGGCCCCTCCAGATTTCTATCCAGTTCCTGGTGTACAGGAACACGGCCACCTCCGCGGAGCGCCAGCCCCTGCTCCACAGTTGACAGGGACCCAGGCCAAGCCCAGGACAAACCGGGACCTCCAGATGCCACCCAGCAAGGGACAGCTGTGGGCAGACACGGGGCTGCTGACCGTGGACTGGATCGTGGAGGAGGCTGGGGGTGCCTTGAGCTTCCCGCCCAGCTGCCTCCCCACCCACCTCTGAACTCTCTGGGCTGACTCCCGGGAGCCCCGACCGACTCTTCAGGGAGTGAGGAGTGAGAGGGGCACCAGGGCCAGTGCCCCACCCTCTTGGGACACACACCAGTGTCTGAGGCTTCTGTCCCTGGAAGCCTCGAGAAGGGCCTGCAGGCCAAGACCTTGGCCTCCCAGAAGGCAGCTGGCGCCCACAAGCTCCCCTCCCTCCGTCTGTCTGCATGCCCCCCGGAGCGGGGCGCAGGTGCAGCCGGGTGCATCCGGGGCCATCCTGGTGACTCCGGAAGCCCAGTAAATGGTACCTCCCAGCGAGGCCTCTTTCTGTCCTCATTCCCGAGGTGCTGGGGTCTGGGCTGCTCTGGGCGACAGCAGTGGATGGTGATCCGGGCCCCAGCTGCCGGGTCTCAGGTGGGGGCCTAAAGGTCCGGATGTGGCAGAGCCGAGCAGGAGCAGATCGCCCAGCCTCCTGGGGACCTCTGGTTTTCTCACCTGCTTCTCATGGTGAGGACACAGCAGCGAGGACGATGCTCTGACAAGGTCCCGGCTGCTCTGTGCTCAGGAAGAAGCAGAATAGTTCGGTTCAGACCTTGGTTCTGCATCTTAAGCTTGTCTGTGCCTGTTACCTCATCTGTGAAGTGGGATGACGACATTACCATTTTGTATTTCCTTCCAGGATGGCGTAATTAACGGAGGTTAGCCCCAAAGTCTGGCATGTAGTAAGAGCCTAATAAAGCTTAGCTTTGGTAATTTTCAGTTGGAGGAGAGGCACATCCAGATCTCCCTGCAGGTCAGGGAGACCTTCCTGGAGGAGACGACATGCAGAAAATGAGCAGGGGATGACAGGGAGAGGTGGGGAATGTTGCAGGGAGCAGGAAGGAGGTGAAAGAACAATGGGAAGGGAGGCGAGGAGGGCAGGGCCCAGCCGTGAGCTCTGGTTCTGGACCCCAACCTCAGTTTGTCTCCCAGATCCCATTCTGAGGCCTCCTTCTTACTGGCCATGACCCTGTGGGTGCCTGAGGGCCCGTCAGGGAGAGAAGCTAGGTCTCAGCCTCTCCGGATCTCCTCTTCTGCCCCAGGGACAGAAAGGAGTCTGGCAGTGGCGCCCACCGCCTCTGTCGAGAGGGACTGCCACTGCCCCAATTTGTTGCGACATGTATTTGCCGAGTGCTGCCTCCACTGGCCCATACTGTGTGGGGTGTCAGGGACGGGGGTGAACCAGCTCTGGTCCTCGCCATCAAGGAGGGAAGACGGCTGCCGGGCCCTGGTGGTAATAAGGGCTTTGACCGGAAGGTACAAAGCGCCGGAAGAATGAGGAGACTCAACAGGAAAGGCTTCGTGGAGGAGAGGCCCTGGGGCTGAATCTTGAAGGCAGAGTTGTCAGGAAAGGGCTACAGCGTGTGCACAGGCCTGGCATTGAGCGTCTGGGCTGCTCCCAAGATGGGGCCGCTTACGAAGAGCCTTGAAAGCCAGACTGACCGTAGACAGGGTCGTGGGGACAGGGACAGGCAGTGGCTCACAACAGGTGGCATGGGTGTGGCCAGGGGAGAGAAGGCACGAATTGGGGTCTGGGGAGACCTCAAAGGGGCATCTCAGGCTCAGGTGGGCAGCGAGGTCAAGCAGGACCAGTCTCCCCCGGTCCTGTCCTGGGTCATACCTGTGGGGTCCTGTGTGTACCTGGCACGTGACTTGAGCGCTTCCTGTGTGCTGGGCTGGGCTGTGCCCTGTCGTGTAGGTGTAATTAGCCTGGCCGTTTTATAGATGGAAGATAGACTTTGAGGGACCAGGCTTAAGGTCGAGCAGCTTTTTGAACCACATTATGTCCCTCTGCTGCAAGGGCCATCCCACGCCTGGTGGGGGTTGGGGCCCTCCGAGTCCCCTCCCCGGACGGGGGTCCGGAGTGTTGGGCTGTGTGCAGTCCAGCTTTCCCTCGCTCTCAGGAGCGGCCCAGCCTTGCTGGGCTTAGGCTCCCTTCCCACTTCGAGCCTCTGGCCTTGTCCCAGCCAAAGGGGCCCCAGGCCCCAGGCCCCGGCTGCCTCTGGCCTGGGCCTGGTTCAGGTGCCCTTTGCCAGCCAGCACCTGGCTCCACCCGGGGTCCTGACCTTGGTGCCAGTTACCGGGGGTGGTATTCGGTATGCCATTCGGAATGGCAGTATGAGTCCCAAGTGTGGGCCTGAGTTAGAGCTGGAGGGCTAAGAGATGAAACCTCACAGCCCTACCTCCAAGCCCTTGTGAG